>NC_135480.1:196563900-196876106 GCF_052094955.1 Ictidomys tridecemlineatus | reverse complement strand
TAAATGGAGTATAACTTCTCATTCGTCTGGTTGAACATGATCAGGCTCTTTTAAAAAGAAGGCTAAGAATTTTCTTCTTGTGCAATTGGTAGAATTGTTGCAAGGAGGAAATAAAATGAAAGATGTGAAGAACTTTTAAACTGTGGAATTTTAAATAGAAATGGACATAGCACCAATAATCACAAGCATTTTTGTGCCACAAAACCACAGGCAGAGATTGCCTGGTGATTTTAAAAGATGGGGAAAGGCTACTATCTTGGAAAATAGATGTCCCCCAGTGCCTTCAATCTCCCCATTAGCACGTCTTCCTTTGAGGCTTGGAGGCTGCCATTCTCCTGGAGACTTGCCATTCTCCTGGAGCAAGCAGATCCTCAGGCCCCACCCCAGGGAGCTCTAGAAATCTATATTTTAACAAGCTTTCCAAGAAAATTACAGGTACATCAGAGTCTAAGAAGTGTTGTTGAAAATCTTGTGAAAATGCAGGTTCTGGTTCTCTGGGCCTGGAGTAGGCTGGAGCCTCCACATCTACCTGATGCCCAGAGAGAACTGGTGTTTGAACCTTGAACAACAAGGTTCTAGATTGTTCTATAAAGACAGAGTTTTCTATATGAAGAAAAATAACCCTTTAACAATCAATACCTTAGTTAAGAGTAATTCTGCACAGGATTTTCAAGAATTGGTTGCAGAAGAAAAAGCTTAGGGACACTAGGGAAAAGGAAAACAGACAACAATCACAAAGAGGTCTTAAGGAAAAAGGAGGGCACTTAAGGAAAATTCAGTTCCCTGTGCAGAACGTGTGCAGGCCAGGTCTGGGCGTGAACTAACCATTCACTCACCAAATGTCCTCTATATGTGAGGCACTGTTCTTTGCATTCACCAAATTAATGAATCTACAAAACCATCCAAGAGGTGGGAACTATAATTCCTGTATAGAGCAGTAAACAGAGAAACAAAGAGATTAAGTGACTTGCCCATAGTCACTCAATTAGTAAGTGGTCCAGCCAGAATTTAGAACCCAGTTTAGAACTTTCTATAGCATTTAGCCATCCAGTGAGCAAGCTGATTAGTTGCCTGGGGCAAGGGGTATTTGAGCTCATATCTGAAGTGGGAGGAGTTGGCAGATGAAGAGGACAGAAGTGGAGCAAAGGGAAAGGAACAGATCAACCTGAGCACAGAGAGCTGCAAGAGCAAAGTGGGACCATGCATCAAAGATGTGAAGGAAAGAAAAAGTACAGTATGGTGGGTCCCTTGGTGGGGTAGAGGAGCTGAGAGGTAAGAAGAGTAAGGGGGTCATGCAGAGCCTCAAGGTCATGACTCAGAGTGTGGCCTTTGTTTAGAGTGGAGAGGCACCATGGAGGAGTTCGGAAGTGGATGATGCGTTAGGAAGTGTCAGTCTCTGTTTTGGGCTGATTGTACATTCAGCAAATATGTGCAAGATGCAGCAGGGGCCAGACAAAAATGCTGGGCTCTGGAAGGGACTACTGACATTAAAAACATTATTTATGCCATTAAATATTTATTGACCACAACAATAGTACAAGGAAACTGCTCCTACGCAGAGGCCCAGTAATAGGGAGGGACATGAGAGAGAAAGACAGAGACAGAAGCCAAAGCATTGTGCAATTGCAAAGATAGAATGGAGACACTCAGACACCAGGAGGGGAGAAGCAGAGAGACAGAGCCAGCCCTGAGGGAGAGTTCGGCTCTGGCTTGTGGGCAGCATCCTGGCTTGTGGCCCTGGTGAAGGAAGGAGGGGAAACCAAGCCTCACAAGTTACTGGGGAACCTAAATCAGAGCAGATCCTAAGGAAGATGACCAGGAGGGTGGAGGGACATGCCCTGCAAGAAAGAAGTTGAAAGATCCAGGGAATATTGGGGCCAGGGACTGAAGAAGAGAGGACTGGGTTGGAAGGAGGCGGCGTCAAAGTACGAGACCTGTTTGTGCAGTAGGGCTCGGAGTTACAGAGGGAGTGTCTGGCATAAGGTGGACTAAGGCAAGAAAGATGCCATGGTTTCCATCCAAGCACACCACACCATAAACAAGAACCTTCCCAGTACCCAGGCACCTGTGCCCACCCCCAGCTGTTCCAAGGCTCCCTCACCAAACAAGAGAGACCCAGTAGAACTTTCTCCAGTATTTATGCTATTCAGTGAGCAAGCCGATTAGTTGCCCAGCACCTCCATTTACAGAGCATGTGCACAACCAGCTACCTGTGAAGAGGTGCCCCTGCCTGCATTATGGTATCTGTATCCAACCTCCCCCTGTCGCCAACCTTCTGGGCCTCTAGGAACCACCATTCTGCTTTCTACTATGAAGTCAACTATTTTAGCTTCCGTTTATGAGCATGGAACATTTGTCTTCCTGCCATTGCTCCAGTGGCCAAGCAGAGATTCAGGGCAGGGCCCTGTGAAACAGTGTAAAGCAGGTCTCTGGTTCCTAGAGGCTTCTATACAGGGGCGCTGGTGTCACTTTATGTCCCAGACCCCATGTCCAATCTAAAAATAGCCTCCTACAGAGCCTTCAAGCAAAAGATCCAGGCCCTACTCTGTGTCCTCACTTCTGTCCCCAACCAGGCATGCAGGACAGGCCTCACTGAGCTAAGAGCAGGTACGCTGTCGGCTTTCTTCTGGCCCAAGTTCACAGAGCAGCACCCTCCATCCTCTCTGTGGGCCTTTAGACCAGGCTGCTGCCCTCCTGCCAGACCTGCTCAGTTGGCTCATTGTCACTGCAGCTCCCTCCCTGACCCTCCAGGGCAGCAGCTCTGAGAGGCCACCCCTCCTCCAGTGCATGCCTCCCTTTTCCTCCCCTCACATACCAGAAATCACTAGCTTGGCACTTAGGACTTAAAAAGCTGCCTAACAAATGAAAACTGATCTTACCTCTTTGCAAAGCAATTTAACAATATGTTTCAAGAGTCAAAATATGTTTATATCTCTTGATTCAATAACCCTCCTTCTGATGAATTATTTATGTAGATTAAATTTCCAAACAGAAAAAAAAAGGGTTTATAGACAAAGGTCTTCTGTGGAAGATTAATTATTCATTCAACAAATATTTATTGAGTACCTCCTACAAGCCAGATGCAGTTCTAGGTGGTGTAATCAAGATAAACAAGCCCTCTGCTCTCCTGGAAATTTCCAATGTGGGGAAAAAACAATACCCACATAAATGAGAAAAATAATATAACTCGCTAAATTCCTTGCAGAGAATTAAGATCAAGGTTTATGCTAGAGAACCGTAGGTGACTGCTGACATTGGATGGTCAGAGAAGGTGTATTAAATGTCACTATGTAAGGTGACATTTAAGCTGAGATTCTCATAACAAAAGGGACCGGCCTTATGAAGGTGCAGGAAAGAGATTTCTAGAAGGGAAGCTAGTGAAGGTAAACACCCAGTGGTCCAGGGAACAGCGGGAAGGCCCATGTGACTGGAGCAAAGAAACCAAGTTACTGCAAATGAGGCTGGAGAGGTGGGAGGGGCCAGATCAATAGGATTTTGTAAGCAGCTATAAAGTATTTGGATATTATTCAATTGCGAGTATTAAGCAAGGGCCATCAACCAAAAACTGGAGATGAGAATAGGGCCAGGGAGCTAATGTAGCTGCCCTGGTAAGAGGTGAGAGTAGCTTGAAGCAGAACCATGGAAATCGGAGTAAAGAGAAATGGACAGATTCAGGATAATTTGGGAGGTTGGGCTGAAGGAATTGGCATGGGGCGAGGAAAGTGGAAGAACCAAGGATTGCACCCTTAGCTTGAGCCACTGCAGGTGCCATTGACACAGCTGGGGAGACAGGAGAAGGTGAAATTTCAGGAAAATAAGGAAGGGAGTTGTTATGAGCTTGAACCATGTCCCTCCAAAAGATGTACTGACATTCTAACCTCCAATGCCCAGGATGTGACCTTATTTGAAAATAAAGTTGTTGAAATCAAGTTATAATTAAAGACAGGAGTCATCCTGGAATAGAATAGGCCCTTCGTCCAATGTGACTGATGTTCTTATTAGAAGAGGGAAATTTGGACACAGAGTGACCATCATGAGAAGACACAGATAACAGAAGACATGAAGACCGGCAGAAGCCAGAGTGACGCATCCGCAAGCCAAGAAACGCCAAGAATTGCTGTCACTGAAGCGAGGAGAGCAACGGGGAGCAGGCTCTCCTCAGAGCTCCTGGACGCAGTCCTGGGACGCTTTGATTCCAGGCGTCTAACGCCAGAATTCTGACAGGATAGATCTATTCTCTAGAATGAACCTCTGTTGTTAGTGATATTTCATTACCACCGCCTTGCAAACCGACACAAGGTAGGAAAAGGATATTTCTCTATTTGAGAGGACTTTTAGACATCCTTGTGGAGATATCAAGTAGCAATTTGATCTGAGTCTAGAGTAAGGGTATATATACGAATGCTTCACACATTATTGAGGTACTTTAGATGATTTTTTAAAATATTATGAATAAAGTGATGGCCTAAGAGGGGGATATAATACATAAACAATGGATGGACATTCCATGAAATATTATGCCACCTCAAAAAAGAATCATTATAAAGCCAGTGGTGCCACTATATAATAACTAGGTAAAGGATGAGGAGCAGGCACCAAACCACCTGGGTTCCAGTCACAGTTCCAACTCTCCCGAATGGGCTGAGCTAAGATGCAGGTCACTATCCCGCAGGCTATGTTTGTTCACTATATTTGCAGTGGAAGGGTAAGTGGACGCAAGGCTGAGTTGAAAAAATGCTGAGAATAACAGAACAAAGAAGTGATGAGAGCTGGAATCGAATTCAGCAAGGAAAACTTCCTGGAATTGCTGACATTTGCAAACTAAGTGCCCGGCCTGCTTGCCATGGGCCTAGCATCACGGTAACATCAAAGGGTAGACTCAGTCAAGAGTAAAGAAGAGTCGGAACTAGAAGCCAGACAGTTTGACACCAGCTTCTTATCTGTTACAGTTATTACTAGGGGCAACCACTGGCTTTATAGTGGTTCTTGCAAGAGGTAGAAGAATTCTTCCATCATGTATGTGAAGGCTCCAATAAATGCTCTCTGCGAACATACCTGGGCCAGAGCTCTGGTTACCCACAGCCTTCTGATGGCTTATCCACATTCCTCCATCCCACCTTGAGCCCTGAAGGACAGGGGTCATCCTAACTCCAAGGCCTGGCACAAGGTAGTTATAAATTACAGTCAGCAGCATCTCATAGAATCAGAATGTGGTTGTCATCCAAGACTTTGCAACAAAGGCACATCGATATTAAGTCCCTCAACCTGACAACATGAGAATCAGAAGATGGTAGGGGGAGAAGACGACCTCTGAGAAATGTAAATCAAAACTACTCTGGGCTGGGGATGTGGCTCAAGCGGTAACGCGCTTACCTGGCATGCGCGGGGCACTGGGTTCGATCCCCAGCACCACATAAAAATAAAATAAAGATGTAAAGATGTTGTGTCCACTGAAAACTGAAAAATAAATATTAAAAATTCTCTCTCTCTTCTCTCTCTCTCTCTCAAAAAAAAAAAAAAAACAACTACTCTAAGATTTCATCTCACTCCAGTCAGAATGGCAGCTATTAAGAATACAAACAACAATAAGTGTTGGCAAGGATGCAGGGAAAAAGGCACACTCATACATTGCTGGTGGAACTGAAAAATGGTGCAGCCAATATGGAAAGCAGTATGTAGATAGATTCCTTGGAAAACTGGGAATGGAACCACCATTGGACCCAGCTATCCCATTCCTCAGTCTATACCCAAAGGACTTAAAAACAGCATACTACAGGGACACAGCCACATCAATGTTTATAGCAGCACAATTCACAGTAGCTAAATTGTGGAACCAACCTCGATGCCCTTCAGTAGATGAATGGATTAAGAAGATGTGGTATATACACACAATGGAACATTACTCAGCAATAAAAGAGAATAAATCATTGGTATTTGCAGATAAATGGGTAGAGTTGGAAAAGATAAAGCTAAGTGAAGTTAGCCAATCCCAAAAAAAAAAAAACAAATTTCGAATGTTTTCTCTGATATAAGGAGGCTGACTCATAGTGGGATAGGGAGAGGGAGCATGGGAGGAAAAGACGAACTCTAGATAGGACAGAAGGGCGGGAGGAGAAGGGAGGGAGCAGGGGGTTAGCAATGATGGTGGAATGTGATAGACATCATTATCCAAAGTGCATGTATGAAGACATGAATCGGTGTCAACATACTTTATATACAACCAGAGATATGAAAATTGTGTTCTATATGTGTAATAAGAAACGTAATGCATTCTGCTGTCATTTATTTTTAAAAATCAATTTTAAAAATTAAGAAAAAAAGATGACCTCTGAGCTAGGTCTTAAAGAAAGACCCAGATTTGGATCCATTGAAGTAAAGTCAGTTCAGTAAGAAATAATATAGCAAAGCCCAGTAATGGGGATCAAGGGAGATGTGGACAGACCTTTAGAAAGTTTGTTTAAATGAGACCAAAGTAGCAGAGACCAAAAGTGGGACCAAAACGAGCAAGATAAGATGTTTGGAATTTTCCCTGCAGGAAAAGTTTTGAGAGTTTCTGAACAGGGCAGTAGAGTGGACGATGGACGAGGGAGGGCGATGACTAACTGTTGGTGAAACATGTTCTTCATTTCCTTGAGTCGTTAACCAGGGCCCCATTAAGAAGAAAAACAAAAAAACCTTCCAGGACCCACTTTCTTTTCCAAGAAAACTCCTGCCCTGTGGAGCCCCTCATGGGTTCCGTTTATGAAGCCATGCAATCCTGCTGTCACTGTTGGTTAAGGGACCTTGGCACCACTGCCAGTGCCAGGAACTCACTCTCTGGCCCCAGGCTCCAAAAGCCGGGTGGGTCTGCCTGTCGACATGGCGGCCCCCCGCACACACACAGCGGTCTAAAGACTCCAAGGAGAGGGCCTTCCCTTTCTGACCAAGGAGCCCTCGCCTCCAATGAGTCCTGCCTCAGACTCTGCCCTGGGCCTCACTGAATTCAGACCTGGAGCCAAATGGGAAAAAGCCAAGAAGCAAAGCCAGAAGCACAGCCAGGGTGATTCAAACCCCAGCTCTTCCCCTTCCCTTTCTGGTCTGGAGACCTCGCTGAGCCTCTTTGTCTTAATCCGTAAAATGAAAGCAAAAGCACCCACCTCACAAGGTTGCTTGCAGAGATTAAATGATAGAGATTTGCAAGCATAACTAGCAACTGGCAGATGCTCAGTAAATATGCCGCCTCTCCCGCCCCCCAAGATCTGTGTTTCAGCTGCTTCATCTATTAAATGTGGTGGGCATTCAAGGATAAAGTCGAATCAGGTGATGTCCCCAAATCTCTGTCACCTGCTCCACACAAGGACCCTAGGGAGATTAGAGGTCCTTTCTTTGAGTTCCGGGAACTGTTTCTTTTATTATTTTCAATAATGCAAAAAAAAGAACACTTATTAGTAACACATGCTATCATGCACTTAGAATGAGCCACATCCCCCAGTCTCTCCCCGCCCAACCACCCCTCTGACTTGGTTTCCCCTTCAGCAAAGCAGTCTGAGATAGGTCTCTGCAACTACCCACTAGATTGGGAGGAGGGTCCCCAGCAGAGGGCGCTCCAAGAGTAACCTCCTGGCCACGGCCCTGGGGAAAGGCAACAGGCCAAGAAAAATTCTAGTGGAAAAAATGAAGAAAAGATTCCAGGTTTATGAGTCCCAGACTTTGAAAAACAAAACTGCTGAGTTGTCTCCTGAGTTAGGGGAACAGAACACCACATCTGCCTGGAGATTTCCAGGAAACTTATTTGTGAAGGCTCTGGGCAAGGCTGGCAGGAGGCTGGCAGAGGGAGCTCAGGGAGGTACAGCTTAGGTTCCAGCACCCTGGGAGGTGGAACAGGGGTGGTAGTGGGTGTGGGAGCATGGGTGTGCCGTGTTCTTGGGGATGGCGGCTTTATGGGTGTGCACATGTGCCTTGCCTATACATGTGTTTGTGTACACCTGTGGGTACGGTCCCACAACAATTTATCGAGCACCTTCTATTTTGTGCTGGACACAGTGAAAGGTGATGGGGACATAGTCTCCAAATGCTTAGCTTAGTGAGGGATGCAAAATAACTGGCAGTTTCAATCCAGAGACCAGAGACAGGGGCGCGGTTTGTGTGGTGGTTCAGGCTTTATGGTCAGGCAGCCTGGGATTCTGGTCCAACCACCTTCTAGTTACATGACCTTGGAGATGGCTCTGACATTCATTCTCCTCAGCTGGAAAATGCAAATATTAAGACCACATCCTAGGAAATAGTCTGCTTGTGTCACTTTTCAATGGCAGTCCCTATCATGTGTGCACCTGGTCCACATCTGGATGAACGCGTACAGTATGTCTGCAGTCGGGTGAGGTCCATGTCAGCACGTTCACACGTCTGCTCAGGACGTGTTTATGGAGTGCCAGGCTCTACCAGAGGTTGAAAATAGTGGCCCACAGACATGGTTGGTGGGGAATCTCATGTGGTTTGGGTTTGTTTTTTGGCTCACAGAATGTTCTAAAAATCAAGACATTTCACATCAAAGTCCAGATTTCCAGTTTCTTTTCAAACCTTGGAAGATCCAGCCACCTTGCAAATGTGCATGTCTGTGCCTGCCTGCCACAGACTCTGCTTCCTGCTAGATGTGTCCTTCCCAGGGGCACCCTCCCTCCTGGCCGGTCTCCAGGGCTGTCCTTGGAGGGACTCCAAGGCGGCTCAGGAGAGCTTGTGTGCCGACATGTTCTGTATGAAAGGATAAGCAGGATGGGGCAGGAGCTGGTGCCAGGCCCTGGGCCTCCCCCAGCAGCTCTGGTTTCAGTAGAGGGGCCAAAGGGAGCTGCAGGCCCAACCCAAGGCTCTCTGGCTGTGCAGCTGGACACTACTTACAGAACACAATAACTAAGGATGACAACTAGACACAACAGCTTTTCTTGTCTGTTCAATTTTGCATTTAAAAAATGTTGCAAGTATAGATCTGAAATGAGTTAGACCTCCCCAGAAAGTGATGCTACATATTTATGCAAGGATACTTTTTAAAATGAGCAAATGGCTCACAGTAGAAGCTAAATACACATTTGTTAAACACATTTTGGGAGCCCACAAGTGTGAAAAGTGTTGACTGATATTTCTCCTAGTATCACAAAGTCTTAGGATGGCAAATCATTCCCTCTTCATAAATATTAATGGGGCTCTCCCTGTATGCAATATGTAGGCTGGGCACCCAGGGATCACAGTGATGTGTGTGCCCTGCCTGTTGGCCCCAGGAAGCTCAGAGTTGCAGAGATAGGAGAAGATAAATGAATGCAGCAACAAAGGGACAGGGTATTACTGAGAACATTCTGGGACAAAAGGACAGAGGAACATGGAGAAAGACACGTCGGGCCGTCTGGGTGAGCTGACTTTTCTCTCTGGGCCCGTTTCCCCTCTTGTAAGACAAGGAGTTCAGAAGGGATAAGCAAACACCAACCCCATGTTCACAGCCCTCCTGGCCTCCATCTTGGGAATTCTTTAAAGAACAAGGGCCGCAGCCCTCCTTTTTCGACTCTTACTCCTATCCCACATTGCTGCTCCCAAGGATTGGCTTGTGCTGGTAAAATTCATCTGGCTTGAGCTCTGAAAAAAGTCTATATGAAGAGGTTTTTCACATACCTTCCCTAAAAGAAAGAGAGAGAAAAAAGAGTCTAGAGTCCAAAATAACCAGCTTCTACTAGAATCTCCCAGCATCATTTACCAGGGTTCCTGGTGCCTCTCCAAGTCCAGATGAGAAAGAGAAGGGTATGCCCCTTCCCCAGCACCAGAGTTTGAATGATCAAAGTCTAAATGATTAAAGGGTTCTCGGTGATTCTTCTGAGGCTGTTCTCCCACTTAGCAGATGGGAAAAATAAGGCCGAGGTTGGGAGGAACTTTCCCACAGTCCTTCAGTCAACCACAGAGGAGGAGCTCAGGACGGAGTGAGATGAGAACCACCAGGCTGCGTCCTGCTTCAACCCGATGTTGCCCGCTATAGAACGCAAGCATTCTCATCCTGCAGGAGCCAACCGCCAGGGAATCCAAGCCTGACAGAGGTGAGAGTGAAGGAAGAACAGAAATTCTATAGCCCAGCAAAAGGCCACAGTCTAGCATCCACCTTTGGGAGAGAATTTTCTTCCAGAGTCCATAAAGAAAGGAATCGACAATGGTGAAGGTAAGACGCAGAACAGGGCACGTGGGTGAGCAGAGATGGCAAAAAGAAGCAGAGGTGGGCCAGCACTGAGGCCTTCCTGTTATGGTCACCCCAGAGCTTGTCCCTAGCCAAAGGTCTATCAGCCACGCTCTCCCCTGGACCACCTCATCCACTCATGAGTGTCCCTGGCTGCCCCACCATCAACTGAAATCCCATTGCCAGTCCCAGACCATCGGAAAAACCCCAGGGACCTCTCAGGGCCTGTAATTCAAAGAACTTCAGAGGTGGGTTTTTTGGTTGGTTGATTCATTTGTTTTGTTTTTGACTTAAAATCTGGAAATCTATTGAGACACAGAAACTCCCTTCAACAAAACATTCCTGGATTTCTTTTCAGATTTTTCTAACTTCACAGCATCCCGGAAAAGACCAGGTCAAAGATAAACTGAATCAATGTTTCCTGGTGGTGGTGAAATCATCCTTAACTGTCGTTACCTGGAGCAAACATTTTCATGAACAGTGTGGAGCATGTTAGTCGGCCAGGGAACATTTATTTCTTGACAGTCCCCCAGTGCCTCCAGCTCAACGAGGGAACAACAATAAAGTCAGACACAGCTTTATTTCTATGGCTTTGTCTTATGTAATTGATGCATTCATATGCCTGATTTCATGTGTTCCTTTCATTTCACGGGCTTGTCTATTCTACTAGGACAGAAAGAAAAAACCTTGTAGACACGCACATTTTTCAAACTTCCAGTTATAATAAGTATAAGAAAAACCGAGGTGGGGAGGAACAGAAACTCAACACGAGTTTAATCATCACACTAATGCAAAAAATACACCTGATAGGCTACTGTTTTGATAAAAAAAATTCTTTGTTTTGTTTCTTTGTTCTGTGGTGGATATCAGTTCTATTGAATTTGGGTTGAAGAATCCAGCACTATTTGGTCTTTTAACGGAGTAGGTTGCAGATAGCCTGTAATCATGTGTTTAATTAAATTTCCTGGTTTATGGGCTGGGGTTGTGGCTCAGTGGTAGAGCGCTTGCCTAGCATGTGTGAGGCACTGGGTTCAATCCTCAGCACCACCTTAAAATAAATAGATAGATAGATAGATAAAGGTATTTTGTCCATCTACAACTAAATAAAAAAATTCCTGGTTCCTGAATCAGAAGTTATCATAAGAGATTAAGATGAGCTAATCAGGAAACCTGATCATAATTGTTTTTACCAAATATAAGCCGTGAGCATGACACAGAGAGGACATGCCTGCTGGTGATGATAAGAAAGAACATAAGGACAAAACGAGGAACATGTGGCATTAAATAGGAGGAGTGGCAGCCCACTCTGGGCTGTTGGCAAACAGGGGTAGGTGCAAATAGCTGTAGTTGTCTGGCTGGATTGATTCACTTCTCCTACATCATCCTGCTCTAGGGGTGGCCATCAGGATATGAGGACCTTGTCATCTCATTCACAGCTAAAAGCTGGAGTGTGCTGATGGCCTACCCTGGTACAAGAGTTCAATAAATGTGGGGGCAGGGGGAGTAAGCAATAATGTCTGCAGCAACTGCAGCCCACCTTGCATCCCCTCACCCCTCGGTGGAGCCTCGCCTTCCCCTACCTTGGACTCTCCAGTGCCTTGTCTCCCAACCTGCTCCCAGGAGAGACTCCTCCTCATCCTCAGACAGAAAGATAGGTCACCATGACTTATAGACTAGTCTCTTGATAAACCATTGTCCAGAATTAAGAGACTAAAGAACAGGCTGGTGTGTTGGGCTGGGTTAAGGAATCAGGTGGCTCCTACCTACTCCCCAGGCCAAGAGGTGGTCGGCCTCTTGGAGGCAAGTCTCCGGGGATTCAATTGTACTCTACCATCTTTGACACGGAATGGCCCTTTAATTATCCAGTCCTCCTGACCATCAGTCCTTGCCTCTTTGGCAGGAGCCACAGGCTCTAGAGACTGTGAGACCTGTCAGGCCACTTCAGTGTCAAGAGTGTGACAGCTGGAGGACTGGGGCAAACTGAAGAATGAAAGTCATTCTCTGCCTCTGAGAACAAGGGGAACAGCCATGGATAAGAAGAGAGCCTACTGAGGCGCCAACATCTCATTTCCCTGTGTTTGCTTTCTGGTTCCTCATTGTGGTCCCATGCTCTGACCTCCGATCTAAGGCCATTTTTAGAACAGAAAAAATAAATCTATTCCGTAGAGACGAGTGGTTCCCAAAAGGTTTTATTTCCTTTCTGAATCAGGTTCAGCCTCACAGAGCTGCACTTTCAATTTCTGTAGCCGTACTGTTCCCTGACCACTCAGAGGTCCTCCAGAGATGCCCCCCTCTATTCCAAGAGCCCCCAAAATGATGTTGAGTGACTACAAATAAGTTTTTGGTACTTTCCAAAATTAAACTATTTCCTTTGGTAAATTTCCAGCGAATGAGCTCACTAATCTGAAAACAGGATGTGGCACATGAAGAGTGAGGTCAGACTGCCTGCCTTTCACTTACACTGGCTTAGGGCAGAGAGGGAGGGCCGGGCAGGAGAGAAGTGGGACCAGAGAATGGCTCTTATAGGCCCCACAATCCTTAAGCAACTCCATTTCAGGGACTGGACTGAGAATGGATGAATCTTTAAGTCAGAGATGGAAGGAACTTTTTGAATTCTTTGGTCTTAGAAAAGGCCACTTGTGGTCAGCCTCCTACAGGATTGTCTCCACGAGGCTCCTGGGACCTCTGTCCTCAAGCAGGTATCTCCCTTCCAGGTGGAACCCCAAGGTCCTCCTGTGCCAGAGCCTCTCTGCTTCCATCTGTGCTGCAGCCCCAGCCTGTCTGCCTGAAACTGGAAGACAGCAGCTCAGCTTCTAATGGGTGAGAGACTTAGGTACACCCCAGGTTAAAAGAGAAAAGCAGAAGGTTGTTCCCAGTTCTAAAACACCACCTTAGAGTCAAGACAAAACAAACAAAACAGGGATCATAACACACAAAGGGAGTTTCATGGGAGTCCCTAGGAAGGTGAAACAAAATCAGCAAGGTGGGCGGCCTCCTCCACCCTGGGCAGTCTGGTCCGCAGGAATTAGAGGTCTGATAAAAGAGGAGACCTGTCAAATCAGTGATTCGCAAAAAAAATATGTTTTTTACCGTTTAAACTCATATTCTACACCAATGCTAATTTCCATAACTCTTTTGATTCCTGTACATAAATTCATGGGGAACAAGTAGCCGTGGGTGTGCGTGCACACCCGCGGTGTTTGGATTAAAAAGCAGAAACGATTCCTCCATACAACCAGATTTGTAGATGCGCAGCGCCTAAGGGCGGGCTGCGTCCTGATTGCGGCCACTGTCTAAACTTGGGCGAGTCTGGCAGTGCCCTGGGCTCTCTGCAGGGATCCACGAGCCGGTGAGACTCGGGGGGCGGGAATTCCCGCCGGCGAGGGGCCGCGGCGGGTCCAGATCCCCGGGGTGGGCTGGTTTCCGCGGCGCGCGCTGCGCTATTAAGTGCGGTCGCTGCACCGACCGGGCTGGCGCGCGGAGGAGGGGACTGACTACTGCCAACCGGGGCTCGGTGCCGGCCGCCGGCCTCAGTTTCCCCATTCGGGGAGCGTCCGCCCGGCCCCGGGGCGGCCCCGGAGCGAGCGGGGGCTGTGGGGACCGCGGCTTCCGCCAGCCTGGCCACGTCCTGGGCCGCCCACCGGAAGCTCCCGGCCGGTGGCGGGGAGGTCGTGGCGACGCGGAGGTTGGTGGCCTTCCCCCCCAGCCCGGGACCGCGGGGTGGCTCCGGCCCCGCCAGCCGCGCACGCCCCAGCTTGCGCTCGCACGGGCGGGGCTCCCCAAGCGCCGGCCTCGCCGCGCCGGACCCTGGTACCCGCGCTGCCAAGCCGGTCCCCAACCCACGGTCCCGGCCCTTCCTGCGGGCGCCTGGGGCACCCCTGGGGCCCGTTTGTCCTGAAACAGACTCGGGCTGGTGTTTCTGCGGAGCTCTGCGCGCATCTGAAATTGTGACTGTGGTGAAACGACAGTCACCTGCCCTGGGGGGCGTATGGGCAGGGCTGGGGGCGACAGACTGGCCACCGGCATTGCGGAGCAGGGCCGCAGGGGCTGGGGCGAGGACAGCGGGGCGCGATGGGATCGAAAGCGATGGGATCGAAAGCCCCGCGCCCGAGGGCGGCCCCTAAAACTTGCCAAGGGAAGTGGAGTCTGGGCCCGGCGCGCCCCAGGACCAGTGGGGAAGATTGGGGCACGCGACGCTGGGGACTCCGCGTGCACGGATCTCCGTGGGTGGATCCACCGAGAAGAATCGATGGAGGTTCCAGGTGGTAGGGAAAGTGGGCAAGGAGACCGACGGAGAGCAGCCGGAGACGCAGGGAGGACTCCATCCA
The DNA here is from genome assembly GCF_052094955.1 of Ictidomys tridecemlineatus. Lineage (NCBI taxonomy): Eukaryota > Metazoa > Chordata > Mammalia > Rodentia > Sciuridae > Ictidomys > Ictidomys tridecemlineatus. The sequence goes on along the minus strand of NC_135480.1, from coordinate 196,861,595 downwards.
AAGGGGTGCGGGAAGCCAGGAAGGAAAGGATTCCGGAAGGAAGGGCCTAGAGCAGTCAGTAATCTTGGGGAAATGGTTCCCAGGAGACTCAGGCACCTGTGTAGACAGTCTTTTCTAGAAGGTCTGTCGAGAGGGGAGAAAAAAATAGTTGTGAGAGGAGGATTTGGAATCAGGGTTAACAATTTTAAAGCACGTGTGATTAGAGCAAGACTCTGGGCTCAGGCATGCCCTGGAAGCTACTGAACTGAGGACCTTGTGCTTCCTAACCTCTATTAACCTGCGCTTATTAATCCGAGTCACTGATTAACCTCTCCCATCTCAGTTCGCTCATCTGTAAGATGAGGATAATGGTGATAATATGTGCCTGAAGGGGGGGGGTGTGAAAATTAAATGAGATGGTGTATGTAAAATACTTAACAGTGCTAAAAAGTAATGCCTTTATTTTTTTTTTTTTAACTTATTAGAGCAGCTCGGGCATATTTTGATGCTGTTGGGATGGTGCAGCTAGAGGGAGTGGATGACAACTGGCCTGTCAGACGGGACAGAAAGGGATGGAAGCTGCATGGAGAGAGAAGGCTTGGGTTCCTCTTCTATCCCAAACCAAGGGAAGGAGGGGCAGGTGGGAATGGAGGAAGTTTGCATGTTGGGGCATGCAGTTAAGTGTCTGATAGTTTGAACTAGAGTGGTGGGCTGAGAGTGCTGGGCAGGCTCAGGGAAGGGTGGAAGTCCTGATCTACACTGCGGCCATAGGACACAGTGACCTCTTTGCCAACAGCCCCTGGAAGCCCAGGAAAGGTGGGCCGTTGGGTTTATCGAGGGCAGGATGACAACATCCAACCTGCCTTGCCCACTTGGGAGGCTCAGATTAAGTTGACAGATGTAAAAATACTCTGTGTAATTTACCATTTTCCTCTTCTTCCCCGATTTTGAGGAGTCAAGGGGCTATGGCCATAATATGAGTAAAATGTCAAAGCCTTCTGAGCACATCACTTGGACCATGAACTGTGTTCTACTCTCACCACCAGCTCATTCACTCATCATGAACAGTTGGGTGAAGCAGTATCACTATCCCCATTTTTATAGATGCAGAAACTAAGGTTCGGGGAAGTAAAGCCCTTGTGTAAGGACTCTTAGCTAGTAAGTGGTAGATCCAGGATCCCAACTCAGGTCTGTCTGACCTCAAAGCCCCCGACTGGAAATCACTTTGAATAAGTGCAGAACCCCAGTGGCAACTCAGTGGAATAGACAGATGTGCAAGGGTCATCTTTTCCATTGATCAGCGAGGGGAGCTCGGCTTGGAGGCTCTACCCAGTTGCCTTGCTTATGACTCTTCTGTGGCTGAAGAACTCAGACCCTGGAGACCCACAGCCCTGGTGCGAATCCCACTCCACCACTAGAGTCTCTGTGACTCCAGACCAAGCATCTTGCTTCTCTGAACCTGTGTGTGACTGCAGAGGCATTCCCAGCAGGTTGTTGTATGGATTGGAGGGAGCAGACTGCCCAGCACACAGTGGACGCCAGGAGCACGGTTCCCACGGTCCACTTTTCCTGCAAATGTGTCTACATTGGCTACTGAGCCCCACTCCCTAAGATCTTTATTTGTTTAGTGCTTTCTTCTCAGAGCAGGGAAGTGGTGGCGCCTGACCCGAGCATGTAGCCACCTATGACTTCCTGAGTGGGGCTGTGGGGAGAGGGGCCCAGAAGAGTCTAAGGTCCTAAGGCCTTGGACTTCAAAGAAGGGGAGGGCTTTGTCACTGTTGTGACTGGTGCAACATGCCACCCGCAGGGTTGGGCTGTCAGAAGAATTTCTGCTCCCTCTTCTAGGCTTAGTCACAGAGTTGCCAAATCCTAAAGCCCAGAGACAGACCACCGGTTGAAACTTGCTTTTTTTTTTTAAACAGATGGGGTAACCAAGACCTACAGTGAGAAAGTGACTTTTCCCTGAAGTCACCCAGGTAAAAGTGACAGGGCAGAGCTAAAGGACCTTGAACCTGAATTTGGGACCAGCCTACAGGACCCTGGGGATTTCCACCAGAAGGTGAGCACCCCACTGAGAATTTTACACTGCTCAGAGGTCCCAGGGGACAAGACAAGTGGCCAGCTGTGGCTTCTACCGATATGCCCCAGGGAGGAGGCAGAGGAAGCCAGCAGCAGCCTGCGGTTCTCGGGGGAACTCTGGCTCCTGAAAGTCTGTGACATGCTCCTTTTCCTCTGACTCGTTCTCTTGCTCTTTCTCACTCTAAAAAATGACTGGACACTCCTGAAGCCTTTGGTCACCATGCAGGGGATTTTTCTCACCACGAAGGGTAATTCCTGCTCCATCCCTGCTGTGACTCAGCTGTGACGTTGAACTACTCACAGCCAGAGAGGAAAAGATCAAATCACCAGAGACTCTGCTCACCAGAGAGGGTGGCCCAGGCCAGAACCCTCCTCTCCTCTCCCCACGGACTCCACAGGGCTGCCTTCTGGCCTGGAGCAGCTTGCACGCCCCCTGAGATGGCCTCCAACTCGGCCAGCAGCCCCCACCAGGCCCCTGATGAGAATGAGTTTCCCTTCGGGTGTCCTCGGACTGTCCGCCAGGACCCACCAGAACCCAGGGCCCTCTGCTGCACAGCCTGTCTCTCTGAGAACCTGAGGTGAGGGGACGAGAAACAGAGGGTGGGCAGGACGAGGGTGTTGGGGAGGGACCCCTGATGGAAGGCTGAGAGGAGCCAGGGACGTGGGACAAGTGACTGTACCTCTCTGGGCCTCAGGGTCCACACCCTTTTCTCCTTGAAGCTGCCCCGGTAGCTGTGGGTAGAAAGAGAAGAAGCCACAGAAAGATTTCAGCCCCACAGCGTCCACACTCCAGGCCCACCTCTGCACTCACTGTGGGGCCCGGGGCAAACTGCCGGCTTCTCTGAGCCCCAACTTTCTTGTCTGTAAAGCAGTTTTCTGCCTTGCAGAATTGTTACAAGGCCTCATGAACAATACTCAAAAAAGCTCTTCTAATATTGAGTATTCAGCTCCTTGGTGAATGACAAATGGTTCAACAAATATATCTCAGTACTTGGCTGGAAACCCCTTAAAGGGGACAAAGATAAGATAAAAATACACATCTATGTAGAACATTTATATTTAAAATCTGAACAGCTCAGAAGTGTAAGACATCAGTAGTACATCAGCATCTTGCCTTAAGCAACTGTTATGCACCTGCTGTATGCCAAGTACTCTTTTCTTATGCCCTCAGGACAACCTCGAGGGGTGAGTACTATTATAATTCTGTTTTACAAATGAGGACCCTGAAGCCTTGTAGAGAGATGAGGTCAGCTTGCCCCAGGTCAGTTTCCTGGCATAAATGTGCTCTCTCGAGCAGCCACATGCTGTGACCATGACCTTTTCTTTGGGACTTTTCAGCTTAAGGTGGGAAACCTGAATCGAGCTGAATGAAAATTTCAAATGTGACAGAGAAGAGGGAGGCAGGAGGTGTGGGAAGGGGGCAGAAGGTCCTGAGAGTGGAAAGGGCAGGTGGGGGAGGGAAAGGCACAAAGCTCCTGAGCACAAAGAGGCTTCTGTCCTGCTCAGAACTCATTCCACCCGTGGCCCATCCACAGGCCTCCAAGGCCTCAATTTTCTCACCTGTAAAATGGGTTAAGTCAGTAAAATCCACTGAGTCAAAAATCACCTGGGGACTTCATAAAGACACAGGTGCCCATGTGTGACCCAAGTCAGAATCGGACACCCCGTCCTAACTCCACGCTAGATGATAACTGAGACCCCCTTCTTGATCTAATAGGCCATGATCATCTGTAATCACCAGATATAAGAAACCAAAACGCAATAGAAGGTGCTGAGAAGAGTGACTTAATTACATGTCCTCAGTCCCTGTCTGAATTCCCAGAGCCAGTTATATTTTGGAATTCAGAATTTTTTCACATTTTAGAAAAGCAAGTCAGTGTATTATGTAATTCTTCCAGCAGGGATAAGGGCATCACCCTGTAATCAAGCACTTTGGTGTTTCTACAGTGAAACATACAAGTAGTCACACCAAGTGGAACGAGCAAGGGTCCGTTCAGGTCAGGTTTGGCTGCCAAAGAACTTTCCCACAAACCACAGAAAAACATGGGTGCCCCAGGCTTTGGAGGTTTGAGAATGGCGGCTCCAGGATTCTGGACCTGTGTGACCACTGCTGTCAGCCACCATGCTGGGCAAGGCCTGGGCTTTGGGAGCTGCCAGCAGAGTGAGTGGTGCAGGGAGTGGACGCCACACTCAGGGCATTTGCTCATGTCTCCCCAGGAACAGCCCAGATGGGATCTGTCCCAAATGCAGAGGGGACAACCTCCAATCTGAAAGCCCCAGGAGCCTTCTGACCCAGGAGAAGGTATGTTGGCACAGCCAGGAAAGAGCATCTGTCTGTTCTCTTGATTTGTTCAGGTTGAGGCCAATGAGGCAGCTGCCCAGCTGTCCCCTGACAGGTGCACCCTCTTTTATCTTGAGTCTGGACTGAATTCACTTTATGAGCAGCGAGGAGATGGGCGTTCACCGTGGGGAAGCGTCTTCCCCAGAGCCACCTGGCTGGTCTGTGATAGAGTTGGGCTGAGAACCACGGTCTAGACCAGCCGTCCAGACTGTGGCTCTGGTGCCAAATCCGGCCACCACCTGTTTTTGTACAGCTCAAAAGCTGAGAATGATTTTTATATTTTTAGGTGGTTGAAAAAAAATCAGAAGAAGAAATGGTATTTGGGGATCCATGAAAAGGACATGAAATTCAAACCACTGTGTCCATAAAGTTTTATTGTCCATAAATAAAGTCACACCCACCCATTTACATATTATCTGTGGCTGCTTTCTCTGTGCAACGGCAGAGTATTTGCCACGAGACTTTGAAGCCCAAAATATTTACTCTGAGGCTCTAATGGAATAAATTAGCCAGCCTCCTGATGCAGGGTTGGACCGTTATAGCCCCCCCTCTTAGGCTCTGCCAAGCTGTGCTTCTAGAAGTAAGAGACACCTTTAAAATGTGAGAGGTGAGGAGATGTTCTCAGACACCACCATCTAGAACTCTGCCCCTGCAAACTAGTAGAACTCTCCCAGGTACCTGCACAGCCCAGAAGTTTCTACATCCCATCCACCGGTTTATAAAAAAAAATTAAAAATAAGCATAGTGGACTGAGGTTATAGCCCAGTTGGTAGAGCACTTGCCTCCCGCATGTGAGGCACTGGGTTTTATCCTCAGCACCACATAAAAATTTTTTAAAAAAAGGTATTGTGCCCATCTGCTATAAAAATATTTTTTAAAAAAATAAGCATAGTGAATTTTTATAAAGCTAAATTATCTCCATTTATAGAATCAACTATACTCTGAGACTGTGTCCTTCCTGTATATGTCTTTGTATAAACAAAATTCAATAGTAGATGATAGTTTTTGGTAAAACCTTTACCAGGTACAATAAAAAGATAGCAATCTTTATGTTAATGTAATCTTCCAAGTAAAGCAACAAAACTCTCGTGGGCCTGTGAATGCAAACAAGTAGGAATCGCTGCTCAAAATCCAACCCCCTCATTTATTTGTGAGTCTGGCATTTGAAGATGGTTTTGGATCACTCGCTGCATGGCTGGAGGCAAATCCCAGACGCTGTTTCTTCCTCTGTAAAGTGAAGATGTCAGGTTGGTTCTGCGGGGCCTTTGCAGTATCTGTGATGTCCAGGCTATGGGTCAGCAGCTGCACTGGAGCTCTTCTTTGCATTTGCTGAGCCACAGGCTGGTGCGTCTCCCTTCTCTGTGCTGGTTGGTTCCTGATGTTCAGAAAGTTCGGGGGAAATTCCTGCCGTACCCCGATCTGGCTTGGAGGGCTTTCCCGAACCTTCCTCAGCAGCCCTCCTGTGGCAGGATCAGGTACACTTTCTTAGGCCGTGTAGGAAGGATTAATTTGAACCACTGATCCATGGGAGAACTTCCTGAGCCTCCTATTTGGCTGTCGTGCTGGAGAGAGGCTTAGACTCTGGGGACTCCGAGGGCCCTGCACAACGCAGTGTGCAACTTGCTGCCTTGAACTAGATGGCGCGATGTTTGTGGTGGAGCGACGGGTGTTCCAACAGGCTCTGGGCATGGGGGCGAAGGCCTGTTAGATGCAGGCAGACCCCCCTCCCTTCTGGCTTCCCCACCCAGTGCAGCCGTCTGCCCCACTGAGAAGGAGCTGGTGGAGCTGAGTCAGTGGGCTAATCACCTGCACAAAGCCACAGAGTGGAAAGACTAGGGACTCCTCTGGCTCCTGCCCTGATGGGAATTTTTGGGGACTTTTGACCAAGGGAAAGCAGGTGGTTATCAGTGGATACTTTGCATCTGTGGTGATGCCTAATTTGGCCTGTGTATCTGGGGAAGCCAAAAAGTGGAGACAGGGTAGAGGGACCGGGCTGGAGACTAGGGGAGTGAGGCCCAAAGGTGCCCACCCCTGCAAACACTCCGTCCGCTTATCAGCTCGTCTGCATCCTCTGACTTATTAGAGTAATACCTCCCTCAGAGGGGCCCAGAGTCCTGCACCGGCACCTGGTGTAAGCCACACGTATTAGAGGGTTAACGTGACCTGGTTAGAGACTTGGTTCTTGCCTGGAGTCATCTTTCTGAAGAAATAACAATGAAGTAGGGGACAAACCAGTGAGTGGAAAAGAACTCTGTGTGCCAAACCCCCACGATGGGAGTGCTTCTCTCGCTCCCTTCCCTCTCTGACCCATTCACGAAGGTCAAAAGCAAGCTGGCATCTGATGCCAGGGGCTCGCAATAGTGCCTAACTTTTTCCAGAGTCTGAAGATGGTAGGCGTCTGAGCTGTCTAGTTCAGTGTCCACACCGTGCCGGACCCCTGCCGTGAGGCTTCATGTCCTTCCAAAGACAGGGAGCTGCTACTCCATGAAGCCTCTCCACGCTGGAGACTGTTGCTGGACAACTGCAGTGATTTTTTTCTTTACTTGTGCTGAGCTAAAATCTGTCTCCTGTGAGGGCCACAAAAGGCAAGTCAGCCTCCTGTCCCCAGGGCCTTTCCTGATCTGGGGTAGACAGATACCACATCCCTGTTGTGTCTGTCTGCCTCTGGGGCAAATGTCCTCCATCTGTGTCCCCTGAAGTGTGATGCCTGGACATGAACTGCTGACAGTTTACGTCTGTAAGCTCACTGACCAACGGGCATCCTGTGTGGTGTGTGGTGGAGGCATGTTCTCTATGCGGTCTCCAAATGGGGGCTTACCCATACCCCCAAAATGTGTCGTGCATGCGTCAGCCTTAAGTGCTAGAACCCACTGGGTGCTGTGGAGGTCAGGATTGGCTAGGGCCACCTTCGACCAGGAGAATCAGGCAGGGCTTCCTAGAGCTGAGGACACCAGAGAGGGAACTGGCCCAGGTATAGAGGAAGGGCAGGGACGGGCAGCAACAGACAGCCAAGTCTCCCTGGAGCTAGGGTGCCTCCCGGTCAGCACCAGCTGAGGCTGAGCAGAACCACACACACACACACACACACACACACACACACACACACACACCCAGCCCCGGGCCTCCAGATCCTCGGCCAGTCTCTGTGCCCAGTCTAGGATGGTGGGCAGCACCTGGCACATGCAGAGCCTCCTTGTTCCACACAGTGGCTGCACACAGGTGGCCCTTCAGCTCCTGGCACCCTCCTAACACATTCTTGGGGGCCCCCAGGTCCCTGAGTGTGGGCCTCCCACGGGGACCTTCTGTGACCCGATCCCAAAGGGCCTGGGTACCAGGCTGGTGGGGAATACCCACACCCAGAGGCTCCTCAGACACAGAGAGCACGGACTCCCCGGGGGCTGGCCTTCTGTTTTCTCTCTTTCTGTTTCCTCCTCAGAGGAAATTCCACTGCCAGCTTTATTTTGAGCAATTTGCAAGCGGCGAGGCCATTCACGTAGGGTCCACTTGTGGCTCCAGGCGTACCCTGTTATTCCTCGGCAACCCTCTGTGCCACTGGTCCCTGCCTTCAGGTGAGGTGAAGGCTCCGAGATGGGGAGAAAGGACCTGGACGTGGCCCTCAGGCTCTGGGCTGTACTCACCTGGCCCTGTTGCCTCCTGTGAGTCCCTGACCACCACCACCCCCCCCATCCTCCTCAGAGCCCTGTCCCTCTCGCAGAGCTTAGGCCCCCAGAGCCACACAGCTCTGAGAGAGCAGCAGCCTCGCCGAGGCTTGGAACTGTGGGAGAGAAAACCCAGACTCAGCTGGCGGCTCAGCCCAGTCTGAGGCGAGGCGGCAGCTAATCCAGCCTCGCCTGCTGCCAAGGACGGTGCCAGGACCCACGAGACAGCATGCAGAAATGCCTCGGTCCTCTGTTATTGCAGGACGTTCTGGGTACACACACATCTAGGGACGTTCTTACCCATCTGAAGAAGTCTGGTAGAGTTTCATAGAATTAGTTGTCACAAGCTTGAGTCGTGGGGGTTAAAAGAGATGCATGTGCTACTGGGTGGAGGCTGGTCATCTGCAGGAAGAATGTTAATACCAGTCATGCTACTACTAATGGCTCACAATTAGTGAACGTGGTATCAGGCAGAAAAATGTGCCAGGGACGTCGGCATCATGATCCCTGAACCTGTCCATGGTGCTCGTGGCTGTTCTCTACTAGAGCTGCCTTGACTAAGCACCAAGACGGGGTGGGCAGACCCCGGGCATTTGTGCTCTGAGTTCTGGAGGCTGTGAAGTCCCAGACAAGGTGCTGGCGGGGCTGGATTCCTCCGTGGCCCCTCTCTGGTCTGTAGGTGGCCATCTTTACTTGGTCTTCTGCGTCTCAATGTCTCCTTCTGGTAAGGGTACAAGTCCGATAAGGCTGCACCATATGACCTCATTTTAGCCTGTGGCCCTGTCTCCACAGTCTGACATGCTGGGGGCGGGGCAGGGGCAGCTAGAAACCCAACATGTGAATGGCAGGGGCCCCTCAGCTCATGGCAGTGGCAAAAGAAGGCTGTGGCTGTGATTAGATGCAGGATTCGAGGTGGGGCAATTACCCCAGCTCCCTGCGTGATCACAGGGGTTTTCCCAAGACGGGGATGAGAGTCAGCAAGCCAGGCTGTACACCGGCTGTGAAGGTGAGGGAGGGGACCCCAAGCTACGGCTTGAAGCTATGGCAGCTGCTAGAAGCTAAAAAAGGAAGAAAATAGACTCCCCACTACCACATCCAGAGGAGACGCAGTCCGGCCAACACCTCAGTGTTAGGACTTGTGGCCTCCAGAACTGTAAGATAATAAATTAGTGTTGTTTTAAACCATTAAACAGTCATGGTATTATTTTGCAATAGATAACTGATGCTAGCACACAAGTGTAGTATCTCATTTAATCTTCACGATGACTCTAAAGGCGAGCACTGTGATCCCCATGTCACAGATGGGGAAACTAAGACAGAGAAGTTATTGACTCTCCCAGGGCCACCTGACTAGCATGTGAAGTGACAAAACAGGCTGCAAACCCCAACCCCCTTACTCTCTGAGGAGGGAGAGATGGCTGATGAGAGGGCAGCCTGGCTCATCTCCGAGGCCCCTCGAGTCACCCTGCCCCTCCTCCTCCAGGATTCGACTGGTCACAGCCCACACCTGTACACGCACGTCATAGTGCGACCCTGATGTCCGCTTGGCGTTTGACCCCCAAGCTGGCTTCCCTGCTCATCCACACCATCAGGGCTCTGCCACAGAAGGACACACCTCACTCAGGGGAGGCTTCAGATTCCACTGCCAGCGTGGCCACTGTCACCTTCTTACCCCTCTAATGACTCACTCCAAGCTTCAACCTTAGAACTGCAGAGGCTTTGAATCGTCGCTGTGCGGAAACGCAGACCCCGAGATCCCCCAGGTCATGTGCCCGGCTCCCGGGCCCCTCGGCATCAGGCTCCTGGTTCCCACCTGTCATCAAAGGGACCTGTGAGGAGAGGGGGGCTCTGTTGCCGCTGACTCCCCAGAGCCAGGGTCTCCCTGCCAAGGCCGCCATCTGCCCATCTCCCATGAAGCATCTGTTTTCTTTTTTTGGCTGGGAACAGTTTGTCCCTGAAGCCCAGGACGGTGGGGCAGGGTGGGCCCCGACTGGTGGTGCACAAGTCCCAGGCCAGCCGCTCATGACGCCCACAGCCCTCTGCTTATTTTCCTGGTGCACAGGGATGACTAGTGTCCTCCTCTGTTCTTCCAGATCCCCTTTCACTGTGCCCCACAGACTTGTTCCTTCAAATCAAAATAATAAAGCTGTTGAAAAGTTGAGCTATTATTTACATGCAGTCAGATTTACTTGTTTTAAGTATACAGTTTGATGAATCCTGGTTAAAGCATAACACCATCTTAACGGTAGTTCTGCCCTGGAAAAAGCTGTCCGTGTCCTTGCACTGTCTCCTCCCAGCTTGGATCAGCAGCCCATCTAATTTCTACCACTGTAGCCTTGTTTTTTCTAGAATCCCTAAGAATGGAATCAAGGGCCCTGGTGGGGGGCATGCACCTGTAATCCCAGCAACTTGGGAGGCTGAGGCAGGAGGATCACAGATTGGAGGCCAGCTTTGGCAACTTAGCAAGATACTATCTCAAAAAACTAAAAGGACTGGGCAGGTAGCTCAGGGGCCGACCACCCCTGGGTTCAATCCCTAACATCAGGGGAAAAAAAAAGAGTAGAATGGTATGTCATCTTTTGTGTGACTTCTTTCATTTAGCATAATGTTTCAGGGTTCGCCCATGTTGACTCCTCTGTTACTATTTAATTCCACCTGGTGAATGAGCAGTGTTCTGTAGTACGGATGCACATTTTATTTATCTGTTCACCACTTGGTTATATCAGATTGCTCACAGTTCAGGTCTGTTCTGAGCAGAGCTATCAAGAACATTCTTGGGCTGGACGTAAGTTATCTTAGAAGGATGGTTCAGCCTGATAAGATGCCTCCACGGTGTCTGAACCCAGCAGCATGAGAAAATTCTCTCCTGCTTCCCTTCCTCGCCAAGACTCAATCTCATCACAGCTTAATTTCATCTGCTCTAGCAGGTGGGGAGTGGCATTTCACTGTGGTTATAACTCGCCTTCTCTGATGACTGGTGACACAGAGCGTCTTTTCACAGGCTGATTCGTCATTCATACGTCTTCTTTGGTGAAGTAGCCATTGAGTATTTTGCCCCCAGACCAGTAGGGGCGACCACACAGTGAATGATGAGCACAGAGCCGTCCGTGTACCAGGGGTCCTGGTGCTGCTGAAGATGACAGCAGGGGCCCTGGTTCTCTTTTGAAGGAAGGTCATAAAAGGGCTGCGGCTCAGAGGGTGGAAAGGAGTTGTCCAGGCAGAGGGAACAGCATGTGCAAAGTCATGTGCCCAGCCCACCTCCTGCCCTGATGGAGCCTGGTGCTATACTGAGAGCCTTAAGGGTGACCACAGGGATCCCCATAAAATGTCCTCAGTGACACCATTATTATTTCCAGGTTCACCCTGAGGTGGCTAAGGCTGGAGTCGGGTGTCCCTTTGGTGCTATTGGCTGCTCCTTCAAGGTAAGCATCTGCGTGTGTCCACTGTGGTCGTGTCCTCTGGATCTCCCTTCTTGAACCCCTCTGACATTTTCCTATAACATCAAGCTGCTCCTCTGGATGTCCCTTACACCAGTGACTTTCCAAATGACAGGTCTCTCTGTTAAGTCATCATAGTGCTCAGGGAAGTTCTTAATGTCTCACCCAAACTTTGCTGCAGGTCATGAAAGGGACCCCCCGTGCCTCTCTCCATGGTCCTGACTTGGGATTGTGTGGCAGGGAAGGATGGCTCTGTAGAGGCTGGGAGGCATGTGGCTCACCCTGAGCGCGTCTGGTGCCGGGTCCTCCTGAATCCCTCCCACGGCACAGAGAGCCACTCCCCTGGGCTGGGGAAATGGGTCTGACTTCCTGGGTGGCCTTTGATGCCAGGACCCTCCTGGCCCATCCGCCCCTCTCCAGTGATGGCCTCTGTCTCGGCAGGGGAGCCCGCAGGCCGTGCAGGAGCACGAGGCCTCCTCCTCCGCCAGCCACCTGAGCCTGCTGCTGGGCTTCGTGAAGCACTGCAAGGCCCAGCTGGGCCCTGGCCTGGGCTCTGGGCCCATGGCCCTGGAGCAGAACCTGTCAGACCTGCAGCTGCAGGCGGCCGTGGAGGTGGCGGGGGACCTAGAGGTGGACTGCTACCGCGCCCCCTGCTCCGAGAGCCAGGAGGAGCTGGCCCTGCAGCATTTCCTGAAGGAGAAGCTGCTGGCCGAGCTGGAGGAGAAGCTGCGTGTGTTCGAGAACATCGTTGCCGTCCTCAACAAGGAGGTGGAGGCCTCCCACCTGGCCCTGGCCGCCTCCCTCCACCAGAGCCAGCTGGACCGTGAGCACATCCTGAGCCTGGAGCAGAGGGTGAGCGTGAGAAGCCCTCGGGGTCAGTTCAGGGAGGCCCCTGCCACCCATCACCAGAGCAGCAGGCCGGCCTCCCCCTAACATTCACAGAGCAGAGGCGCCCCGTCTCCTAGGCCCCAGGACCTTCCAGGCAGAGCCCGGGGTCAGAAGCCCCAGTCAAGGTCAACCCCGACCCCATCCAATGCCTCAGTTCCTTTGCCGAGCTGCTCCTGGGATAGGGCGCTCCCTCCCGCTCCAGGCAGCTCATTCTGTTGCTGGACGTTTTTCACTATGAGAAAGTTCTTTCTTCTACTAAGCTCATGTCTCTGTGTCTCCCCTGCACTGTTCCTGGCCCTTCCCCCCACCCGGGTCCACAAAACAAGTTCAGCTTCAAGTCCCTTCAGAGATGGGTAGTCAGTGGCTATGTCCTGACCAGCCTTTCCTTCCTGAGGCCAAATGCCCAGGGTCTCTCCTGTCCTTCAGAGCCTGCTGTTTCCTGTGGTCTTCATATGCATGGGCTCAGTCTCTAAAGGATCATATTTGCTTGGAGCCAATATAATGGTCCCAGGTCCCAAATATAGTGGTCCCAGGTCCCAGACTGACTCCAGATAATCCACCCATCTGTCTCCTCCTTTATTCCAGAGCTTATACTTTTCCTGTCATATCCAGCCACTATGCTAATGTTGCTTTTTATTTTGTAGCAACACTGCATCATTGTCTCATACTGAGGGAGGCCTGGATTTTAGTTTTGGCTCCACTACTAACTTGCAGAGTAGCTCTAAGCAAGTCACTTTCTCAGAACCTCAGCTTCCCCATCAGTAAAATTAGGGGTTGAATTTTCCTTAAGGGCCCTCACTTCAGTCCCTGGCTCCCTCACCTGAGGATAGTTTTGTTCTTTCAGATTTCGTTGGGCAATCCCACTAGCAAGGCTGGGCACTGCTTAGAGTGGCCAAACAAAGCCTTTATTTATGGAACTTGCCGCAGGGAAAAGGTACATCTCCTGAGGACCTTGTCTTCTCCCCAGCAAACTTCCTGGCTGTCCTTTTACAGGCTGGCCCCCTGCCAATAGGAACACGGATGAAGTGAGCCTAGGCCCAGCTGGTCGGAAAGGCAGGCAATCAGGCCTCCCAGACCACGGTCAGAGCCTTGTGAGAAAGTGGAGGAGAGGCCAGCTGAGCCAGGGCCAAGGGCCAAGGCTTCCCCAGGAGGGGCCAGGGCAGCTGGTTCCTGATGGATGACTAGGAGTCGGCCCCTCGCAAAGGAAGGGAAAGGGACTCCAGGCAGGAGACGTGCCAATGCAGATGTGTGTGCCCCGGGGGTGGGGAGCAGGACAGCAGGTCAGGGGCATGTCCGCTCCACATCCCCATGCTGGGCTCCAGTGTCCCTGCCTGACTGGGCTTCCTGCAGGTGGTGGAGCTGCAGCAGACCTTGGCCCAGAAAGACCAGGCTCTGGGCAAGCTGGAGCAGAGCCTGCGCCTCATGGAGGAGGCCTCCTACGACGGCACCTTCCTGTGGAAGATCACCAACGTCGCCAGGCGGTGCCATGAGTCCGCATGTGGCAGGACCATCAGCCTCTTCTCCCCAGGTAACAGGGCAAAGTGACCAGGTGGGCAGGAGCCAGTGCTGAGACAGTCCACGGGGCCCAATAGGCCAGGGCCCAGGATCATGCCGGGACCGGGGACAGTGGGCATGCTGTGCCCTGACCTCTGGCCCTCAGCCACACACAGCAGTCAGTGGTTCTGAAAATAGGAATAAAAATCGTTAACCCGGAGGCTTTCTGTGTGAAAGAAAGGGCAACGTGAGCCACAGCCCGTGCAAATGAGGGGGATACTGTGGGACCCCCCCCACCATGGGGAGCCCTGGTCTGCAATTAGACAAGGAGGGAACTGGGTCAGACCCGCTCGCGCTGGTGTCCGGTTGGTCTGACTGTGGGCAGCTCGTGCCGGCGGGTGGTGTGAGGGGAGCCGTTCTTGCTCACTGCTGGGCCCTGGGTTTCCTTAACTCACTGACATCTGTCGCTATAACAGTGCATGTCCTGTGCATATAACGCTCCCATTCCTGTATACATGGCTTCGGCCCCATCTGCACTGCACTGTGTGCTGGGGACTGGGCCACCACTCAGAGCCTCCGTCACCTGGTGCCCGTTTCCTCGACATCATTCCGTAGTTGAACAAACTGAAGCCTAGGAAGGCTAGATCCCACCAAGGCTGCGCAGAAGCCAGATGTGGAGCGTGTGCTTCACCCCCACCCGCACCCCCACCACCCCCCACCATGTCACTCCTGTGTGTCCAAGTGATCAGGGAGGGGCCAAGAAAGAGGAGGAGTCCCACCGGTCAGCTGCTTCCCCCAGGAGACTGGGACAATGGCGAGGCAGCAGAGTGCTACACCCCAGAGCAGCACCAGGTCCCAAAGCCGTTTCTTCTGCAGGGTGGACCTCTTCATGGGGTAGCCTCACCTCCTGCCCCCATGTGAGGCTAGACCTTTCCTCCTGCATCTTTCCCCAGAGGGGACAAGCCAGCCTGCCTCTGGCTTCCTGCTCCACCAACACCCAGTGATGAGTCAGACCGTCAGCCTGCCCCTCCTCCACCACTTCCCGCCTGCCCCACACCCTGCCTCTGCCCAGGGAGGTGCCACCAAGCTGCCAGCTGTGGGAACTGGTTCCGATGGGATGGCCTTTAGAGCTGCCCAGAGCGAGAGCCCAGCCATTGGCCTAGGACAGCAGAAGGGACCAGTGTTGGGAGGTGGGGTCCTGCTCTGCCCCCAGCACCCAGTAGTCACGGCAGCCATTCTCCTTCGCGGGCTGGTCTCCTGGATCACATGCAGGCTGGTGAGAGCAGGGTTCTCCAAGAGGGTCCTAGAGCCAGAGCTTATTCTCTGGTATCCCTGGAGAGTTTATCAGAGTGCAGATCCTCCGTCCTCACCAACACCACAGAGCCAGGGCTGAGGGTGGCCCTGCGTCTGTGATACAGAAGGCCAGCCGACAGCCAGTAGGCTGCCCGACCTCCGGGAGCCCATCCCTCTTTGACTCGCTCATTGAGAAGGCGGCCGGGCTCCCACGGAGCTTGCCTGGTTCTGAGCTGCTGACCCTGGGTGCACCTAACCGCAGTGCCCGGGTCTCCTCCTCTCCACCTCCGGGCTCTGCTGACCCCTGCTCTGCCTTGCAGCCTTCTACACTGCCAAGTATGGCTACAAGCTGTGCCTGCGGCTGTACCTGAATGGGGACGGCACGGGGAAGAGGACTCACCTGTCACTCTTCATCGTGATCATGAGGGGGGAGTACGATGCTCTGCTGTCCTGGCCTTTTCGGAACAAGGTATGGGCCTGGGCAAATATGGGGGGAAGGGCAGACGACCTGTTTAGCCATGAACTGGCCGAGTAACCTGGGCACGTCCCCCCCCCTGTGTTTCCAGTTCCCCCTATTTTAAAACAAGAAGCTGATTTTGGATCTAGTCAAGGCTCCCTCCAGCTCCTGAGCCCAGCAGCTAAAATGTCCAGAACAGCGAGCTCCCCAAGGGCAGGCGTGTGCGAGTGGAATTCACAGGGTGGCCTGATAAGGAAAACGTCCAGGAGGAGGTGCTCTGAGGCTAGGACGGAGGTGGATTCGCCGCCACAGTTAAGATGACCAAAATCCAGAACACTGACACCACCACGTGCAGGGGAGCCCATGCCATGCTGGTGGGAATGCAGAATGGCGCGGCCACTTTGGAAGACAATGTGATAGTTTCTTAAAAAGTTAGCATGCCCTGACCCCACGATCCCCCAGTCATGCTCCTTCGTGTCTGCCCAGGGGAGGTGAAAACATGTCCCGGATGTTCATAGCACCTTTATACCTGACTGCTGACACTTAGAGACAAGCAGGGCATCCTTCAGCAGGAGAACGGGCCAGTGCCTGTCCAGACAACAAAGCATTGCCCCGTGTGCATGCGCTGTCCAGCCACGGAAGGACGTGGAAGCCCAAGTGTGTGTTGCTGTTCAAAGAAGCCAGTCTTGAAAAGCCAGTCGTACTGTCTGATCCCCACTGTGGGTCATGAAGACAGGGAAAAAGATCAGTGGTTTCCGGTCGGTAGGGGAGAAAAAGGAAGGAAGAGATGGAGCCCAGAGGATTTTTGAGGCCCACAAAACTATTCCATATGATACTGTGATGATGGACACACGTCCTCTACACTTCTCAAAACCCACAGAATGCACCACACCAAGAGTGAACCCTAATGTGAACCACGGGCTCTGGTGGCCAACAGGTGCTCCAGCAGGTTCATCTTTGGTAGCGGGTGCACCTCTCTGGGGCAGGGTCTTGATAGCAGGAGAAGTGCCAGTACGGTGCTGGGGATGAAAAATCTCTGCACTTTCCACTCAGTTTTGCTGGGAACTTAAAACTGCTCTAAATAAAAGTCTATTAAAAATGTTTAGGGCCGGGATTGTGGCTCAGCGGTAGAGCGCTCGCCTAGCACGGGCGGGACCCGGGTTCAATCCTCAGCACCAAATAAAAATAAAGGCATTGTGTTGTGTCCATCTACACCTAAAAAAATAAATTTAAAAAAATTTTTAAAGGAGGGTCAGGAGAGGCTGGGTATCCCGGCAGGTGAACAGCAGCATCTAGTGAGGAGAGGTGTCAAGGCTGCAGAGCTCAGCTGAGGTAGGGAGCGAGCCAGGTGGGTCTGGGTACAGGTCAGTAGGCAGTGGTTCCCAAAGCTACTTCGGACGCTTTTTTAAAACACCAGCACTGAGACTCGCTCCAGCAAGTAAGTGGTAAGTGCTGAGCATCAGGACGGTTAACCCGCCCCGAAGGGATTCTAACCTGCAGCCAAGGTAAAGAACTACTTCAGTAGGAGAAGCAGCTTCAGTTCCCGACAAACATTTCAGGGACATGTGCCGGGGAGAGGGGTTCATCTGCTTCTTAGGAGAGCACACGTCTGCTCTGTGAATACCAGAATCTGGGTCAGTGTCACTGGGCTTTGGTTCACAGCCCTGTCTGTTCCTGCCTCTCTGCTTGGACCCAGAGGTTCCAGCTGTGGTTGATGAGTCAGAAGTTTCTGAGCCATAGGGCACATTTAGGATACTGAGTCCAGCCTCCTGCCCCACCTTCAGCCCCCAACGGCCCAGTAAACCTGACTGTGGCCTTGGGACATCCTCCAGCCTGCCTGCTGGGTGGGACAGCTGATCCTAATCCTAGGACAACCCCTGAATCTCCCCAGAATACCAGGTGCTTCTGTTTACAGGGGTCATGCTGTACCCTGAGAGTGTCCTTACATGGTTTCTTTGACTCTCGTCAGACCCAGCTGAGTGTCACTGGGGCCACACAGGCAACGGGCACAGAGCCCCCCACCTGGGCCACCGAGCCCCAAGGCTGTCCAGGCCTGATCTCTCACCTGTCCCTGCCCTGCAGGTCACCTTCATGCTGCTGGACCAGAACAACCGTGAACATGCCATTGACGCCTTCCGGCCCGACCTGAGCTCAGCGTCCTTCCAGCGGCCTCAGAGTGAAACCAACGTGGCCAGTGGCTGCCCGCTCTTCTTCCCCCTCAACAGGCTGCATTCACCCAAGCACGCCTACGTGAAGGACGACACCATGTTCCTTAAGTGCATCGTGGAGACCAGTGCTTAGGGCAGGCGGGGCCCCTGAGGGAGGACCAGCTGAGACTGGGGGCCTGGCACCCACCACCCCGGGACACAGGATGATCCAAGACTGACATGATCTGTGCAGGACCGGCAGGTTCACCGTGGCCGCTGTCAGGATGGCGTGACCTTGGGCTGGGCCGTACAGGCAGAGGACTAAAGGAGGTGGGTGGGGTGCAACACTGGTAGGCCCAGGAGCGGCTCCACCCTGAATGTTGATGTACCCCGAGGGGCGCCCAGTGAGCCTGAGAAGAGAAGCTTGCAGGATAGGAGAGTCTCTGCAGGGCCCCAGTGGAGAACTGGCCACACGCTGTCTCCCTGCTCAGGGCCAGAACAAGGACCAGGGGAAGGGGCAGGAGCCAAAGTGGGTTCAGTCTGTCCAGACCTGGACTGAGGCCCTCGTCACCAGAGGACCACGTGAGGGAAAGGGCATCAGCCTGGAGGCTGCATTTGTGGACCTTTAATGTTTCTTAGAACCAAGGAAGCCCCATTCCACACCTGCTGGCCCAGGGCAGCCTAGTGCCGCAGAGACTCCTGGGAACATTCAGGAGCCTCCTGCCCTTGGGTCCCTCCGTCACCTTCAGTGCCACCAGGCGGGCTGAGCTGGCCCACACCTCCCCTGGGGCCTGGAAGCTTGGTTTCCCCTGTGAGCAGACACAGCCCCTGTGTCTGGTGTCTCCACCAGCCAGAGCCCCCCCTTCCCTTCATAAGACCAGGTCACTGCAGGCTCCGGGGAGCAGCCGTTGAACGTGGAGAAGAGGAGGGGTCAGAGACCGCTTTCTACTTCCCCTGCCTGGAGGCTGCTGGGCACCGGGCAGAGGTTGACCTTTTAAATATGTATAACAACCAAAGAAAGAAATGTTTTTTCAAATCTCTTTGAGGTTTTCATCCAGTATACGGTCGTGGTCATCCCAAGCCACACTTGAGAAGGCCGTCACTGAGCTGGAGGTGGTACGGCCAGTTTTGCCGGTGGCATCAGAGGCCGCTGTGCCACAGGCACATGCCCCCTCGGCCTCAGTCTTCTCCTTTCTGTAATGGGGAGACCCTCCCCAGCCTGCCTCCCGTGGTGGGTTCTGTGATAATGCTCAAGGCAGGTGACACACAGGAGGGGCTGGAGAGAGGAGCCCCTGCAGCTTCCTGCCTGTCACAGTGGGTTGGTGGCCCTTGCTTGTCTTCTCGCCTCCCAGGGGCCCTGAGACTTCCCATGCCACTTAGGGCATCAGGTCCGGCCCTGACCCCTCACCCCTGCAGCCTCCCCGACGGCTTACTGGGGCTGCAATTGACTTCAATCCTCAGGGCTTTGGGTTCTCCTCTGTGAGATGGGTCCTTTGCCTGCCTGTTTCCCCCAGCGCAGGGTCTGGGAGATCAAAAGACCTGACAAGAACAATTTTAGGGGAGGAAAAGCGCATTTGTCGCTGTTGGTTTCAGAGGTCTCAGCTCCGTCCCTCTGCCCGAGGTGACGCAGAGCGTCATGGTGGAGGAGAGCAGCTCAGGACATGGCAGCAGGAAGCAGAGAGAGACTACTCTGCTCACCAGGGACAAAATATATACGCCAATGGCATGTCCCCAATGCCCCACCTCCTCCATCCACACCCCCCCCCCAAGTGACCACCCAGTTAACCCATTCAGGTGGATTAACACACTGATTAGCTTAAGGCTCTCCTATCCCAATCCCTTCACCTCTGAATGCCTCACTGTTGTCTATCACATGAGCTTTGGGGGACCACCTCATAGCTGAGCCGAGGCATGGACATCCGGGATGGTAAGGTAAAAGCTCCTCTCTTGCTTGTCCCCCCTGGGGAGTTACCTGTCTGTCCCCATGCACATCTGGTGGGGATGAGGGCAGCCTCGTGGCCATCAGAGTGTTCAGTGTCCAGAGACTCCGTCCTCTCTGCTATGGACTTGGCCAGTCGCCTGCCATCTCTGGACTCCACTGTGGATGGTGGGCGGTGGCAGATGCAGGCCAGCTGCACTGACCTCGCCGGAGTCTGGGCACTGACTGACTGCTGGACTGAGGGAGGCTTCTTGCCACTGGGAGTGTTGGTGGGGTCTTTGCTCCGCCCAGGCCCCTGCATCTTGGGGAGCTTAGGGTCTGGCCCTGCCTGCCCTCACAGGGCCACTGGTCAACATCCTTACAGCCTATGGCTCTGTTCCTGGGGTCAGGATGTGCAGATCACTTGAGACCTTATCCCCAGCCTCAGCCTGGCGTCTGGTCGAGATTGAAGGCGTTGGAGTCCAATAGGTCCAACAGTCCAGTTCTGGTCCTGGCTCTGTTACTTAGCGTCCTCAGGCAAGTTATGTAACTTCTCTAGGCCTCAGTTCCCCATCTGTAAAATGATGCTAGTAACTTCCACCCTTACAGGGATGTTGAGGAGTTGAAGTCAGGCAGTGCACGGCAAGAATTGGGAGAGGTGGCTTGGTGAGCTTTCTAAATGGCATCTACTGTTACTTCCACGGCCACTGTTACCAGTTCAACCCTTGGCCTTCAGCCCACTGATGGGAGCCAGAAATCAAGACCATAACACCCCCCTTCCCAGTGGTCTGGCTCTGCCTCCCAATCCCTGCTGACCTCAGGCTGGTCCTTCCCCTTGCAGGGCTTTGGCCACTCGCCTATATGTAAGAGGGTAGGAACCACAGCCTCTTCACCCCAGGCCACAAGAAATGGCCCAGAGCCAGACATTCAGGAAGCAGTGACTAAGGGCTATTCCACAGGCTGGGCACCCAGTCCCTCGGAAGTTGATTCTGCAAAGCCCTGATCTGCAGCTGGCCAAGAGGGAGTAGATGCCCCACCCCCTGGGCTGATGCTGCCTAATGGTGAGCTGGGTGGGCAATGTGCCCAGCGCTCCTTTTGGATTGCAATCAGGTGTTTTCAAAGCCCGCGTGGCCCTGGACCCTGTCCTTCTGCCCAAGGTCTCTTTGCAGGTCAGCCTAGGTGGGGGTGGAGCAGGAATGCAGGGTGGGGGTTGGGGGGGAGGAAGGACCTGACAGAGACAGAGCTCCTCTCCTGCTCCTGTCTGGCTCCTGCCCGTGGCTGGCCCTGTTCATTAGTGTGGATGACACTTTGGCTCAGCAGTAGTCTGTCTGGGGGCACCTGTGGAGACTGTGAAGTGAGCACCCAGAATCTCAGGCCTGAGGGAGCCTGCAGAGAGTCTCTCACTCCAGCCACCTGCCCACTGGGAGCTGGGCACAGGGAAGGTGCACAAGGAGCTCAGGGGAGCCAGCACCAGGCCCCAGGCTCAGTCTTCTCCCAAGTCTCAAAAGGCTCTGGCCTGATCCTGTGCCCCCATCAGACCCCCTCACTGCCCCACTGGAAGAGCAGAGCTGGGGGAGGGTTGAGCTTTGGGTAGGACGTTTGCCAGGAGGGAAAGCTTGCTAGCTGCTGCCCCCAAGGCTTTCTAGAAGAAGGCAGGGAACCAAAAGGCTCTGTGGGCTTTGCAGGCACCTAAGGTTCTCCAACCTGTCCAGGGCACTGCAGGCCAGGCAGCCGGGGTGCAGTAGTTCTTGCCCCTAAAGGCAGATCAGCCTTGGCCACAGCTAAGCCATAGCTCCAGTGTCGGGTGTCTCGGTGACCCTTTTACACAGCGCTCCATTTCTGGCCCTGTTCGCCTTTTTGCCATGGGGCAGGGAGCCAAAGCTCAGAGAGGGCACGGGGAATGTGGCATGGTGGGACCGGCTGGACTGTCAACTCACTGGGAACCTCTGGCAAGCTCTTCTTTACTCTGGGCCTCAGTTTTCCCATCTGTAAAATGAAGCAGGTGAACCATATGGTCCCTGGGGCCCCTCCTTGAACTGAGGTCTTTTGCACGGGGCAACAGCACCCCTAACCTGCCACTAGACCCCCTTTATAGATAAATAGGTACCTACACACTGGTGGCTCGGTGCAGATTAGCCTAGGCAGGGAACACTCTCCCGGAGCCTCCAGATGAAGCGCAGCCCTGCAGGCACCTTGACTTGAGCCCCATAAGTCTCATGTCAGATTTCTGACCTCTCGAACTATGAGAATAGATTGTTACAGGTGTAAGCCCTTAAGTTTGTGGTCCTGTTACAGCAGCCACGGAACACTGATGCCCATGGCGAACTGTGGCTACATCAAATTGAGATGGCGTAAGTCTAAAACACATAAAAGATTTGGAGGACTCCATAGAAAAGAGAATTTAACTTATTGCTTATTTTTTATATTGACATGCTGAAATGATAAAAATTTCGACAGATTAAATATATTATTGACATTACCTTCACCTGTTTTTTTTTTTTAAACTTGCCTTCTAGAAAACTTAGATTTACATCTTTAGCCACTGGACAGCATTAAGGGTCTTTCTCATTGCCTCAGCCAGGAGGAGCAGTGTTCTGCAGCCAGCTCTGTTGGAACTGGGGATAGGGACCTTCCCTAGGAAAGGAATCCCCCCGTCCCTACACCCACTGCAGGTGAGGAGTCCTGCTCCCTACCCCCTCTCCTTCACTCCCATCTGCGTCTGGATCAGGCCATGTCCTTCCAAGATGTGACAGCTATTTTTAGTGCTCACAGCCTCAGCACAGCTGGTTTTGAAGCTTGCTGGATGTGCGCCAGCTCTGGGATTTCCATCTGCCTGCTAATGGGGGTCTTGAGAGAACCTGATTCCATGGCCTGGAGCCTTCCAGGACCTGTGAGCAAGCTCCCAACACCCTGGCAGGTATAGATGATCTTAAGCCCCAGGTTTTCAGATGATAGAATCAAACCAGGAGGTGGCCGAGCTGAGCTTGGAAGCAAGGTGTTCTAGACTGAGGCTTCCTCCAACATTTCCCAGCGACTGGGGCTGTGGGTGCTGCCCACTTAACTCTGAATGATGACCAGTCTCACGTAGGCTTTCTAAGGGGGTGTTCTATGCCTTGGAAAGTATTCTTCATGTGTGCATGATGCTGGAGATTGAACCCAGGACCTCGCACAGGCTAAGCATGCGCTCTACCACCGAGCTACACCCCAGCCTTAGGAAAGCATTCTAAGTGGGACAAGAGCAAGCAATTGATTTGGTGGGTGGGTAGATGAGACTTGGCTTCAGGTTGTACAACCCAACATCTCCAGTTGAAGTGAGTCAGAATAATAAAACGGATCCATACAAACATAATAACTACCCAAAGCCAGGGTTGCCTGGTTGTGGTTCAGAACCCGAGCCCTGGCACTGGGAAGACCTGGGTTCCCATTCCTGTCTCATCTCCAGCACTCCCTGGCTTGGCTCCTCTAAGCCTCTGTCTCCTCCACTACACCACTGGCTTGACAGTGGTTAGAGGATGAATTGAGATCTTGGACAGAAGCGCATAGCACTGCATCTGTGCTAGAGAGTTCTCAGTAAATACGAGCTATCGTGGGGCCAAGGGTGCAATAAGTGCAAACCACTTGCCCAGCAAATGCAAGGCTCTGGGGTTGATCCCGGTACCACAGGAAAAATCAACTCAAGAAACAACTCACCGGGGAGTTGCTGATATTAATGAATTTCACAGATAGACAAACTGAGGCTAAAGGAAGTGAGGCCACTCTTCAAGGACACACGGCTGGGGAGTTTGGGGGTGACGACTTTAGGAACATGTAACCCCATACACCATGTGATTCACTCACCTGCAGCGTGCATTCAGAGGCACAAGGTGTGTTCATAGAATTCTACACCCAACACTGCACAATCAATTTAGCTCCAGGTGTGCAGCCAACATTTCCAAATGAAGTGGGTCCAAATAATAAAAAAAAAAAGATTCATACAAACACAGAAACTAGATTAAAACCAGGATTGCCTCGTGGTTAAGACCCAAGTGCTAGTATCAGGAAGACCTGGCTTCCCATCCCTGCCTCATCATTCAGAGCCAAATGATTTTATACCCAGAGAAACCCTGTACCCTTACCAGAACCCCCCACCCCCCCACACACAGCCCAGCCCCAGCCCCAGGCAACCACCAAGCTATTCTGTGGCTCTATAGATTTGCCTATTCTGCACATTCTTTCACTTTTCAGGATGTTCTCAAAGGTTCATCCATGCTGTGGTGTGTATCTGTACATGATTCCTTTTATTGCTGAATACAATCCACTGGGGGATGGGCCACATTTACCCTTTCATTCATATATTCTTTATTTATTCAATTTGGCCATTCATGGACTTGTATAGATTGCTTCCATCTTTTGCTTGATATAAATACTGCTGCTGTGAATATCAGTGTTCAAGTTCACATGCACACCTGTGTTTTCAGTGCTCTTGGGCACCTAGGAATGGAATTGTTGGTTAGCTGGAAACTCCAGGTTGAGCCCTTTGAGCTACTGCCACACTGCTCTCCAAGGCGGCTGCACCATTCCTTATTGCCACCACCGGTAGCCTGGGTTTGAAACTCAGTGCTACCCACTGGGTTAAAGTTCTCTCTCTTTTTCTCTTCCTGCCTCTCTCTCTCCCTCTTTCCCTGGTATGAGAAGGAGCTGTGAGCTGGGCATGGTGGTGCATGTCTATAATCCCATCTACTTGGGAGGCTAAGACAGGAGAATCACAAGTTCAAGGCCAGCCTCAGAAACTTAGTGAGACCCTATCTCAAAATAAAAAAGTAAAATAAAAAGGACTGAAATGCTGATGTGAACCCTGCCTCCTGCTCCCTTAAAAGAAGGAAGGAGATGGACGTTCTGCTCATGTTTTTTAAGGGACCAATGTGTGCAGAGGGTTACATGTCTGTAGAGGGGGTAGCAGCTATGCCCCCTTATAGGGTTGGTACAAGATTTGATGAATTAATCCACATAAAGCACTTCAAACCTGCCCGACTCAGTGAACGCTTGCCAGATCTTAGTCACTACTGTTACGCCCTTGGGCCCTCCTAAGCGCCCAGGCTCCTGAAGTAATGGAACATTTAAGCCAAATAAATGTGTTTGTTTGGTTGGTTCTTGGGGACAGAACCCAGGGCCTCACAGGCTAACGCCCTGCCCGAGCTACACCCCCAGCCCTCAGGACAGTGGATTTGATAACACTGATCGTGAGTGGCACTGCCAGGCTCCCGTCCACAGCCCTGTTTTTAAAGCCTGGAAAGTGATGCCCAGAGAGATGAGGGGACACGCTCAGAGTTAAGCTGTCACATCAAGAGGCTGTGAAAGAAATCCCTGGTTTGAAAGTGTGTCTTGCTGGGCCCTGGGTACACCTGGCTAGCCCCTTACTGACTCCTCCCTCAGGATGGTACTGCCCACCCCCAGGCCAAGCCTAAGTCCCCATCCTGGTCCCCTCCTGGGCTCAGGCTGCCTCCCTCAGTCCCTTGTGCATCGTGGTGGCCTGAGGAGATAGAACCTTCGTCCACATGCTGGTTAATTTTGTGTGTCAGCTTGGCGAGTTTATGTCTCCAGTTATTCAATCCAATTATCATCTAGGTGTGGCTATGAAAGTATTTTGTAGATGCAATTAATGTTTGTAATTAGTCGACTTTCAGTAAAGGAGATTCCTGGTTGGTCTGGGTGGGCCTGATTCAGTTAGTTGACAGGCATTGTGAATGGAACTGAGGTTTCCCTAAAGAAGAAAGTCCCATGTGGGCAGGGTGTCAGCTCCTGCCTGAGAGTACCCCCTTCCCTGCCGATGCCTGCCCTGGGGGTGTCCCAATGATCTGGTCAGGGCCCTCCATCACATCAGTCAATTCCTTACAATAAATCAATCCAACAGAGAGTGTGCAAGTCTTATTTGTAGTTTCAAACAAGATGCTGTTTTCAAAATATCAGTTTATTTTTAAATGGACAAAATAGAGACTAATTTAAAATAAGGTAAAGCAAGGTACATTTCATGGGAAGTAAATGGTACTTCAACAAAGTCATCCAAATAATTACATACTAAAATGCCATTGTATCTGTCACATAAAAGCAACACTGGAAATCACTGGCTCCTCTGTGAGGCCACGGTGCTCCCTTGAACTTGAAGCTCAATGCCCTCTAAGAAGGTGGCAGGGAGAGCTGACTGGAGGTTTCTATGCTTTGTTTCCCTAAGGGAACAGTTCCTGGCTTTGTGAGTCTTAGCGACCCTGGGATTCCAGGGAGGAAATCACCCAGGAGGCCAGGGTGGATTCCAGCTTGGGCAGGGGCCCCCTCCCTTTGGGACTTGCACACAAGGAGCCCGGGACCTGGAGTCCTTGACCCTGGATTCAGATGCTGACCTGCTCCTTGGATCTGAGCCCCACTCTCATCTTGGGCAAGTTTGGAGAGAAAAGTCCCCACCCAGCAGGGCGCTAAGGGAGGCCATTTGGGTATGCCCTTGGGCCCTCCTAAGCATCCACACCGGCAACTGTAGACATCAGATAAATGTGTTTGCTTGTTTGGTTCTTGGGAACAGAACCCAGGGCCTCACAGGCTGAGAGAGACCCAGAGAGGTGAGGGGACTCCTATAAGGAAAGTCCTGGTCTTGGGAGTGTTGACTGAGGCTGAGCCTCTGCCTGTGCCTGGCGTGTTCAGGAGCAGAATCCCACTAACCCTTCCACCAGCAAGGCGTCCATTCCGCCTTCACCCTTCAGGTCCTCCGGGGCCTCCCGCAGGCCCAGCGCTGCGCTCCTGGAGAGCTCAGCTGGTGAGGAGGCGGATGGGGAGTGGACGGCACAGCGCATCTCTGCAGGCAGGGATGCTCCTGGGGCTAAGGGAGAGGGCTGCTTGACGCAGTCAGCCCTACCATAAGGCCCGCAGGGTCTGGTCCTTGCTGCACGCAGCAGGACAGCATGGAACTGTACTTGCATTTCAAACGCGCTTCTGCTCCTATTCTGCGCCTATTCTGGATCGCGCCAGCCACTGCAAGCACCCTGTGTG
The DNA here is from genome assembly GCF_052094955.1 of Ictidomys tridecemlineatus. Taxonomy (NCBI): domain Eukaryota; kingdom Metazoa; phylum Chordata; class Mammalia; order Rodentia; family Sciuridae; genus Ictidomys; species Ictidomys tridecemlineatus. The sequence continues at coordinate 196,834,889 of NC_135480.1, read as the reverse complement.
CCCCCCCCTGCGCAGGGCGGATAAAGAGCCCCGCAGGAGCTCCCTGCACCCAGCTGGGCCACCCCCTGCTCCCTGGGCCCCGCCAGCGAGGGCGTCGGGAAGCGCCTATCCTGTGCGCTGGCCCTCAGTAGCTCCTCCACCAGCCCTCTGGGGACTGGGAAGTGGCCTGGAGAGAAGGGGCCAGGTCACCCCGGGGTGGGGGTGGGGGTGGGGTCTGAATCCCTAGGATCCCGTTGTGATGCTGAAGAAAAGTAATGGAACATTTAAGCCTCCGTGGCAGGCAGGGCCCCACTCTAACTTTCAGGTCTGGCCTCCCTAACCTTTGTGCATCTCCTGCCCTTTTCTTGGGATCTGTGTGACTGTGAACAGAATAGCATCAGGTGGTAACTGGTCCTCAATAGTTAGAGGAGTGACTGGCAGCACTTGCTCCTGGCACCAACCTGTGCCAGGCGGGATTCCCACTTTACCTCATTTCCCTTAAGGAACGCTCACTGCCACAAATAGTGGCCCCAGGCTCAAGCTGAAATCCCCTCCAGTGCCTGGTGGTCCCGGAACTGGCTGTGCATGGGATCACCCAAGCGCTGGGCCTTCCTCTGGGTTGTTTGATTAAAACCCAGGGGGGATAGAAATTTTCCATTTACCACAGATTTCCAGTTGCCGCTGATGCTCTGGTCGGGGATCATCCTTTGGGAACCAGCCCTCTTCTGAATGTATTTTGGCATCAGGCAGACCCTGAATTCACCGAAGACCACCACCCAGGCAGAGCTCTCTGGTGAGGGGCCTTCCCTTGAAGGATATGAGAAAGGTGCCTCCTCTGGTTTCCCGCTGGTTTCCTACCCTCCCAGTGCTCTGGCCCCCCAGCCCCAAAGAAAAAAGGCTAGGTTATTGCTCCAGAAATATTCCTGGTCAAATTGATAGGAAAATAGGTTTTATTCAAAATCAGCTTTGAAGGAAGGAAGACAGAAGAAGCTCATATGTTTCAAAGATTCTTTCTCTGAAATTCCTGAAGTTGAGCAGAACTTTTTTAAAGAGACAGTGCGGGGAACCCAAAGCAGGGAGATATACATGCGTAGATTCCCTCTGCCTGGGGTGCACAGGCCTGGGGGGGCAATCTTGCTCCCAGTCTTGGTGCCTGTCAGGGTGGGGGGTGGCAGCCCCTTTAGCTTCTTCTCTCAGCAGAAAGAAGTTTCTCCCTTGAAAAGGGAGCTTCCAAATTATCTGTTTCAAAGAAGTGACCCCCAGACACCGCATTTAATCATTTCTGCCAGTTCCCCCTGTACCACGTGGCACACGCTTTCTGAAGTATAAGTGCGTCGGTGAAGCCAGCTGTCTTCAAAATGAATTATCCCACTTCAGGGCTGGGGAAGGGACAGGGAAGCTTGCAAAAAAAAAAAAAAAAAAACTTCCAGAGGCTTCCAGAAAAGGGAGTAGGTGGCAAGGTCCAGCAAGTTCAGTGGTGAGTCAGGCAAGAAGAGCCTTCACACTGGAGCTTGCTGGGGGGGAGAGTGAGAGTGACACTCTGTTCCTGCCACCTCCTGTCACTGCCATGTCCTGGGTGTGGTAAGCAGAGACCTGGGACAAGGAGTAGTGGGAACCAGGCTTTCTTGCAGGCTCCTACCAGTTTGAGCAGAGCTAGAGTGTCCTCCCTCGGGGGGCACACCTCACTTACTAGGTTATTAAATGGTGACATTCATATATCAAGGTGTACTTGGATTAAAATTGCCACAGCTGCCACTTATGAAGTGCCTATTATAAACAGATGTAGAATCTCTTCCAAACTTCCCAACAACTCCCACTAAGTGGGCGCTGAGACCACCCCCATTCTGTGGACAAGGAAACTGAGGCTAAGAAAAGTTAGACCATGTGGCTGGGGTCCGGGTCTCTAGGAAATGGCAGGGCTATTATCTCCCTATCTCTAAACTGCCAGGGAAAGCCACCATCGTCCTGCCCCTCATTTCCTGAACACCTGCTCTGTGCAAAGTCCCGGGTGGGACCGCAAAATGAATCATTCAAGTAGTCACTTATTGAATCATCTTTCTTCTTTTCTTTTCTTTTTTTTTTTTTTTGAGCACTTACTATTTTTATGGGTTTATTTATTTATAGCACGACTTATTCCAGAAAGCACATAACTTCTTTAGTTGATCTACAAGAGAATAAAGTTTTACAGGAGTGGCCATGTGACAAGAGACAAATGGAAAACAAAAGTTGGAAAGATCAGAAGAACCCAGGAAGGGGACGGGTATGCATAATGCATTCTCTGTGGTCCTACATGTTATGGGGACAGGTCACAAACTGCTCTTTGAGCAGCTGAAACTTGATCCCATACAGTTGACAGTGTGCATAAACCACAGATGCACCAGTTGCCGAGGCAAAATAAAACTTTCAGAGGCCCTGACACCAAAGAGGTCTTTTTCTGATGAGTTGGCATGAAGAGAACGCTGTTGAATGTAAAAAGTAATGTCCCCAAACAGCTTTCTAATTGTAGGTACAGCTCAAGTCTGGGGGCTATTTCCTGAGCACCCCCTCATGCTGGCCCACATCCCATAGAGGAAGGCTGCTCTGAGGAGAGGCTCTATGCCTGCCCTGCCTGAAACGAGCATGTCTCTCTCAGCTAAGCCTCAGGACTATTCCTAGCCACACACTCGTAGCAAATGCTACTGCTAAATGCAGTTTGGCCTGAGTTTTCAATGATCTGAATAAGTTGTCAACTTGAAGCAGTGGGTTTTTGTTGTTGTTGTTGTTTGTTTGTTTGTTTTTTAACGCACAAATAAAACACATATTTTTATCAGTCTCTTAAAACAAAAAAAAGGATCTGACAAGGGGGGGGGGTCCAAATTCTCAAAGGACAAGAATTAGCTGGAGCAGGCCATTTCCTCCCTCATAGCTCCCTGAAGGTCCTTCTTTGCCTTCATGATCCCTGCCTGGCTCTGCATGTCATAGGGAGTTGAGCTGGGGCACACCAGAGGGCATCAGTCACCAGTTCAGGTCCTAAGTCATGGTCCTTGGATTTGGGTGTGTGGGGGGGGGGGAGGATACCACACAGGCCTCTTCCTTATAGGTGACTGATATGAGTGGTCTCTCCTAAGGGGCACGGAGGGCCAGATGGGGCTTGCACACAATTATATCACCACCATGGACCCAGACAAATAGATGCATAGTTTTCTTGCAGCATGACTTTTGGTGAATACAATGAGGCTGGAGTTCAATGTCATGTTCCCCAACAGGTGGGTGCCCGGAGTGCAGCTCCTCTAAGTGGCTGGGGCAGCCCTGAATCACATGCTATAAATCAGTGCCTTCCACCTGGCTGCACAAGAGAACCACTTGGGAGTCTCTGACGCCAGATGATCCCAGTGCACAGCTGAATGTGGGGAGCAGGGCTTAATACTGAGCGTCCTCTTCAGGCCCAGGTCTCGCTTTGACTGTGGATGAGCAAGAACCTCTAGGAGAGGGAAGAGGTGTGGGCAGGTGGGCCGTGGAGCTGTTAAAGAGTGATGAGCGGGAACATTGGGGGCACTCAGCAGGGACACCTAACCCAGCCTGTGAGACCCTGACTCCCCCACCCCCAGGAGAGGCTTGGGCTGAGTTTAGGAATGATACCATCCAGCCACGCAAAGAAAAGCAAACCCCAGCCAAGGCAAGAATACCGTCCAAGGCTCTGAGGCCCAGATAGAGGGGGCCGGGGGAGCCAGAGGCCGTCAGGCACAGCTGGGTCAAGGTGTGGGGGTGGGGCGTATGAGAATAGGCCACGGAGGCAGGAAGAGGCCCCATCACAAGGGCCTTTAGCTAAGGAGACCGAACTTGACCTCGAAGCTAGGAGGACCACCCCCATCCCAGGGCTTTGGAACTAGGAGTCATAGGGATGAACAAACCCGTGAGGGGCAGGGGTTCCCCAGGAGGGCTTCCTGAAGGGGCCTGGGCTTGAGGTGACCCAGGGAGAAGTCAAGGAAAGTGGGGGTTCTGATCAGCCGCTTCAGTTAAAGCTGCGGAAACCCTCCCCCCCCCCCACGCCCTTTGAAACAGTTTGAATCACAGGCGGCCTGCGCTGGAGATGGGTTGGTCTGCTATTTGAAAACTGTGGTTTCTCTTTAACAGACTCTGGGCCCCATCCTTTGACTAGGAACCAGGAAGGAATGAAGGCTGCACCCTCTTGCCCAGAGCTAATTACTGAAATGCAGCAGGGCCTCACGGGGGTCTCTGGCGTCACTGTCCCCTCCTCCAACCGTTCCTAATTTCTGACTGGTCAAAGTTTTCAGTACATTTTTACGGCCTCTCCAAAGCCAGCTGGAAGCTCTTTTTCCATAAACGCTCCCTGAGACAAGTAGCCAGGTTTCATATTAAAATGAAAATGTCAAAGTTGCTAAGAAGGAAAAAAAAAAAAAGCTCACTGTGAGGCCTCAGCTCACCAAGCCAGGATCAGGGTCCAGGGGCACTGCCCATCTGGTTGGGTTCGTTCTCTCTCTCTCTCTCTCTCTCTCTCTCTCTCTCTCTCTCTCTTTCTTTCCTCTTTGTTCTGTGTGGTTTTTGCAAAAGCTGATGGTCAGGTTAAACCCATGATAATAATCACTTGTTTATTGATTCATTCAGAAAACGCTTCCTGGCTGGACACTGACCGGCTGCCAGGTCTTGAACTGGGAACCTCGAATGAGGCTATCTCAGGCACCATGGTCCCTCCTCTCGGCCCTCCAGGCTGAAAATACTTGATCATTTCCAGTGTTTTCATAGGCCGATATTTCCAGCTGTAGGTGCAGTTATTACCTCATTTTTCAGGAGAGGAAATTGAGGCCTTAGAGATTAGATACGTTGCCCAGAGGCCTGATGTTAAAGTGGTAGAACCTGACCTTGGGTCATCCAAGGTTTTTCTCTGAGGTTTTTCCTCTTTTCTTTTCTTGGTTCTGGGGATTGAATCCAGGGGTGCTTTGCCTCTGAGCCATATCCCAGCCCTGTTTACTTTTATTTTGAGACAGGGTCTTGCTGAGTTGCTTAGGGCCTCACTAAATTGCTGAGGCTGGCTTTGAACTTGTGATCCTCCGGCTTCAGCCTCCTCAGTTGCTGGGATTACAGGCATGTTGCGCCACCATGCCTGGCCTCTTATTCCTCCTGAACACCATCTGTTATTGATTTTTAAGTTGGGTCACAGCTCCAAGAGGTTTAACTATCACTTATAATCTGCCCAGCATCTGGGTCCACCTTAAATCTCTGGTTTCCCTTTTGCAGAATCCCCATTTTGAAGAAGAGAGAACTAGCACCCACCTTCACTATAAGAGCCTAGTGGATCCAGATGATTCCCCAGCATGTCTTCTTGCCTGGAGATTGGACAGGCATGTGTGAAACATGACCTCAGCCAACCAGACACGCATTCTAAGAGCTGATTCTTGAGTGAATAGTGAAGGGACCCTTGGAGAAGACCCTGGATCAGGTTGTGCCTGCAGCCTTCCTTTGGATGGAGTTCCTGAAGCAACTCTGGAACTTCCTGGGGCTCCGCCCTTTGTCCAAGACTGTTCTCCAGCCTCTAGTGGGTTCTCGAATGGCTCCTCATGATCCTGCAGTAAATTCACCTCTTTGATCAAGATGGATGGAGATGCCGATGGCCAAGAATCTTGACAGACAGAAGGTCATCGCTCTCCATCCTGTTTACAGAGCTGGCAGCAAATAGCCACCTCCCAGGTGCTGGGGGCACTTGGGGATGCTGTGACATGTTGGCCCCTCTGTCTTGCCAAGGCCTGGGCACTGGAGCAGATAGGCCTGGCGTGCAGACCGCGGTGTCCTGGAAGCCAGGCCGACTCTCCTCCTCCCGTCTGGTCCTGGGCTCCACACCTGGCAGTCCTTCCTGCTGCCCTCAGGTTTGCTCTCCTTGGCACTCCATTCCCATCTGGGCCCTTCTAGCCTTTAGGGGCCTGTGTATAAAAGGGAATTTGATATAAAGGCCTTGGTTGGGACCTGCTGGGGGTGGGAGGGCTCTGATTAGAGACACCTGCATGGGTGGCAGGAGATGCACAGGAGGGACTTGAGCATCTGTCCTCGAGACTCTGAGAGAGGATATTTTAATCGGTCTCCAGAGAAATAGAACCAACTAGACATATATGATTCATAAGACATATTTATTTTAAGGAATTGGCTCATGTGAGAATATGGGGGCTGGCAAGTCTGGAATTTGTGGGGCAGTCAAAAGGCTGGAAACTCAGGCAGGAATTAACAGTCTTGAAGCAGGATTTTTCTCCAGGAAGACCCAGTTTTTGCTCTTGAGGCCTTCAACTGATTGGTTGTGGCCCACCTATACCATGGCAGGTAATTTCCAGGTGTTTGAAACCATAGCTCAGCCAAGTCAATGCAAAATATTGACCCACACTGAGAAGTTGGTCCAGATGATGGTTCCTGTGACGATCAGAAAATGTGGCTGCAGCCATGATGGACCAGCTGACATGGGGTCATGAGGAGGACCTGTCTCCAAAGTCATGCTAAGAGTGCATTTTGAAACCCTGGGGCTGGCCGTGGAGGGGGGTGGAGTACACAAACTCCTGGTTTGAATCTGTGCTTCTCTTTGCTTTCCCTGTTACCTGCGCAGATAAAGCCTCTTGCAGCAATGCCTGTCTCTTGCAGTCCCCCTCCCCCCCACACACATTTTTTTTTTTGCCTATGACTTTGGTAGCTATTTTGGTTTGATGTCTATTCAAATGTTGCTTCCCCTACACACCCCCTTAGAGCCTCCCTGGCTCGATGACTGCTCCAGATCCCCCACCCTTATCTTCTAGCCACCACATATGCACCCTGGCCCTTTGAAGCCTCAGCTTCTACCCCAGGGCATCTTCACGCAAGCCAAGCCGGGCTCCCTGCATGCAGCTCCAGCCCAGATGTTTCTTCCCTCTGCAGAGGGAGGCACACAGAACCTGAATTATGACCTTCAGGGAAGCGACTCTCAGGCAGGTGTATGGGTCGCAGCTAAACCTTGTGGAGCTATTGCCCCAACCTGGGCCCAAAGCCTGGGAGTGGAACAGGCAAGGATAGAGAGGAGACCTCAGAGTTCATTCTGAGAGCAACAAGAGGGAACTTTATCTTGGAAGAGCCGTGGAATTCTGGTGGCAGCATCTCAGCCTCTCCAAGAAGAAAGAGATCCTGAAGGGGACTTGGTGTTCCCTCACCCAGGAGGGATCTCCTCTGAAACTCATGAGAATGTGACGTGTCGCAGAACACTCAGCACAAGGGTTTTTAAATAAGTTTGGCAACAGAAAAAATCAGAGGAGATCTGACAGTCGACACACCACACAGCTCTGGCAGGAGAGAGACCGTGACCAAATTTTGTCTCATCCTCTGATTTCCTGCTTGACCTTGAAGAAGCCTCTTCTGTCTGTCCTCTAGACACCAGCTCCCCATCTGAAAACAAAGATTTGGGTGACCCTTGGAAGGTCCTCTTCAGGTGACCACTGACCCGAGTCTGGTGTCTTAACACTTCCCAGCTGTGTGACCTTGGCACATCCCTTAGCCCCCTTAGGCCTTGATTTCCTCATCTACAAGGTTAGGGGGTCATATCCCCTGCCTCGCTCAGTCTGCAAAATTGCGGTGGGGGCAGGATGGGAAAGGAAAAAGCTATTCAGATCCAAAGTATGATTGTAAAACGAAGTGTCACCGCATGCCGTCTAGATGTTTAAAGGACCTTTAAGACCAAACAGTGTTCACAGGGCCACAGAGATGTGGTGGCTAGAGGCTAGGGAGTGAGACCACTGGGTTCTGGCTCAGTTCTGCCACATTTATCCATTTCCTCATCCGTAAAACGGGATCATAACAGCACATGTGGGACCCAGGGCGGTGCCTGGCATGTGGTTTGCTGGGGATGTCCACACCAGGGATCACCATAATCATCAGTAATGGCACGTGGGGGCCAGAGAGGACGATGGGGTGAGCACTGGCTTTTGAACACTTAGGGTCCAAGTTCATTACCAGCTGAATCCTTTGAAAGACCATGTTGTGCCCACTCTTGTTTGTTCTCCCCCAATTATTTCTTGACCAGTTGCACATATACCTTGCCTCCTTCTCTGGGGCCCGTTCTCCTGCATGAACCCTGCCTGCTTTATGTCCACCTTGGGGCTGGGAGCTCGGCCACCACAACTTGTTTGATTCATGGACTGCTCATCCAGAAAAGATGCCTTGTAAAATATTGGGGTTCACTAATAAAATGGCTCCTCTGTATTTTAATGTGGGGACAACTTGAAAGATATTTTCAACCCTCTCTGGAAGCATCTGCTATAAAAGAACATGAACGAATTACCCAATATCCTAGGTTAGAAATCTATCTATCATCTGTTTCTGTTATACCAACTAAAAGCTCTGATTGAATCTCTAGGTCGACCTAATTCATAAAATCAAGACACAAATTTACAATGCAATGTTTTGGCTGGTCAAATCTTGAGGTAAGACTCTTCATGAAGATTGGTCAGGAACTCATTTGTCCTAAACTTCATAGTGTCTTATTGAAGGTTACCCAGAAACCTTGAACTAAGTTCACAGGATCAAATAATTTTGTCATCGGGGCCACCTTAGAGGTCCTTGGGATGTGCTCAGAGGTGACACTCCTTGTCTGATCCCATCTCTTAACAGTGACCTATTGATGTGTCTGTCCCCAACCCCACACACCAGCTCCGGACCAGGAGGCTCTGGTGTTGGGGAGCTGGTTCTTCTGCAGCCTCGTGGCACACCCCAGCTCCCAGCAGAGTGCCTGCCCGCAGGACAGTTCCCTAAATAGCTACTGAATGTAGAGAGTATGAATAAAGGACCACTTTTCTTTTTGAACAGGTGGAGAGACTGAAATTCGGAGAAGGGAAGGGACCTGGTTTCACCGCAAGGCAGTGGGGTGACCAAGAGGATGTCCTGGCCCCTGGTGAAGGTTCTCTACTAAACCTCTCGGGCTCCCACCCAGTATAGACACTTGTCTCATTTCCCCCAAAAGCCACAGGTACAGGTGTTTATGGTTTGACCACTATCACCAGAGCCACAGGCACTTCAGTAGGTCACAGTGTGACCCCATCAGCCCACTTTTTAAAAAAATATATTTATTTTTTAGTTTTAGGTGGAACAATATCTTTATTTTATTTCCATGTGATGCCGAGAATCAAACCCAGTGCCTCACACATGCTAGGCGAGCATGCTACCACTTGAGCCACATCCCCAGGCCCTGCCCACTTTTTTAAACAGTGTTGACGATCAGGCTTTCTAATATAATTGGAAAAACTCTCAGCACCTGCATGCCAAGGACATTGTAAACTGAACCCAAGTTCAGGCAATGAAACGCAGACCCTTCTAACTGTCACCTGTGCTGTAGTATTTCCAAAGACTGTACTCAATAATAAATTTTTCATGTTTGTGCAAAGCGTGTTCTTGCTTGGTAGCGCATTTTCATAGACACTCAGATGCTTGAACCAATGCTTCCAAAACAACATTATGTTCTTTCAGAATAAGTTAGTGGCTGTACTGCTTAAATAGGTGAATTTATCATGTGTGAACCATACTTCAGTAAAGCTGATAGAGTGGACTACAGGGAGACCGTCCATGGGGTTCCCTGGCCTTTGTGTGGTCTCCTTTGACAGCTAGGTTTTGAGATACAGCTGAGGAGAGGTCAACGGGGTGCCCTGATACGCTGTTGAGTGTGACCCTGGGAAATCACTCCAGCACTCTGAGAATTGGCTCCCAGCACTCTGAGAATTGTGACAAGACTCAGGAGGGTCACCAATGCCAGACATGAGAGGACATTGTGACCCTTGTATCCAAAACATCCTCTGCACCACACTGTCATTGTCTCCCAGCTTCTCTCAACTTTAAGAAGACCAAACAGTTCAAACACACAGAAAATAGATGAAAAGTTGGAGAGTTGGGAAGGAAAAGGGTCAGGGGGAACAACTACGGACCAGCCACACAACTGGGTCAAATCTTGACACTCTGCTCTATTTACTTCAGACCTCTCTTTTTCTCTCTCCTAAGGAATAAAACATTACAGATAACATTAGATTCTCTATGTGCTTCTTCCTCATCTCATTCCTATTCCTCCCTTCTTAACTTTGTGTCTTTCATTTCCCTTGCAAGTTTCAGTACTTCTACATGCTACCTGACTGTATCATAAAACATAGGCAACATAGTTGCACATGTTTAAAAAGACTTTTATGAATCACACTGTACCGACTACAACTCAATGTTCCTTTTCCCCTAAGTGTATCTATGTTAAGGTTTGTAACCTTGATTAAACAATATACCAGGAGCCTTAGTTTTGTTCCCAGTATACAATTCTATTGTATGAATTTATTCATCTGGACTGCCACTGATAAGACACTCAGTTTCTAAATTTGTACTGTTATATGCTGAGTGAAGCCATTCTGTTGTAGATGTGAGCATCTTCAACTTTTTTAGATGTTGCCAAAATGTTGTCTAAAGTCATTGTGCCAATTACATCTCCACCACAGGAGTATGAGGGTCCAGACGTCCCACATCCACCCCCATGCCCCCAAATTGACAAACTTTACTCTTTTCCAGTCTGATGGATGTGAAGTGGTGTAACATGGTTCTTTTCATTTGCATCTCTTACAAGACCAATGAGGTTGAACATCTTTTCATATTTTTGGCTACTCAGGCCATTGAGACTTCCTCTTTTGTGAATTACCTGTTGATGCCCTTCACCCATTTTTTTTAAAAAAAGTTGGACATTTTGTCAGCTCATTAAACTTCCTCCACCTGGAATAACCACCTCCCTATTTCTACATCCTATCTTCTAAATGTCACCTCCATAAAATAACCTCTAAACGACCACAAATGACAATCTACCTTTCTTGTGGCATTGTAATTTCCTGTCTTGTAGTTGTAACAACTTCTCATTTTACAGACAGCTTTGTAGTTTACCAAAGCACCTGCTCCTTCATTATTCTATTTTAACTTTTATCTAGACAATGGCCCTCGGAGATGAGGTAGTATTGTTACCACCTTAGAACAGATAAGGAACCGGTGTCAACAAGGAATAAGTCGCCCAAGACCTTATACTGGCTCAGAAGCAGAGGCGCGCTCAGAGCTGAGACTCCCCCAGTTTCATGTTCGGGTCACTGCACACATCCCTTTTAATTATATACATGTGTTGATGCCACCTGCTTGTTCACTCATTCATGAGACTGTGGGCCTCTTGTCTGCTGTTCCCTCGTAAGCCCCCAGCCCCTAGTTCTAGCTCCACACAGGGAGCATCAGTGAGTACAGAATTCTTGAGAAAGTACAATGTTCACCTTCTGTACACCCCTAGGTGCCCCCAGCTCTGCATGCATAAACTAACTTTCCCAACAACTCTGAAAACAGGTTTACCAGTTGAAGGAACAATCAGGGCTCCACAGCCAGTATAGGCGGAGCTGTTCTATGAACCTCAGAATCCTAAAGGCAGACCTGGCCAATTTAGAAGCTGATGGAAGTGTCCTACTTGAATCTTCAGTCCTGCCCCAGTTGGACACATGTTCTCTCTGTAGAATGTGGGTAACAAGCACACTCCTACGGACCCCTTTGGGACTTGCAGACTTACTCTCCAGGACGGGAGACCCAGGCTTCAGCAGAAGGGAGGCAGGTTCTGTGTTGGCCCAAGGAGCCAGAATGGGGTAGTAAGATAGAAGGGCAGCAAGCCCCCGGAGTGGAAAAAGTGAGCGAGTGCCCGAGAGGACTCAGGATGAAGAAGTGGGTGGGGGGCGGAGGCGAAAGGACAAGAGTGAACATGAGCAGGGAAGGGGCTCTTCGGGGAAGGTGCTGTCCACCGGCCACACCCATGAAGGCGCACACTCCCCCAGCCTCCTGATGGTGTCTGCAGAATGTGATGGCAGCAGGTGAGATGGGCAAAGGGAGCTAATGGCGGGGATGCAGGTGAGGATTTGTTGCCCAGGGTTCTTTCCAGTCCTGCCCCTAAGAGTGAGTCTGGTTGGGGACATGTCTGCCTTTTCCCCAGAGGACTGGGTCCTTATCTGTTGCAGCTTTGCCCATTGCCTCAATCTGCTGTCCCGAGACTGTGTTGTCTTTCATTGTGTGTCATTTTATTATAGGTCCTATTTGTGTATGCGGCATGTGCCATTGTATCTGTGATCGTGTCTGTGCACGTGTGTGCGCAGTTTGCTGTGTCTGCCTTCTCACTGTGCTGAGGCTGGGTGCCTGCTAGGCTTGCCTCGCGTGCACGTTCTTCTGGGTCTGGGCTGGGCCCTGCACCTCTCCTGTGTGTGTCTGTGTCTACACCGAGTGTACAGTAATCCGCTTCACTGTGTGTGTCGTGTAAACGGTGAGCTGGCTGGGCTGTGCACTGCTGCGGGTCTGTCTGGGCGAATCTCTGGGCTGTAAAGTGCAAGGTGCTGGGCGACCCGTTCGGGTTGTTCTGGGGCTGAGCTCCACCCGGCGTCGGCGATGCCTGCCCCGTGTCTCCTAAGCTGCACGCCGGCTCTGAGCCCGGAGCGGTGTTTCCTGCACTGGGAGCCGGCTGCGCCCCGCGCGGCTCCTGGGGTGTGCGGCGGGTGACCCGCCTCCGCCGTGGGACCGAGTCCGGCGCGGGCTCTGAGCGTCTGCGCCCGCGCGGGCGGTGGCCCGGGGGCGGGGGCGAGGGCGGGGGCGGGCGGCGCTGCGGGGCCCCGCGGCCGCGGGCTCCAATGGCGAGGCCCGCGCGGCCGCTGCTAATTACATAAGCGGGACGTCAATAATTCGCGGGAAAACGCGAAAAAGATGGCGCCCCGCGCCCGGGGGGCCCCTTCCTGAGCGCCCCGGCCCCTCCCTCCCCCGCCTCCCCTCCTCCCCGCGGCGCCCCCGCCCCGCCCCGCCCCCGCCGAGACCCCGACCCCGGCCCCACGGGCGGACACTCGGCCAGGCAGCCGCGGGCCGAGCGCAGCCGCCTCCGCCGCCGATGCGCCTGGTGGCCAGACTCCAAGTGGGACCGGCGGACACGCAGCCTCGCGGTAAGTTCCGCGCTGCGGGCAGCCGGCCCCGGCCGGGGACTCCCCGCGACTCGCTCCTCTCCCTGCCCACGTCCCTCTTTCCGAAACCTCTCTGAACTTTGGCGGGTCGAACGCCCTCAGGGGGTTGGAGTCCCGCGGAGCCGCGCAACTGGGGGATGGGATTGGGAGGGAGTGGAGCTCGCAGGGCAGCGGGGAGCCCATCCAGGTCTCCGAGCCGTGGGGGGCATGGGTGACAGGTCGCTGTTCCTTGTCCCCAAACTTCTCCTTTCCTGTTAGTGAGGGTGGAGGGAGGACCGACAGGGCATTTGGGATTTTGCTCACGTCCGAAGTCAGGTTGCGGCGGGTGGGGACGGGGGAGGTTTGGCGTCGGAGCCAAGGAGGAGCGGAGCTCTCGCGCCCGAAGGGGGCACTTCTGCAAGTTTCCCCTCCTGAACACCCTTTTAAAAAAGCCAACGGCCGCCCTGGGAGAGGCCCCGGCGCATGAATCATCCTCGCTTCCTGCCCCCGCCCGGCCCCGCGCTCCGGGTGCCGCGGATTTGAACTGGACGCCGACGGGAACCCGCAAACAGGCATTTCTTTGCAGATGGGTTTGAATCAGCCAATCACAGACCGCGGGGGCCCACTCCGGGAGGATGGAGGCGGGGGTGGGGGCCGCCACCCGGGGGCCCCCGCCGGGTCGGGAGGGGGGCGCGGCCACCGGGCCAGCTCCCAAAGGCGCAGCGGGGAGGAAGTGTCAGTTTGTGAACCTGCTGCGGCCTGGCCCTGGCCGGCCACAAGCCAAGCGGGCGGGGACCTCGCAGCGCCCGGGGAGCCAGGTGGCAGGGAGAAGGCAGGGGTTCCGATGGCACCCTCGGCCCTGAAAAAAAAAGAGGAACAGGCGCTGTGAATGGGGACGTGGCCACCCACCTCTGGAAAGCCAAGACCCCTGCAGTGCCCTTGCTGTCCCAGGGCTCCTCACATCACACATATGTATTTACTTTCACACACTTACGTGCACACTGCAACGACATTATGGTACCAGTCTCACCGGAGTACATACACACGCACACGGAAACTGGCACCGGACTCATCCTTGTCAGCAGAGAGTCCCGACACCAGCTGCCTAGCAGTCGCAGGGGGAGGGGACCAGAGTAGGAGGTACAGGGAACAGGCAAGGCTGTGTGTGGCTGTGGTGGGGAGTGTATGGAGGGGCATGGAGCCAGGGGAGGCTGGAGAGGGGAGGAGGGGGCACTGAACACCAGTGAAGGCATTAGGGAGTCACAAGTTTTCTGGAAAAGTCTAGTGGAGAGGCAGGAAAGCAGGAGTGGGGACTCTTGGTGGTGCCATTGCCCATCCTGTGTGCCTAGCATAGGTGAGCCCCAGGCTCAGGTAACAGGTATCCAAAGGGTGATGAACGGCTCAAGAAAAGACCAGGCTTGAACTCAGACCAGGACAGAAGGATGGAAAAGAGAGCATAGATGCTAGAATTCATTGTGCCCAAAGTAGACCATGACCTGTGACAGTTCCTTGGTTTATGTCTGAGTTGCCTGGGGCTTCTGGGGGGGGGGGTCATGGTAGCACCATTAGCAGACAGAAAGAAGGCAAAGGGTAACAGCATGGTGATAGGCTGACATGGGGGTGACTTAACTCTTGGAGCGAAGGTACAACAGGGTAAAAGCACTGGCAGGTTTAAATCTCACAGAATTGGTTTCCATTAAATCAGTCCATAATTGAGAACAGAAAAGCAGATTATAAGAGACATAGATGGCCAAGTCACAAGCGACCCATGAGTTTTCCTTCCTAGTTGTTTTCTCTGGATGGATCTCAAGGTAGACTTGGGAGGGGTGTGTGTGAAAACTTCCCAGGTGCTCTCTTGGAGAAGGTCCTGGACCTGGAGAACATGGAGTACTTTTGCTTAAGGGATAATAAATGCCTTGCCTCCTAGGTCAGAGAGTGCAGGTCAGGCTCATTGGGGCTTTGCTCTGTGTTAATTGAGAGACTCATTTTCTTTTAAAACAGCATGGTATAGGCAAGTGAACAGGACTTAGAATCAGCTCACCTGATTATAAACCAGAGTTCTGCCTCTGGCCATCACCCACTTCTTGTCACAATTCAGTTCCCTAACTGCAAAATGGGAGTAATAATGTCTCCCACCGTAGCTTCGTCATGAGGATTCAGTGAGATCATAAACATGTCTGACACTTAAAGACTCCCCATACCAGACTCTTCCTTCCCCTGATGGGGTTTGGGGAGCAGGGAAGCAAGAAGTAAAACCCAGTTCTCTCTGTTCCCCAGTGTCAGCAGAAGCTGATGGAAAATCGGGCTCTGGATCCAGGGACTCGGGATTCCTATGGTGCCACCAGCCACCTCCCCAACAAGGGGGCCCTGGCTAAGGCCAAGAACAACTTCAAAGACCTGATGTCCAAGCTGACAGAGGGCCAGTACGTGCTGTGCCGTTGGACAGATGGACTGTATTACCTCGGGAAGATCAAGAGGGTAGGCATCTCCTCTCTGGTCCCTATTCTCAGGCTTGGCGTCTTTGCTGGTCCTCTGGCCTGACTTTCAGACCAGTGATGGAGGAACAGGAATTGCTGGCAAGTTCCCTTCTTGTCCCCCATGCCCAGAAGCTGAAAAGAGAAAGAGCCAGAGCCTGAGTTTGCAGGTACCTTCCTTGGAACAAACATCAGCCAGAACTTTAGAAAAGTGCTCTGAGCGCCTGCAGAGCACACTGAACAAGGCTGGAGAGGAGCAGGGGTGACCGCTGGCCTGTTCTGCCCTCAGTGTTCCTACCAAGTTGTCCCCCTGTCCCTGACTGTCCAGTTCCAGGGCCTCCAGGAGTTGCCACTCTCGCTCCTCTACTAGCCTAGCTCTGCTTTCTGAAGCCCAAGGAGACAGAAGTGGGAGGACGACTGGGCCGTGGTCTGGCTGCCCCCCAGCTCTTTCTCACATTGCTCCCCTCGTGCCTCAGGTCAGCAGTTCTAAGCAAAGCTGCCTTGTGACTTTCGAAGATAATTCCAAGTACTGGGTCCTGTGGAAGGACATACAACATGGTGAGTATTCCTAAGATTTGGGGTACCCTCCCCTCCCCTGTTCTCCCTCCTCCAACACCTTCAGTCCTTCCATCTCTTTTTCCTGGCATCTGCCCTGGTTCATGAACCCCCAAGCCCACCTGAGGTGATGATCAGATTACCAGTTGTATGACATCTGTGTCCTCCCCTTGAGTGCTCATATTTATAAGGGAGACAAGGCAGATGGGGAAGTGGCTCACGGAGGTACCACGCAGGCTGAGACTAGATCTCAGGCATGTGTTTGTGTCCTTGTACTTTATCTCCTGCTTCTAAAGCTCTGGGTCTAGTGGACTAGGAATGAGGAGGAGGCCAAGCAATCAGAATTGTCACCTGTAGGTTTAATCAGTGCCCCAAATCAGCATGTGAAGAAAACTAGTGGAGGCAGCTCTAGCCCTGGGGCGAGGAGTCAGGAACCCTGAAGAGTGCAGAGATGGGCCAGTCAGTGTGAAGATGGACATGCCTGGGTGGAGCTGGGCCTCCTTCCATCCCTGACTGCAGAGAGCTGACAGTGTCTTATGGAGATGGCAGATGAGGCATTCTGCTGCCATTCTCCCTTCCACATGACCCATGTCAGTGGTCAGTCACAACACTCAGATTTGGGGGAGGGGGCAGTACTGGTGATTGAACCCGGGGACGCTTAACCACTGAGTCACCTCCCCAGCCCTATTTTGTATTTTATTTAGAGACAGGCTCTCACTGAGTTGTTTAGCGCCTCGCTTTTGCTGAGGCTGGCTTTGAACTCTTGATCTTCCTGCTCCTGAGATGCTGGGATTACAGGCGTGGGCTACCATGCCCAGCTGCTTATAGATTTTTAACATGGAACTCCCATCAGCTACCACCCATCAGAGTTGTCGCAAGAGAAGAAATCTATTTGCTATTTATGCTTAAAAGGAGAATGGGGGGCAAAGGAGGTTTTTTGGTCATATGGACTTTGAACCAAGTTCTAATTCTGCCATTACTAGATGCATAGCCTTGGGTTGTTAAGTCTGGTTTTCTTCATCTGAAAGAAGGAGAGTGAAGTCTTGGCTTCATAGGGTGGTCAGGAAGATTAAGTGAGATAGCCATGTAAAAAGCTATTGAGTCACAGGGAAGCAGTTTCAAAGAATATACAGTAACAAAGAATTTATAGTAACACTATAAAAGACGATTTAAATAGCCCCTTTCTGTGAGAAATTGTGGCCAAGACAGACTGATACCTTTTCCCAGCCCCTCTTACCCTAGAATTACTATATAAAGATCCAAAGCCAAGAAGATCTCCTCTCCTATTACCCTTTTACTGAAAGTGTAAGGAGCCAGCTAGAGAAGATGGTTAGTTTTAGCAGAGCTTGCATAGAAGGCTTACTGTGTGCCGGACACCATGGAGGTACCATCGTGCTCTCCTAGAACAGCTTGTCTCCCCAGCAGGAAGACTGTTCCTCCCAGGCAGAATGGTGTCCCCCCTGGTGTTGCTGGACACGCTAAGCTATGACCCATCTCATTGCTTCATTAAGCCAGTGAGGACTTACTGAGACTCACTGTAGGTACCACACTCCTGGGGCATATTCAGGAAGAAACAGGTCCCTGCTTGACCATTTATTCAACAAGCATGTCTTAAACACCTGTATGTATCCCATATGAGGTCCTGGGGATATCAAAATGAAATGACACCATTTCTACTATAACAAAAAAAAATGACACTGGGTGGTGGCACGTGCCTATAATCCCATCAGCTCAGGAGACTGAGGCAGGAGGATCTCAGTTTCAAAGCCTCAACAACTTAGTGAGGCTGTGACCTAGTGAGACCCTGTCTCAAAATAAAAAATAAAAGGTCTGGGAATGTGGCTCAGTAGTAAAATGCCCCGGGTTCAATCCTGGTACAAAAAGAAAACAAAACAAAACACCAAACCCTCAGATGATTGGAGAAATGAGACAGAAACACACATCAATATGTATTTAATGTATCCGTTCAAGCATTTCAGTTGTTAAAATGTAAAGAAAACAATGGAGAGGGAATCAATAGATGAGAAACAATTCTAAAATCCTATTAACTGGTCACCATGTGTAGACTTTTTTGGATCTTGATTCAAAAGCAAAAAACAAATTGAGAATCATGACAACATTTTTTAAAAAACATTTTAGTTGTAGGAGGACAGAATACCTTTATTTTATTTATTTATATGTGGTGCTGAGGATTGGACCCAGGACCTCATATATGGTAGGCAAGCACTCTACCACTAAGCCACAACCCCAGCCCTGAGAATCATGACAACATTTTAATTGAGAGACAGTTGGGAATATGAACACTAACTGAATTTGTTGATATTAAGGCTCTGTGGTGATTTTTTTGTTTTGTTTTGTTTTGTTTATGCTGGGAAGGACCTTATGCATGCTAGGCAAACCCAGGACTTTATGCATGCTAGGCGAACACTCTACCCCAGAGCTACGTCCCAACCCAGTAGTGACACTTTAAAAAAAGAAAAGAAAAGAAAAGAAATCCTGATATTTCAGAGATACAACTGAAGTATTTATGCAAAAATGATTTGGTATCTGGATCTCAATTCAAAATAATGACAAGAGGGAGAAGTGGGTGGGAACCTAGTCAAAATAAGATTAGCTTTGAGTTCATGATTATTTATGAGAACATGGAGTTATAGTGTTATTATCCCATAATAATTTTTTTAAATGTTATTTAGCATAAAAATGTCAACCAAACAAGTTGAATTAGAAGAGAGCATGCTATGGTCAAAAGAACAAAAGATTTGTTGAATAGCCATCGATTTGAATCCCACTTTTTATTAGTTTAGCAAGAAACTTACTCAGTTTCCCCATCTTTAGAATGGGGTATTGGTAATACCTCATTGGACAGATGCGGTGGGGTGGCTTGGAGGCCTGGTGCTAGGTCCAGTGTGCACCAGGAGCCCAGGACCTGGACTCTGATTTTAACTCTTCTAATTGCTGTGAGCCAGTTGTGACCTGGAAGGCCCTCTTTTTCAGCCGGTGTTCCAGGGGAGGAGCCCAAGTGTAACATCTGCCTGGGGAAGACCTCAGGACCCCTGAATGAGATCCTCATCTGTGGAAAGTGTGGCCTGGGTGAGTGGGGTGAGCAGGCATTACAAAGCCCCCATCCTGTGAGTCTACCCCTGCATTGGCCTGATGGACACTATTCCCCACTGCTGGGACCCCTGGTGGCTCCCTGTTTCTCTTGAGCTCCAGGATGAAAGGGGGCCAGTCTCTGTGAATGAGGGCCCAGGGAGGTGACCTTGGGGAAGTTGAGAAAATACAATGGAACATGCAGTTTGGTACCCACCTAGGTAGCGAAGAAGAGTGGGAAAGAACCGGTACAGGTGCTGAAGCCAGGCCTTGGTGCCTCCCCCTCTGGCCAGTGCTTTCTTTTCGTCCCCAGCCTGGATGCCAACTTGGCTGCCTGGGTGGGCATCACCAGCCAGCCCCCTAGCAGCTGGCAGGCAGAGCTCCCAGGGCTCTCCGCCACCTTCTCAGCCTTGCTGCCTTTGAGCTTCCTGGCCTTGAGCCACTGCTTCGTCCTGGGTACTCACTACCCCCTCCTCTGTCATAGGTTACCACCAGCAGTGCCACATTCCCATAGCAGGCAGTGCTGACAGGCCCCTGCTCACACCCTGGTTCTGTCGACGCTGCATCTTTGCTCTGGCTGTGCGGGTGAGCCTTTGTCTTTGTCAGACCCTGCCTCTCCCTCCTCCAGTCCAGCAGCCCAGAGGACCCCTGGGCCCAGGCCGGACTCCCCATACCAGACTCTGAGCTCCAAGCAGAAGGACCCTACTTGGGCTTCAGAGAGAGATGGTATCTCTGCCACTTAGGAGCTGTATGTCCTTGATCAAATTCCAGATCCTTACTGAGCCTCAGTTTCCCCAATTGTAAAATAGACACGGTTTGGTGTTAGGAGTAGCAGGCCCCTGATAGATGGTGCTTTGCTATTAAAAGAGAAAATCCCTGTAAATGCTTATGCTAATACATATAGGTCATTATGACCTGTATTGTGCTTATTGCCTTTAATATTATTAATGAAGATCCTTCTGGGATAGAGATGGCTTGAGGATTGGTGAAGGAAAGTTCCTTGCCTTCCTGCCTTGGAACTTCTGTGGGTTCCCCCAAACCCTGGGCAGTATTTTCCTTGATAGTGTAATGACACGTGTGGCCCAACCAGTACAGCAGGTGATTGGGGCCCTCGTCTTCCCCCAGAAAGGTGGCGCGTTGAAGAAGGGCGCCATCGCCAGGACGTTGCAGGCAGTGAAGATGGTGCTGTCCTACCAACCAGAGGAGCTCGAGTGGGACTCGCCACACCGCACCAATCAGCAGCAATGCTACTGCTACTGCGGCGGGCCCGGAGAGTAAGGCCACCGGGACAGGGCCGCCGGGGAGACTGACTGCCGGCTGGGGCCTGACGGGGAGGGCTGGGAGTGTGAGCCTCGAGAGGCGGGGCTGCGGGCCCGAAGTGTCAGCCTCGGGCCGGGGCCTCAGGGGGCGGGGCTTCGGGAGGCGGGTCCGAAGTGTCAGCCTCGGAGGCGGGGCCTCCGGGGGCGGGGCCGCGGGAGGCGGGGCCGAAGTGTCAGCCTCGGTGGGTCGGGGCCCCGGGAGGCGGGCCCGATGTGTCAGCCTCGGGCGCGGGGCCTCAGGGGGCGGGGCTTCGGGAGGTGGGCCCGATGTGTCAGTCTCGAGCGCGGGGCCTCAGGGGGCGGGAATTCGGGAGGCGGGCCCGATGTGTCAGCCTCGGGAGCGGGGCCTCAGGGGGCGGGGCTTCGGGAGGCGGGCCCGATGTGTCAGCCGCGGGGGCGGGGCCGCGGGGGCAAGCCCGGAGTGTGAGCCGCGCTGTGTGGGAGGTGGGAGAGGGGTCCCCAGGGAGGCAGGATAGGTCGGGGTGCATTCTGCGACAGGGGTGAGTCAGGAGAGTCGCCAAGGGGCCTCCAGGAGCCCCTGAAGGTAAGGTTTCGGAGTGGGGTGCAAGGGGGCAGGACTTCAAGATGAGAACCTGAAGATTGGGCCTCTAGGTGGCGTCTGACACTTTCCGGCAGTTGGGGGATCCGGGACGGGGGTGACAGGGGTGTTCGCTTGGAACCTGGAGGAAAGGAGGAAGTATAGAAGAATAACTAAGACCCTAGGCCTGATACTCGTTCAAGATCCTCCCCGGACGTCCAAATCCAGGCTCTGTCCCTGTGCAACCCCCAGGCATCAGTTTGCTTACTGTTTTCACCATGTGGAAGTTGTGCACGATGTTAATTAGATAATTCCCGTAAAGGCATATACAGGTCTTGGTACTTGGCAAGCATTTAAAAAACGTGAGGTGGGCTGAAGTTGTGGCTCAGGGGTAGAGTGCTCGCCTAGCATGTGTGAGGCCCTGGGTTTGATCCTCAGCACCACATAAAAATAAAGATATTGGGTCCAATTAAAAAATAAATATTAAAAAAAAAGTGAGGTACTGGTGATGGTGCCATTACTGCATGGAAATTATGATTACCTATTCATCGTCAGAGCCAATGAAACAAGTGAGATACAAATATTCTTTTCCCTAGAGAAGTGCAAGCAGAGCTGGCCTGATGCTGGGGATGGTGCAGAGGGCATTCTTGTCTTACTGTGCCAGTGTCTGATTGACTCTTCCTGGTTCCCCTTATAGCCATGGTTAGTTGATCCTGCTCCTTTGCACTGACTGCCCCAGGCATTGTGAAAGGAACCTCAGACTTAAGAGGTTGGGTTTCTGCCTCCGGAAACAGTCTGCAGGGCCCCCTGATGTCCTTAATCTCATACTCCATCTGATACAAGAACTAGAGGTCTGAAGACTGTGGTTAGAGCCCATTTGGGAACTTAGGCAAATCATTTGAACTACTTTAAAACTCTCTAAATGGCTTAGTTACCTTAATTACCTATAGATCCTGGGTTGTTGAGCAGCCTAACAATAGAAGATTGAGAAATGTTTACAGAAACCTTTATGGCCTTAAGGCAGTGTGTTTCAGTGTTTAATGGGTGATTGCTAAGGATGCATCTCCTGGAGGCTTCCCCAAAGATTGCAAAGGTCTGAAGTGGACCAAGGAACCTGCAGGTTATCCTGGACCACACCTGACAAAGTGCAGAATGTTGGCTGTTAAGGGAATATCTTTTTGGCCTTCATTCACAATCAGATACTAATTGTTGAATAGCCCTAATGCAGTAGTTACAGTACCAGGTGAGAAACAATAGGTATAGGCCTGCCCCCATGTAGCTTTACAGGAACCATTATTCTTCCATGAATTTCTCAGGATGTCTGTGATGTTTGGGGAACAAACACAGGCCAGAGGTGGGGGCTCTGATATGGAATGGCAGGAAAAAAACAGGCTTTGAAATTGAGGAAACCAGGATTTGAGTCACCATCTTCCATGTTCTGAGTGACCTTGAGCAAGCCATTTATCCTCTAACTCATCTGTAATATGGGGGCATGTTCATCTCGGCCAGATGGTAAGGTCCAACGAAGTGGCATACGCCTGGCTCCCAGAACCTCCAGGCACAGCCTGAGTGCTTAGTATCTGGGAGTTTCCTTCCTTCTCTTTGGGTGGAGGGCACAGCTGCTGAGCCTCATGCCTAATTGTGAACGTGGCTGACCGTGTTTCTTCTTCCTCTCCAGATGGTATCTGCGGATGCTGCAGTGTTATCGATGCAGGCAGTGGTTCCACGAGGCCTGCACACAATGCCTCAATGAGCCTATGATGTTTGGAGACAGGTAAGTTAGTGCTATTTTGGTCCAGCTGGGCCTTCAGACTGGCAGCTCCTTAGGATTGCCTGCTAGGCCCATACAGGGGGGTCTATGATAACATGTACCCATCCACAGGAGGCCGCTCAGGGTAAAGGAGACACAGCTATGCTGTGCTGCATTCCTAATTGCCATGGATTTGTGAGCACTTCAGGCACATCTTTACCTTCCCTAAGCACCAGTCTCTTCAAGTGTCTGGGGAGGGAATGGTGACACAGTCCCTGCCCCAGTCCTGCCCCAGTCCTGCCCAGAGAAGTTGTAGAAACCACCAAAAGAAATGGATGCCTTCTAAGCAATAGGGCTAAGCTAATGGAAGGTGCTACATGTCAAACCAGATATTATGTGTTTTTTGTGTCATTTGTCATTGTGTGTGTATTAGGGGAGGAGGGTAACCATGACAGTCCAGCATAGCTCAGGTCACTCTCTTATGAACCTCAAGGCACTCCAGGGCAGTGGTATTTGGGAAGGGGACTGAATGTACAGGAGTATTCCTTGATCCTGTCCAGACTTGTCCTTAGCCCTCCAACCCCCCAGAGGCCACCTGTCCCAGGAATGAAAGTCTGACTATGAGGAGGCAGGTGGGGGGAGCTGGCCTAGGGTGGGATGTCAGAGCCCCACCCACCACAAATGCTTTCCCATATTCCTGAAGAATCTTCGTGAACCCACCACAGGTCCCCTTTCCACCCATCCACAGGTTCTACCTGTTCTTCTGCTCCGTGTGTAACCAGGGCCCAGAGTACATCGAGAGGCTGCCCCTGCGATGGTGAGAGGGTGGGGCTTGGTTCAAATTCACCCCTGCCAGCTCCTCCATTATCTCCTCCCTGGGGGTTGCCCCGCCCCTTACCTGGCCCCACCCCTTGCCCTCTTGCTCAGGGTGGATGTGGTTCACCTGGCCCTCTACAACCTTGGGGTGCAGAGCAAGAAGAAGTACTTTGACTTTGAGGAGATTCTGGCTTTTGTCAACCACCACTGGGAGCTCCTGCAGCTTGGCAAGGTACTCAGGGCAGTGGGCTGTCAGAGTGGCAGAGACAGAGATGTCTCTATAGGGCTGTGCCTTGAGGACTAGGGTCTTGAGCTCTTACTTTGCATCCTGAGTCCAGGCCTCTGGTCTCTGATTTTGGCAGTGGGCATATGGGGACTCACCAACTCAGCCTCTGGAAGCTGGGGCCCTGGATCAAATCTGGCCAGAGCAGGTTCTCTGCTGAGGTGTCCGGCCCACTTCAGATTTCTTAGCTAAGATGAAAAGTAGAGTAGGCCTGTCCCTGCTCATGCTGTTCTGAACAATGGGTCACCAGGGGCCTGGGCACCTCTGAACCATGAGTTAGTTGAAGTAACAAATGTAGACTTTAGAGTGTCAGAGCTGGAGAACAGCCTGCCTAAGGTCAGCCACCTGAGCCAAGGCTGGGATCAGGACCTTCCTAGCCACTTCTGGAGTGGGGATGAGCCCCTTTGTCCCTAATGACACTCAGAATCCTTGCTACTACATGCAAGTGAGCCTGCTTCTTTACTGATTGCCCCAAGCTCTTCTTTGATGAGACAAGGATTTTTTTAAAAATATTTTTTAGTTGTTAATGGACCTTTATTTTATTTATTTATATGCAGTGCTGAGAATCAAACCCAGTGCCTCAAGCATGCTAGGCAAGCACTGTACCACTGAGCCACAACCCTAGCCCCAATTTTTTTCTTAAGTAGCCTACATGCTTTGCAAAAAGAAAAAGAAAAAAATTTTTTTGTACCAGGGATTGAATCCAGGGCTGCTTAACTACTGAGCCACATCCTCAGCCCCTGCAAAAAAAATTTTCACATGAAATCTTCATTTATAGTGTTGGATAATTTATAAGATATACATATTATAAAGCCTTAAACTGTTTTTTTTTTTACTTTTTCCTGATTTACAAAAAAATCATACTTATTACTGGTAGAAAATTTTTAAGTTACCAAGAAACATAAGGAAGTGTACTTTTTAAAAAATCCACATTCGCATATCACACTACCCAGAAATAACTAGAGATAATGCATAGGTACATTTCCTTTGAGCCTCTCTTCTATGCTTGTTTTTTTTTTTATTTTTACATGATTTGGATAATACAGTATGTATATATAATTTTAATTTATCTTTTTTCAGTTTGTCATAATTTAAATGCTTTCCAATATTCCTGAAGAATCTTCGTGAACATGTTTTTCTTTTTGTCATGAACATTTTTAATGGCAGCATTGGTTTCTACCGTAGTTCACTGGTTTCCTTCCTGTTGGGCATGTGGTTTTTTTCCCTCCTCTCCACCATTAGAAACATGCCATTGGGACCATTTTTGTATGTGGAGTTTTATTTGAGTCCCGTGTCCTATCTGTACCATAGATCCCCTGGGAGAGCATTACTGGGTCAAAGTATGTATCTTTTAAAGATCTTAATAGATTTAGGCCAGGAGTTTTTCTCTCCATTTTCCCCTGAGAGAGGGGAAAGGCTTGTCTGAGATTTCATGGATCAGTGTCCTCACCTGAAGGACTCAAAGGCATCAGGAAGGAGATGGACAGGCAGGGGACAGGGTGGGGCCTCCTAAGACGCCAGGTGCCTGAGTCTGACTGTCTCACTGGCCTGCTCCCCCAGCTCACCAGCACCCCTGTGACGGATCGAGGACCGCATCTCCTCAATGCTCTGAACAGTTACAAAAGCCGGTGCGTGCAGCATGGGAGGGAGTACTGTGGGCAGCCCCAGCAGGTGGGATCTCAAGCTAAGGGCTCTTCCTACCTGTCTGGGTCTCCCTCTCCTTCTTTACCTATACCCTTCCCATCCTTCATGACTCAGGGAACAAAGGATCCTGGGACCTTCTTTTGCAAAGTTTCTCCTGAGCACCCAGCAGCCTTACTCAGTTTGGGACTGGGCGCAGCTCCATAGGGGGATGTGCTCCTGCTCTCTGAGGGTCCCTCCTGCCTGAGCTAGCTGGGGTTCTGGGTCCCTCAGCGCATCAAGTCAGCATATTCCATGTGTGTCATAGCCTTCTAACCTGTCCCCAGCCAGTGTCTTCCCATTCTAAGTTGAGCACACATAGCTGGCCACATCCTTCACCACACAGGGGATGCCTGGGCTCCCCGTTCCAGCATTCAAGGACTCTTTTGATCAGGCCCTGCCTGCAAATCTTCCACTGTCTCTTTGATTTTTTGTCTTGGTGCCAGCCCCACTGAGCCCTTGCTCCCCACCCAGGGCTTTTGCTCATCATCTTCCCTCAGCCTAGGATGCTCTTCCTTCCCTTCTATTCATTTGTTCCATCAGCAAGTATTTATCAGCTGCTGCTCTGTCAGGCCCTGTCTAGGTGCTGGGGGAAAAGACAAGTCCCTGTTTCTACAAAAGCTTCCAGATGCCTCTAGAAGGACTCACCTTCACATTCAATAGATTGGGACCCAGGCACAGTCTACTCCTCAGTACAAGGCCTTGTGCCTCCCAGTAGAGAGTCCCCAAGAACAGGCCTGGGTGTGAACTGCCTCTGCAGCTCAGGGCCATGCAGCCAGTGTTAGAAGGAAGGAAGTGCCTGGGGGTGCTTCCAGCTTCTGGGGGAGTTCAGATGACAGCATGGGTTGGAATCAGTGTCTTGACCATGGGAGTCCCTCTGTGAGCTGAAGGTGTCCTTGCAGCTGGTGGAGGCAGAGAAGAAAAGGGAGAGGAACAGCAAGAAACCCCACATGTACTGGAGGAAAGGTATGGAGGAGCCACCAGCCACATCCTCAGCTAGGACCCACTTAGTCCCTAGGGGCCACTCTGGATTTTAGGTCTGGGTCCAGAGAGGCAGACAACCTTGTTTAATGTCTACCAACACTCCCCAGGAGGATGGACTGAATCTGGGTCTTCTCCCCTGCCCATGCCCAGGTTCCTCTGCGGCAAAGAGATCAAGAAGAAGAAGTGCATCTTCCGCCTGCGCATCCGTGTCCCCCCCAACCCACCGGGGAAGCTGCTGCCTGACAAGGGTCTGGTGCCAAATGAAAACGGCGCCTCCTCTAGCTCCTCTGAGCTGCGTAAGAGAGGAAAGAGCAAGCCTGGGTCAGTGCTTGGGGACCTAGGGGTTAGGGCTGCAGCCCCAGTTGGTTTCTCTGCTCCCAGCTCCCAGGACAATGGGCCATGCCTGGGATCTGAGAGCATGGTGACATTTGCATAAACCAAGAGCCCCCACAGCTAGTCCAGCATAGGTTCCCCGAGAGAGCTAGTCAGTGGCTCCCAGGCTCCTTCTGCAGCCCCCTTATTGCCTCTCAGGAAAAGCCAGATCATAGGCCCCAGCCCTAAGGGGAAGAGAAAGGGAAATTGGGTGTGGACGTGCCCTTGCCCTCGGCTGAGCTGAGCCCCCTCCTGGGTGTTGGGGGCAGGGTACCTGGACACACATGCCCAGAGAGGCACCTTTTCTTTTTCTACCCACGATAACCCTCCTGCATCTCCTGCCCCAAAGCAAGTGCACTCCTCCCCAGACTCCTTCTGAAGGTGCTGCCATCCACCCTCATTCAAGTCCATCCCTACCCCAGCTACCGGCCCCTGCCCCTGTGCTCCTGAGGCTCCTTCCTCTGGGGCCCCCTCTGGCCCTCAGGCTCTGACTGAGCCACCCTCTCCCTTTTCTGTCTCCACAGTTTGTTGCCTCACGAATTCCAGCAGCAGAAAAGGCGAGTTTATAGAAGAAAAAGATCAAAGTTTTTGCTGGAAGATGCTATTCCCAGTGTTAGTTCCTTGTTTTCTCATCCTCCACTTTCACATGCAGGACCGCCACCATATTAGGGATTCCTGTGCAGAAAATGAAGTCCCCCAAGCCCAGGGAACTCTCCCATGTCCCATTTCCTATTTAGCAAAACAAGGAAAAGTTAGGTGCTCCAGTACCTCTCCCTTGCCTCCCCAAGTTCTCCCAGGAACCCAGGGGCAGTAGTATCCTTGTCCCCTTTGTCAAGTGGGGAAACAAAGACAGGGTTGAGCAATAATAACTTTCCTGAGGTCACACATCAGCCTGGAACCAGGGCTCCAGGGCATTTGTTTTTCTTTGGCACCCTCACTGAAGCCCTCTCTGTGGGCAGTGATACTAACAATGCCTCATCTCCCCAGCACTTTACAGTTTACAGGCATTACTTAGTGCCTTTGATAGCCATTATTTAATTTTCTGGGCATCCTGACACCTTTTAAGAGGGAAACAGGGCAGGGTTTCTTGCCCCCATTTTGCAGTTGAGATGACTAAGGCCAGAGGGGTCAGCATTATCCAGCTGGCTGGAGACAAAGCCAGGACTAGAATCAGGGTGACTTGGCTCTCTGGTCAGGACTTGGAATAAAGAGGAAGTGGCAGGCCTTACCCTAGGGAGGCCCAGCACTTGGCAGCTCTGGCTGGTGTGGCCCTCAGCTGGGGCAAAAGGTGCTTGAGGAAGGTGGATTTGATACCCGCTGACTGACCCATCGTCTCTTCTTCCTGTGTCCACAGAGTGACTTCACCTCGGCCTGGAGCACCAACCACCACCTGGCTAGCATATTTGACTTCACGCTGGATGAAATTCAGAGTTTAAAAAGGTATCAGTGAGGGGCCCAGCAGAAAGGTCTGCTTTGGAGGCTGGGACAGAAAAGGTGTGGAGGCTCCCTGCATCCGCACAGCCAGGCAGGAGGCTCTGGAAGGGGGAAAGGCAGAAAGTATTCTGAGGTTAAAGGGTCCCTGTGGCATGGGGCTGCCTAGAGGGCCTTTACCAGCTTTCAGCATGGCACCCCCATGGCACTGAGGCTGCCTTGCTGTGCCCCCCGCTCCCCAACCTCTTCCTGCCCACCACCTTACACCAATTTCTGTGGTTATCCCACACTGTGGTTTAACACCTCCTTGCCTTCACTCATGCTGCTCCCTCTGCCTGGGAGGCCCTTTGCCCTGCCCACCCCATCCCATCTGAAAACCCAGGACCTGGCTCCTTCCAAGGAGCCTACACAGATCCTCCCAGGCTGTGTTGGATACCTTTCTGTGTGTGCTTGGGTACACTCAAGGGGAGGGTCTACATCTTTTGACATCTGATTTCCAAAATCACTAGAAGTCATTCAGTGTTTACCTAAAGCCATGGAGGAAAGAGTTGGGGATTGAGCCAGGCTGAGCTCCAGACCCTGTTTACCAGTACTATGTGGCATCAGCTAAATTTCTTAACCTCTTTGAACCTCCTGATGTTTTCTTTCAACAAGATACTGAAAATGGAAACACTGATCTGTAAAGTCGCACAAGTGCCTCACGGTTCATTAAGTATCACTATCTGTGCTTCTGTCACATTTATTTACAAGCCTAGTGGAGAGGAAGGTGGTCAGGGAAGGCTCTCCTGCCTCCTGGACTTTGAAGGGGGATAGGCGGGAAATTGGCAGGTGTGGTGGTGGGAAGCTCAGCAATGGAAAGATGGGCCTCCACTGGGAATGAAGGATGCATGCCAGAGAGGCAGAGAAAAGCTGGAGAGACAGGGTCCCCCAGGGCCCCCAGGAGCCAGGTCAGCAAGACTTTGCTCGGCTGGACCAATGGCAGGCTCACCCTTGCCCCCTCTCTCAGTGCCAGCTCAGGCCAGACCTTTTTCTCAGACGTGGACTCCACGGACGCTGCCAGCACCTCGGGTTCTGCATCTACCAGCCTCTCCTATGACTCCAGGTGAGCTCCCAGAGGTCAGCCCTGACCTCAAGCTTCACAAGAATCGTTGTTCTTCCCAGGCTGCCACCTCCCACTTCTACTTTTGTGGGGCTTAATTTGCATACCTGAGCCCCCGGCTGGAGGACCTGGCCTTCTGCAATTCTAAGAGTCTGGCCCTGGGACCCTCCAGTTCCGAGTCCCTGGGGTTCAGGTGGGATAAGGACAGGCATCCAGGATGCTGGGGCCACATCCCTTTGGAATGCTCTTCACCTGCTGCAGAACAATGTGACATCTCTGGCTGGCTGGTTCCAATCTGGGGTTGTCTTTTATTAGGGGTTCCTGGCTTCTGTGTGCCGTAATTTTGCAGGCCCGTGCTTCTCAGGCTGTGGGGTCCCTAACCCTGGTTTCTGGCTGTCTGAGTTCCAGGGCCTCTAAGGGAAGAGCATGTGTAGGGAAGCCTGGTAGAGGGAGGATGGCATCCTGTGGACTGCAGGGTCTGGTGGAGGACAAATTCCAGGGGGCCCAAGTTGAAGGGCTGGCCCACTTGGCAAGAGCCGGTGGTCAGCAGCACAGGGAGGGTTGTCTGCAAAGCAGAAGGATTTCTTCTGGAATCAGGCTCCTTTATTTTAGGACATGTGAAGCCCTTGCAAAAGTAGAATTAAAAGTATAACACTTGTAGACCTGTGTCCTGAAGTCTTAGTCTGCAGAAGTATCTCATGTGTCTTTTTCTAATGTTGCCTCTGGTTTTTTGTTTGTTGGTTGGTTGGTTCTGGGGATGGAACCCAGGACCTCACACAAGCTAGGCAAGTGCTCTACCACTGAGCTACACCCAGCCCTATATTTGGTTTCTTCCTGTTTCTTTGGTTTTCACTAGTGCTTTGGGTCTTGGCTTCCATTTCTAAGCATCTGTGGATGTGAATCTAATCTTGTGTCCCTTCTCTAACACATCTGCCTGTGTAGTACAAGGTCTGTCCTTCAGTCCTTGACCCTGTCCTCATCCCTATTTGGCTCAGCTAGCTCCACATGAGTGCAGGTGACAGACGAGCAGCATACACAAGGCCTCTATGCTGCATGACCTCAGGGGGCGCAGAGAAGAGTTGTCTGTACTCTAGCAGTTCTGGTTCTGGCACCAAAGAGCCTGGGCTTTAGAGCTGGACAGACCTAGGTTGGAACCCTGGCTCTGCCACTCCCCAGCTGGCTGCTTCTCCCCTGGAGCTTCAGTTTCCCTCTTATGGGGTTACTGCAAGGACCCGTGAGATAATCCATGCCCCGGGCCAGGCACAGTGCCTGGTACCCAGGAGACTGCTGGGAGCAAGGGATTTGTCACAGTCATCCCATCTCATTCCCATCATCTTCCTCTCTCCACTCCTGCTGTAGACGGACAGTAGGCAGCCGCAAGAGGAAGCTGGCAGCCAAGGCATATATGCCGCTGCGGGCCAAGCGGCGGGCGGCTGAGCTGGGTGGACGCTGCCCCTCAGACAGCAGTGCGGAGGGGACTTTGGGCCCCGAGCGGCCAGACGAAGGCATCGATAGCCACACATTTGAGAGCATCAGTGAAGACGACTCATCCTTGTCACACCTCAAGTCATCTATCACCACCTACTTTGGCGCAGCAGGGCGGTTGGCCTGTGGGGAGAAGTACCAGGTGTTGGCTCGGAGGGTCACACCAGAGGGCAAGGTTCAGTACCTGGTGGAATGGGAAGGGACCACCCCTTACTGACTACCCCTCGGGGGCTGCAGGGAGCCCTGAAAACCAGAGGGACAGCCGAGGGCACAGGTTTCCCTGTTTCTTCCAGGTTGGGTGGGGGAGGAAGCAGCACAATGGCAAGGGCCTGGAGAGGCCTTGCCCAGCTGCCCAGCAGGCCAAGCTGAGCCTGCACCACTGCTGTGCCAGCTCTGCTCTGCTCTGCTCTGCTCTTGGTCCATGGCCTCCCTAAGGTCCCACTGGCTCTTTTTAGTGTCTTCACACTCCACACCCCTCACACTGTTTATTGGTTCTTCCTGAGTTTGTGTCCACCCCTATCCCACCCCCCACCCGGCTCTGTGACTCTAACTCTTGAGGCCCAAATCTTTCTCTGTCCCCATTACTTTGTCCCTTCACCTCTCACTGCTTTCTGGTGTGTGTTCACACATCCTCCATGTGCACATCTGTCCCTCCACTGGATATCCTTTACACCTGACCCATGGGGGCTGCTCCTCCCTAGGACCACATTGAGATCGGGAACCTCTGAAGGAGAACAGGTCAGCGGGGGCTTCTCTCCCCCGCCCCCTTTTCCTTCCACTTCTACCCCCTGGAAAGGGGGTGGTGTGAGAGGACTCTGGGAAAGTCTGTGTGGCAGAGATGCTGGGATTCAGCACCTAGCGAGCAAAGAACCGGGTCTCCGCAGCAGAAGGCACCAGCCTCTGGGCCCCCTTATTAAGGCTGAGTGTGAAGGCTGCTGGCCTCAGTTCTGAAGGTCCAAGAAGTTTGTCTGTGCCAAGCCTCACACCACTTAGCTGCCACAGAGCTGGGCCTCGCCTTCCTAGAATGGAGACATCCACGAAAACCAGGGAGACTGGGGGAAGCGGTGGAAAGGGAGCCACCACCCACTGCCAAACCACACCCATGCTCTTGCCCAGAAGCTTTCATGTGTGTGCCTTTACACACCAGGCTCACACATCTCCCAGCATCCACACACAGCCACATGGCTTGTCGGGGCAGCCTGGCTCCTTCTTTTGGCTTCCTCTTTGTCCCTTCCAGGGGCACAGGCTGCAGGTGAATGTGAAGGTCCAGCTCCTGCCCACTTCCTCCAACATATGGACTAGCTTTGGCCCCATGAGGTCAAAGCACAGAAGGCTCCTACTCTCCCCCAGCTCCCCAGCCCTGCTCTAAAATTGATCGTCACTTTTGGAGTTAGGTCGGGATTTTTCAATTATCTGTTTCATTAAGCCCCCTCAAAGGGATGTGTTTGTCATTTGGGCTTGAAATAGAATTCTTAGAACAGACATTCAGATTCAGCCCCATCTGGAGGGAAACCAAAATTGAGAGGGGGCCAGGACCCCTCATTTTTGCTGCTTCCAGAGATATTAGAAACTGACTCACTTGATTGGAAATGGGAAGAAGTGCCTTGACTGAGGGGGTTGGGCACCAGGTTGGGACCAGCCTTGGCTGGATTTGCAGGTCACCAGCTGGAAGGCGAAGATGGGAAGAATGAGGCAACAGGCCCAAGGAGCCAGATTTCCCGAGATTATGCCAAACTCCTCCCCACCATGAGCACTCAGCCCTGGGATAGGCTAGATGGCCCTGCCTTAAACCTCAGCTCCTATAGTGCCCTTCAAAGGAACTTCACCTCAGCCCCTGCACATAGCCTGCCCACTTCCCTCTCTTTCCCCTACATGGCTCAGGCAGGGATAAGCAGGTTCTGGGCCCAGTTCTTAGCCCCACAGCTGCTGCCACTGAGGCACCCAGGGAAGGGGAGTTGAGAAGCCAGCCCCAGCCCAGTAAGGGTGTGGGACCTGGGATTCAAACTGGCTTCCTGCCGGCCTCAGCACAGCAACCTCGAGGTCTGACTTCCAGGTTCTGAGAAAGCCAGGATGAACAAGGCCTGCCCTTCCCACTTAGGTTGGGAGAGGCTCAAGAGCAGGGCAAAAGAACCTTTCCCACTGGGAAGACAGCACAAGGCCTAACGAGGTCACTGACCCTATACCCCAGCTTTTCATTCATACCACATAATAGCTGCATTACTGCCAACTCACCTTATAACCCTGTGCACCTTCTAAGAGATACATGGTTTTGAATTGCTGCTTTTAATAACATTTTGTTATATTAAATTTATAATTAATGTGTCTGGTTTACAATGTAAAAGTTCCCTTTGAGAATTATCTCTACTGAGTGGTGAACTGCCAGCTGCTGAACACAGAAGAACTGATTCTGGCTTCTGCAGTTGGCTTCCTGCAGCTTAGAGGAAGATGGCAGGACCCCATCCTGTGGCCACCTTACCACTCCCTATAACATTCAGTAATGCTCCCACCCTTATTGAGAGAGAAAATGTAGGGCCTTTTATCTGCTGAGTACATGACCCATAAGGATACAACCAGCTGAAGGCTGCAGGTAAAAGATAAAACATGAACTTAGATATTGAACCTGCTAAAATGCCTAAGTGCAGACACTGCAAACATTGCTCAGCACACATAGGCACACACTTCTAGAAACTGAGTTCCAGAACCCAGCTCTGATGGTTTCAAACAGTAGCACTAATCAGATTCCATTTTCTCACCCTTCAAATTCCAGCAATAATTGCCACAGCACCTGGCTCCCCAAGGTTGGGAAGGGACCCTTCACATATATGACAATATTATTTCAAAATAAATCTCTTTGGTATTGTTTAGACAGAGAAAAAAATGTGAAGGTGTAGGGAGAAGGTTGGTTTCAGGGAGATGACACCCATAAATTCACCTGGTTCCAGGTGGAAGTGTGCCCAGTTAATCCTGAGCGGAGGGCTGTACTAACAACTCCTACCCTATGTCTTCGGTACTGCTCCTTTGGCTTCCACCCTTTAGCTGTCCTGGAAATAAAGCCACAGTGGGAGCCAGGGGAGGGGGTGGTTTCTTCTGTGAGCAGCTATCTAGATGCACCTGAGACCTGTGGGCCTCTTGGGTTGGAGGGTACCTGCTTCTCTGTGGTCTAGGGCAGTGTTTCCCAATTCACAGCATTTACCTTTGGAATTCAGGAATGAGAGAATTTCTAGAAATTCCAAATCCTAAATGTTTTTAAGATACTTCACTCTTCATACTCCTCTCAGTATCTGACAAAATTTTGTCTAGTAGGCATATTAAGCTTAGTACTATTTAAAAAGGACTAGCCTGTAGGGAAAATTAAATGCTGGAGCATCTGTTAGAAACTATCCAAATAATGTGACATTTGAATATCCTAGAAAGGTTAACAGCACTTAAAATCAATCACATGTTCAAATAACTAAAGAATTTATTTTGTATCTAAAGTTTATTTTTTGGAGCACCACTCACAGGATTTGTATAATATATACTATGTGTACAAAATTATTTTATTTACAAGAAAAACTCCCTGATAGCAGCAGACAGGACCAGACATACACACTTCTAACATGGCAACAACCAAAAAGCAAGATCAACTAATTCGATGGCGACAGTTTCCCTCTCACAAGCCAGGCCTGGGCTCTCTCTTCAGCTCAGCATGTTAGTGTTTCCTGCTCTTGTTTTTTGCTCAATTAAGGTGGATTCTTTCTTTCTTTTTTTTTTTTAAAGAAAGAATGAGAGAGAAAGAGAGAATTTTTAAAATATTTATTGTTTTTAGTTTTCGGTGGACACAACATCTTTCTTTGTATGTGGTGCTGAGAATCGAACACGGGCTGCACGCATGCCAGGCGAGCACGCTACCGCTTGAGCCACATCCCCAGCCCCAAGGTGGATTCTTTCAAATCAGTAATCTTTCCATACTAATAAGCTTTAGTATTCACAGGGTAATTATGATACTTTCCCTCATTTCCTCAATTGATTTTTCTAGGGATTCTGGATTAAAAAAAAAAATGTTATCTAAGAAATTCTGGAAAGGAGTTCCCATACGGAGACTCTGGTCTAGGACCCAGCTCTGGCTTCTACAGCATCGTTCTGGGAGGGTGGTGTGGGATGGCAGCCACACTATGTAGACTGGAGTTACACAGACCCTAAACATCACTGGACACCTCTACTCCTTCATCTATGGAATGGGTCATGAGCCGCCAGGGCTGTGGTAAGGAGTACACAGTGAAATACATGCCCAAAGGCCAGGCCAACTGGCTTCTATGTTTTAAGAACTAATAAGTGCCGGGTGCGGTGATGCACGCCTATGATCCAGCAACTTGGGGGACTGAGGCAAGAGGATCCCAAGCTCCAGGCAAGTCTCAGCAACTCAGTGAGACTGTCTCAAAAAATGAAAAGGGTTAGGGGTATAGCTCAGTGGTAAAGTGCACCTGGGTTCAATCCCCAGTACCAAACCAAACAAAAATAACTCTTCCTTCAGAGCTGGCTATAGCAAGTTCTCTGAGCCTTTAACGGGATCTATTCAGCCTCCTTCGATGTAAAGTAAAAGCTTTAAATTTTGAATCAGAGATTGAGTTCACATGTAAGTGCTACTTTCTGATCTCAGATTTCATCTGCAAAATGAGGGTAACAAATAAGAACAACTGAAATATAGTATAAGAATATATACTATATATATATTATAAGATAATGTTAAGAAGCTAGGGCAGTACATAGTGGACAGAGCTGCTATTTAGTGAATGTCCCTCTCCCCTCCAGTATCCTACATAGTCAACTTTGGACACTGAGACAAAGGCAGGCTACCAAGCAAGTTTTCTGCAATATAACACAAAAGATGATTCAATAAAGACAACAGATAGAAAAATCTTTGTAATTGTCCCACTTTAAGAAATTCAAAGAAAAGTTGAATTTTGCCAATTCAACAACTTAATAGTGAGTATGTACAGTAGAGAAAGCTTTGATCATTTAAATCCTTGAAACATCAGCCTCAAAAATATCTGCCAAACCCTGTGCAAGAGGTCAAGTAGATTCAGTTGTGCCCCTGACCTCCAGCAACTCACAATCCTGTGATACAAGGCCAACTTTGATGCAGAAGATAAAGGGAACACCAAGGCAGGATAGAGTCCTTACAGCTGGCAAGGCCTCAGAAAGGTCTTACAAAGGAGCAGTCACATGTCATAGGCATTGTCATAGGCATTTAGGCAGAGGGCATTCCAGACAGAGGGGATAGCATGAACACAGGAATAACATCAACAGCACAGTGAGTCATCTGTTAGCCAGAGTAGGAAAGGAGAGGTCAAGGGGGATGATGGAAAAGGTGAGTAAAGATTGTGAAGGGCTCGAAGGCCAGACCTAGAAATTGGACTTTATCCTAAAAGCAATAGAGTCAGTCCATTTGGGGTCCTCAGTACATTTTTAAGTAGGGTTTACTTTACACAAGATTTGCCTAAGTATCAGAAGCTGATCTGCTGTTAAAAAGAAAAGAAAAAATCAACAAGGGACATCATCATTAGCTCTATTCCTCTTTTCAGGCAGCCCCTGAAATTACCACTGGCATCCTCTGGACCTTTAGAAGTAAGCTAGAATAGGAGGGGGTCCAACACTCCCCAGAGGGTGTTATTCCATTTTTCTGTGCTTTTCTGTGTTTCTTTTAGGCATAAATTGTTTTTGCAAATAGCCAGACCTAAAAGTCACTAAATTCCCTCAAAGCTCACTGAGGGAGTTTCCTGCAGCCTGTACAGGGCAGCAGTTGTGAGCACCTCTGCCACCTTTTTGGAGCCAAGAGCAAATGTACCCATTGCACAGGGGCACACAGCCACATCAAACCCAAACCTTGATGCTGAGAGCAGAAAACAGACAAGATGTGTGCTGAAGTCCTAAGCTGTGTGCAGTACCCACCAGGGCTTCCACACCAGCCACCAGAGACTATATTAGTCACTTCCACATGGTGCCATTCTGGAAACCCTGTCCCATGTGCTGTCTCCTTTGTGCTTGGGCATAAACTCTAATAAAACCTTGTTTAAGGGGCTGGGGTTGTGGCTCAGCAGTAGCGCACTTGCCTGGCATATGTGAGGCACTGGGTTTGATTCTCAGCACCACATATAAATAAATTAAAGGGCTACCAACAACTAAAACAATATTTAAAAAAAAAAAAGAGGGCTGGGGATGTGGCTCAAGTGGTAGCGCGCTCGCCTGGTATGCGTGCGGCCCAGGTTCAATCCTTAGCACCACATACAAACGAAGATGTTGTGTCTGCCAAGAACTGAAAAATAAATATTAAAAAAATTTCTCTCTCTCTCTCTCTTTAAATAAAATAAAATAAAAAGAAAGTGAAAATTACATGGTTCTTTGGAAATTTCTTTGTTCAATACAGAGTTAAGTATAGCTTCACTTTCTTTAAAAACAAA
Organism: Ictidomys tridecemlineatus; assembly: GCF_052094955.1. Classification (NCBI taxonomy): domain Eukaryota; kingdom Metazoa; phylum Chordata; class Mammalia; order Rodentia; family Sciuridae; genus Ictidomys; species Ictidomys tridecemlineatus. The sequence goes on along the minus strand of NC_135480.1, from coordinate 196,797,641 downwards.
AAAACAAACAAACAAAAAACTTGTTTCAGTGATGTTGCTTCCCTCATCAAGATTTGTATCTCAAATTGAGCAAAAGAACTTTGCAGTCTCAAAAAAAAAAAAAAAAAACCAAAAAACTTTGCAGTCTCTACAATGTCTTCATGGCTGGGCCTTTGAGATCCTCCCCATTTGATATCTGGAGGACTCTAGGGTAGAAGCAGCACAGCAGGTTTCAGAATGAGGGCCTGACACTACTCAGCTCACACACCCTCTTTCTAGGAGAGACCAGGATACCACATCTGTCTTTCAGTTCCCATCCAAACCACCCATGTTCTCCTCAGAATGGAGCTACTTTGTGACAGATTCATGAAGGAGGCTGGAGCCATCTCTCTGGAGCTCACCACCTAGGGCTCAGCATCCCTTGCTCTCTTCCACCAGAGACTCATGGAGCAGGCCCAGGAGAGTCCCAAACACAGCTGAGCAGTCATGGTTGTACTATGTGGAACTCAGCATACCACCCCTTTTCTGGATCTCCATGAAGTTCAGTTTTCTTGAGTAATCTATAAAATGGAGACTGGTTTAAGAGTAGTGATTTAAAATTTGTCAATAAGGAAAATTTTCAAAACACTCCAAATCTTACAAGGGAACTTACCCCAAAGTGAAGGCACAATTGCACTGGTAGGAGTATGGGTATGTGTGTGGGTTGGGGGGATCTTATGCCCTTACTACCAGTCAGGAATCCAGGTTACTAAAGCTTTATACAGCAAATATGAAAAAATATCAGTCTAGAAGGTTCCCAGGGTTCCATTTCTATACTTAGAACCTGTTATGATTTAGATATGAGGTATCCTCCAAAAGCTCATGTGTGAGACAATGCAAGAAAGCTTAGAGGTGAGATGATTGGGTTATGAGAGCCTTAACCTAATCAGTATATTAATCCACTTGAATGGATTAACTGAGTTGTGACTAGAAGTGGGTAGGGTATAGTTGAAGGAGTTTATATTTTGTTCCTGGTGAGTGAGAGTCTCTCTCTGCTTCCTAGTGCTATGTCCTGAGCTGCCTTGATGTTCTACCTTACCTCAGGCCCATGAACAATGGAGTTGGTCATCGATGAACTGAGACCTCTGAAACCGTGAGTGCCAAATAAACTTTTCCTCCTCTAAAATTGTTCTTATTAGGTATTTTGATACAATGACAAAAAAGCTGACTGGAACAGAACCTCTTCACTGAGCAAGGCACAGAACCTTCTGATGTCTGTCATATTCAGCCTAGGAAGGAGTCAAAACTTATTGCAACCCATGAAGCAGTGTCTAAGCACTAATGTTCCCCTAGTCACACACATACTCCCAGACTCGCCTCTTCAAGACTCAGGAACAATAAAAATCTCTAACTAGGAGCAATAATCCTGCTGATCCCTGAAATTCCACCATTATAATGCATCCTTTTGAACAGAGTACTTGAGTACTTTCCAGTTGCTCTAGAATGAGGCACACACTTCCAGGTGAACAAGGTCATTGGCACACACTTCCAGGTGAACAAGGTCATTGTCTTCCACAGGAGAAGCTGGGGCATAATAATACCCTAGGCATTCAAGGTCACCCTAGGCACCCTAGGTCAGTTCAGTAACCAAAAAACGACAAATCTCACTTTCACTGTTACTTTCCCTTGGCCTCTACACAGAACTATCCTCACCCTCCCACACTCTGCCATCTTTAAACAAAGTAGTACTTCAAGACAAGGTCCACTGGGTTTTTACTGGTATGACTGGTCCAGCCTTCTCTAGCCTTAGGAGCCTTGAACACCTTCAGCCCACAGAGCTGCTCCTCTTTGCTGACAGGAACTTGGAATTCACAGATGCTGGGAGGTAGAAAGAGGCCTGCTCTTACCCAGAGTTCAGCAGCTGAGGGATAGAAGCAGCCAGAAGCACGCACCAGAAGCTTCCCTACTCAGTCTTCCTCCATGCCCTCCTCAAGCCACTTTAAATAGTGCACATCTCCTTGGTCCATGGGAAGACTGAAGACCTCTGGGATTTCAAAAGGATGCACCAACCTTTGGAAAGAAGGGAGAGCTCTGTGAATCAACCCATGTGATACGATCCAACTAGCCAGCCTCCTGAAAGGCCCTTTGAAATCTGCGACAGTCTACCTGGCTAGTGCCATAGGCCACCATTCCTGAGCCCATGTTTCTTAGCTGTCAACAAGCTAAGCTGGATCAGGTGGCTTTAGAGTCTCACAGACATAGTTCAAATTCTAAATTTCCTTACTAGCTGTAAGGACTATGGACGAGTCACTTCATTTTCTAGGGATAAAAATAATACCTATGTAATTAGATTGCTGAAGACTAAATAAGACAAGGTATATAAAGCACTTACCTAGTCCACCAACTGGCACTGCACACATTCTATTAGATGTTAGCCTCTGTTTTCATTAGTCTCCTATACACACTGTTCTAAATTCCCTCCCACAATTCCTCTGTATTCTTCCCCACATAGAAAGTTCTTCTTGCTCCTGCTGATCAATCAAAAGCCTTTCTCTCCCTCAAGGTCCAGCTCAACCACTAGCCTTTTCTAAGGGATCCTCACTGACCACTAGGCCACAGAAATCCCTCCCTTCTCTCCTGTTTGTTTCACCTGGCTCTTGTCACACAATACAAGTTCTCTTCACTTTCCAACTGAAGAAACCTGAGAACTTGGTTTCAGTTTCCCATTTGTCAAACAGGATAATAATTCTCTATGTCCTTTCTGCTGCTGAAAGAACCAATTTAAAGTTCTCATGACATAACTTGATTAACAAATCACAACATGGGTGTAGGTGCTTAAACATGTGGAGTAAGTTGGATAAATTTTATCCAGTTCCTGAGGATAATGAATTTTTTCATGGACATCTAGGTAACTGTTTTTTAAACAAACATAAAGAGGCCAAAGTGCATATTTTAATAAGTACTTTAGTAGTAAGAGCTTTAGTAGTAAAGCATCATTTCATATGTATACCTCACATATTAATTCCGAAACACATGACTATGATCACCATTTCAAAGACAAGACAGCGGAGGCACAAAAAGTATTGATATTCTGCATGTATTTATGGTACAACTAGCCAGTGGGAAGCCACATTTCAACATTAGGAGGTTAAGCTCTGGAGTTCTCACTCTTAACCCTGAAGCTGTCCCTGATGCGTTAAGTTATTTCTTGACAGTGTAGGTTCTACCCAAGATGTCTTACTCCCTCAACTTTGTTGAGATGGTAACATAAGGGCCTTCTCTATAGCAACATTTGAGACTTAGCTATAGCCTTATAGCCACAGATTCCTAGTTGTCTAAAAAGTGAAGGGAAACAATTTTATCATCCAAATAGGTGGTTCACATCTTTGGCTGCACATTTGAGTCAACCTGGGGTGCTTTTTAACAGTACCATACTAGCTGGGTACAACAGCATGCACCTGTAGGACCAGTTGAGGCAGGAGGATCACTTGAGCCAGAAGTTCCAACACCAGCTTCGGCAACATAGCAAGACCCCGTCTCAAAACTAACAACAATAATAATATCATACTTTGTTCCCATCCTAAACAAATTTAAAGTGGTAGTTTGAAAAATACCACTGGTTTAGACTATGGGAATTCCTGGAGAATATTACTAAGATGTAGTTTGATTCAATAGGTTTGGAGTGACCATGAGTTTCTGCATTTCTAGCAAGTGTCCAGTGATATCAATCCTAAAACTTACACTTTGAATGATATAGGGTTATACCACTGGTTCTAAAAGTGAGGTCCACTAACCTCTAGGGGTCTCCAAGACTCTTCCTTCCATGGGGTCTAAGAAGTCAAAACTATTTATATAATAACACTAATTTGTCTTTCATCTTTTTACTATGTCAATGTTTGTGACAGTGGTGCAAAAGCAATGCTGGGTAAAATTACCTGCATGTTTACATATATCAAGCAGTGGCACCAAACCACACTATCATTGTACTCTTCACACTTGCATTTTTTAAAAAAAATATTTATTTTTAAGTTTTAGGTTGACACAATATCTTTATTTTATATTTATGTGGTGCTGAGGATCGAACCCAGTGCCTCTTACATGCTAGGCATGCACTCTCCCACTGAGCCACAACCCCAGCCCTCACACCCGCATTTTTAAAAAGTCAGACATTTTTGAAGTGGTAAAAATTACTTTTTTTGAATTATTTTTGACCTTTGAATACATGTCTTTTTAATATTCTGAATGGCAAAACAGGAAGTACACATAGGCATTTCTGTTGTGTACCTAGGTTCAATAGTCATTGAAAACAATCTGAGTCACAAGCTAAACTAGACATGGTTTTTTTTTTTTTTTGGTACTGGGGATTGAACCCAGGGGCATTTAACTACTGAGCCACATCCCCAGCCCTTTTTTATTTTGAGACAGGGCATTGTGAAGTTGCTAAGTCTGGCTTTGAACTAGCAATCCTCCTGCCTCAGTTTCCTGAGCTGCTGGGATTTTAAGCATGTACCACCATGCCCAGCTAGACATGCTTTTTTTCTTTTTCTTTTCTTTTTTTTTTGCATAACATTTTTGCTTTCAAACCTGAATAACTGTAATTTGTCTGTCATTTTTACAAACTATAACTGAAATCTTGAGTATTAGGAAGACATTTCCTCAAATAGAAACAAAGTGAACCCAATACTCAAATGAAGACAATTTATATGACTTATTAACATTAATAAAATTATGTTCTAAGACAAAATTAGAATTTTGAAAAATATGAATTCATTACTGTAAGCTTAAAATTGTCCCAATACTTAAAGGTGCTCCTTTTTTTTAATATTTATTTTTTAGTTGTACACAATGCCTTTATTTTGTTTACTTATTTTTATGTGGTGCTGAGGATCAAACCCAGGGCCTCGCACATGCTAGGAAAGCACTCTACCGCTGAGCCACAATCCCAGACCACTTAAAGCTGCTTCTTGAGGAGATCTAGCTATCTTACTAAACCAGATTTTGCAAAAATGTTAAAGGTTTTCACATGAGACTTTTTTTTCTTTTTTAAATGCAGTCCTAGGGATCAAACCCAGGGCCTCAGGCATGCAGGCAAGCTCTCTACCACTGAGCTACACCCCAGCCAGAAATGTTTTTTCTTGACACATGTTGACATCTGCCACCTCATTGTTTTCCCCAACTGGCTACATGAGGAACCACCCCAGGACAATTCTGTAGACACTTCTATATCTTTTCTCCTCCAAGTTCATCTTCAGTTCTTTTATTTTTCCCACTAGTTTTTGGCTTTGGAAACTATGATTGCTTTCTATAAAATGCATGTATAGGACTAGGATAAGGGGAAGTCCAGTGGTAGAGTGCTTGCCTAGCATGTAGGAGCCCTGGGTTCCAACTCTAGCACTAAAATAAATAGCACTATTTGTGTTAATATATAATGGTTTACTACTGTTATTTTTAATGACCTAAAACATTTTAAAAACTGCTCAGCTTTAATGTTTAAAACAGTTAACTTTTATTTTTTAAGAGAACAGACACAAAATTTATTAACATTCTGAAACATGAAAATCATACACCATGTCTGAAATTTAGAAGTGGAAGCTTCTAAACCTTTTCTCAGAGGGGGAAGGGAGATAGGCATGTGTATATATGATTATTAAGGAAATGAATGGACCCTGGAGACAGAAATTAGTTTGTAAAATGATGCTCTCAAAATAGTTAATTTTTTTTTTATTAACCCACAACAAAGCTCTTTTTGGTCTAAGTAACTTTTAAAAGTGTGAAGGTTCTGAGACCAATATTTTGAGATCCACTGATTTAAACTATCTCATTCTAGCTCCCTATTTTATAGAAAATCTATGATTCAGAAAGAGACAGGGACTTGCTCAGAGTTATATGGGAAGTTGATGGCTAGGTTGCAGATTTCCTGCTTCTGAAGCTCACTCATTTGGTCCCCAGAAGAAGAATTTGCCTGTCTGTCGTGAGAATGAGTGAAGAGATGCTAGTCTTACCTGATAAAGCCAGACAGCATGAGGACCTTGGAAGTTTTTGTCTTTATTAACTGTAAAGGAAGAAAAAAACCACTTCTTTAGGACTGAGCCCCAGCTTTGCCCTGCTCATTCACCTAGCCATTTAGTAGTTAGCATTCCTCCCAGGTCACCAGGTCATGTCAGGAGCTCACAGATGAACTTCATGCATCTGAAGTGAACAAGACCTTCAGTCAATTGATTTATGTTAATTTTCACTGGAACCTGGGAAAAGGTCTTAGTCTTACTCATTCTCTTACCCAGACCACCTTTTCTCCTATCCTTACTTACCAATAAGACCTCAGTGGCTTCTTCTATTTCTCCCTTCCAAAAAAAACTAGAAAAGAAAGCAAAACCAAATTGTGAAGCTCATAAAAGGAGCCCAGCGAATTAAATGTCAAACCTGGCCAGAATAAGTGACTTACTAAGAAAGAAGCTAAAATCTTTCTAAGTCCATATCAAGAAGTCTAGAGTTGGTCAAAGCCCCACAAATCATCTAGTTCCATCATTCTAATACATGCATCTAGCATCTTCCAGAACATTCCTGGAGGTGGGAGGTTTACCATCTCTTGAAGAAGTCCCTCGAACTTAAAGGTTTTCACATGAGACTTTTTTTTTTTCTTTTTTAAATGCAGTCCTAGGGATCAAACCAGGGCTCCAGGCATGCAGGCAAGCTCTCTACTAGCCAGAAATGTTTTCTCTTGACACATGTTGACATCTGCCTCATTGTTTTCCCCAATTGGCTACATGAGGAACCACCCCAGGACAATTCTGTAGATACTTCTATATCTTTTCTCCTCCAAGTTCATCTCTGGTTCTTTCTATGTTTATCCTATATTCATGGCTTCCAGTCCCCTCCCCAACCCTTTGACTAGTGTTGCTATGATCACTGACTTTCAAAGCTGAGTGCCCATGAATGGATGAATGAAAAAATTCAGAAGGCTTCAGGAGAATTAAACCTTGTAAGATACACACACTTCTAGAAATGAAAAATAAAATCAGTGATGATGTTCAGAACAGAGTGTAAGAGCTGGGTACAGTGGCACACGCCTGTAATCCCAGCAGCTTGGGAGCTGAGGCAGAAGGATTGTGAGTTCAAAATCAGCCTCAGCAATTTAGTGAGACTCAGACATCACTTCATCAACTCCCTTATATAGAGACCCTGTCTCTATATAAAATATAAAAAAGGGCTGGGGTTGTGGCTTAGTGGATTCAATCCCTGGTACAAAAAAAAAAAAAAAGGAGAGGAAAGAGAAGAAGAAAAGAGTTTAAGAACAGCATCATAGGGCTGGGATTGTGGCTCAGCGGTAGAGCGCTCACCTAGCACGGGCAGGGCCTGGGTTCGATCCTCAGTACCACATAAAAATAAAGGCATTGTGTTGTGTCCATATACACCTAAAAAAATAAATATTAAAAAAAAAGAACAGCATCATGGGAAAAGGGAGAGATTTAGCCTGAGATGTACATTGACCCAGGGTAAATCTAAGATGACCTAGGCCATGGGCCCTTCCCTGTCACAGCCTTGGTAAATATAAGAATTCTAAGCTGATATTCTATTCTGGTTACAAAACACTTATTTCCAGACTGGATGAACAGTGAATCACCTATAACATTTTTTTTTTTAATGCTTAGAATTGAACCCAGGGCCTTGCACATGTAGGCAAATGCTCTACTACTGATCTACCTCCCTAACCCTTGTTCTGCTTTTTAAAGATTCAAAGGCCTGGGCCCACCCACTAACTGAACAGATCTAATCTGGAGTTCAGGGAATTGACATTACAGCCAAATTTGGGAGCCACTGCTATAGATGATGTGAACAATAACAGAGTAACGTTACTTTTTCCTTCTCTCTCTATAAACAGCATATTTTTGCTTTCCTTGGATGAGATAAACTACTTGATTGATCTCCTCTGAATATAAGTCAACTGTGAACCACTGACTAATTTAATACCTTTGAGTTATTCTTTGGTAATTCCCATTAGTTTAGTGCTCTTTCCACCAGCCAGGACCTGACCCTAAGATTCCCAATTCCCCTTTATTGGCCATAGCAAAACTCACAGTGAAGATGTCTTGGGCAAGATGTTCACAGAGGCAGCCAGTTTCTTATCTAGTATGCCCCTAAAGCAAAAAGAAAAGGTAGCGGTCACTAGAGCAAGTCCCAGGATCTAAAGAGAAAGGATGGGAACAGGGGTTCTTGGGAATTACCTTGGAAATCTAAATCTAAGTAGAAAATAATTTAGGATGTCCCTCCCCTGCTTTGGTTTAGTCCCCAGATTTCATGTGTTAGAAATTTTATCCTGTTAACAGTATTTGTGAGGCTCTTGGGAATTAATAGCAGCGTGGAAATGTGGGGCTGAAGCTGCTGCAGGATCCACTAGGGCAATGCCTAGTAGAGCCACAGGAGTTGGACTGCCACAGAGACCCGGGATTATAGAGCTATATGGCGGGCAAGTAAGAGCTATCAGCTTACCCAAGTGAGCTGAAGCTGTACTGAAGTGGAGGCTGGGCTGCACAAAGCCTCGGGTGCATTACCCCTGTCCCAATATATCCAGGAAGGGGAACATGCAATTATGGAAGATAGTTCTAGAGCCTTCAGATTTAATGCTGTTCATCCTGTTGGGTTTTGGACCTCCATGGAGCTGGTGACTCCTTTCTTTTTGCCTGACTTTTCTGTTTAGAATGGGAACATCTGTCCTATGGCCTGTTTCACCACTGCGCTGTAGAAGTGTGTAGCTCCTTTGATTTTTCAGGCCACAGTAGATTAAATTTGCCTCAGGCATGCTTTCAGTCTCACCCGAATCTGATTCAGATGAGAAAATGCACTTTGGTCTTTTGTATTATTTTTGGAACCAGTTAAAATTTGGGGGTTTATTGTATTTTGCATGTGAGGACATGGATATTGGGGGCTAGAGGCAGAAGTTATGGTTTCAGTGTGTCCCCAGAATTCCCTAAATCATGTTAGTGGATTTGGAGGTGGGGCTTTTAGGTGATTAGGATTACCTGAGGTCATGAGGATGGCACCATCATGAGGGCATAGGTGGCATTATAAGAAAAGGGAGAGAGACCAACCTAGCATACTTGCTCTGTATTACCATGTGATGTTCTCTGCCATATTATAAAGCAGGAAGTAGGCCCTCACTAGATATCAGCACCATACTCTTGGAGTTCCTAGCCTCCAGGACCATAATCTAGATAAACCTTTATTGTTTATAAATAACCCAGCTTGTGGTATTCAGTTACTGCCACAGAAAACAGACTCAGACATCACTTCATCACCTCCCTTCAGAACAGTCCATAAACAGCATGCATAGAACCTCTGAAGACAGAGCTGTTTCTATGTACTTTTCTGGGTGAGAAGAAAGCAGCTATGGGAAGGAAGTTTTAAGGAGAGGCCCAGTCTGTCTGGGGTCTGGGTAGTAATTAACATTGGACCTAAAGAAGATCTGAATTCCATTTCCAGCCCTGCTGTAAGATGGCTATGGGACATTAAGTAAGTTCTTTCTTTCTGTCCCTTTCCTGCTTTGGGGAAATAAGCAACCTGACCTGCTATACAACAAGACTGGTTTGGCCAGTGGTTTTCAACCTTTCCTATTCCCAATAATTTCTCTTATTATGCTACCTCTACCTTTAACCACCAAAGATAATCTAGCTGAGACACTAAATGCTTCTGACTGTAAATACCCATGTGACCACACAAAACTAATACAATTCCAAGCAAAAGCAAAAAGCAAAAAAATAAAGCATCATGTTTTGGCAAATATAGGACCTTTTCATCTTTCTTTCTTTTTTAAAGGAAACCAAGGGAACCTCACCTCTGTTCTCTGAAGTGCTTGGACCGAGCCAAACAAACCTTATCTGAGCCCTGCTCACTGATTCCTCTTTCCCTCAGCCATTACCAAGAGAACTGACCTCTTTTCTTTTTCCTTGAGCCCCAAGCTGAAGAGTATTCTGTTTAAGGCTCCATATTCATGTGACATTATCACCACTGTTACTCTCTTGGAAAATTATCAACTGTAAGAAGAGACCTGTCACACAAACTTGTTCAAGCAACTGTTGTGAGCCTTGTTCACTCAACCACTCACTGCGAAATTACATTTCATTGGTTCTCCCGGTGTTAAGCAAATGCAAGGAGCAAGTTACACACCCATGGAAGATAATCACATTGCCTCAGAAGCCCTTTCCCAAATATGAACTCCTTAGCAACTAATAATAGCAACCTGTCTTTAATATGGAGGGGTTTTATACAAAAAGTCCCTAAAGAGCTGGGTCTGTGGCTCAGTGGTAGAGCGCTCGCTTAGCATGTGTGAGGCCCTGGGTTCGATCCTAAGCACCACTTAAAATAAATAAATAAATAAAATAAAAGTCCTATGTCAAACTACAACTAAAATAAATAAATAAATAAATAAATATATCTCCCTAGAGCATTATAAAACAGAGTAGGGAAGAAGAGAGGCTGACTGAATTCAATTTTAAAACAGACACACAAACCCTCAAGACCAGTAGAGAGACACACATGGGGAGCTCAGGATTTAGGAAGCAGAAGGGAGAAGTGCAGAGGTCACACAGGGTAGTGGCTCAAAGAGCAGATACATGTTGGTCCTCATGACATTTTTAAAAATCTTGACATTGGGGGCTGGGGATGTGGCTTAAGCGGTAGCGCGCTCGCCTGGCATGCGTGCGGCCCGGGTTCGATCCTCAGCACCACATACAAAGATGTTGTGTCCGCCGAGAACTAAAAAATAAATATTTAAAAAAAAAAAAATCTTGACATTGGCCAGGTGCAGTGGCACACACCTGTAATCCCAGCAGCTCAGGAAGTTGAGATAAGATGATCACAAGTTTCAAAGCCAGCCTCAGCAACTCAGTGAGCCCCTGTCTCTAAATAAAATACAAAATAGGGCTGGGGATGTGGCTCAGTGGTCAAGTGCCCGAGTTCAATCTTGGGTACCCCCCCAAAAAAAATCTTGGCTTTATTAACCAATATTTAATATAGAATGTATTTCACACCCCAAACAACTCAGATTATCTAGCTTCTAGCAAAAAGAAAAAAGTGAATCTTCCAATATTGGTCCTGCAGGTCAAATTTAGCCACGCTAGAGCTGAGCAGCAGCTGCTTCCTTGAGGCATGAAATACTCTTCTCAGGTCAACACAGTTCCATTGCTCTTTCCTCCCAAAGCCTAGGAAGCACCATCACTATACACCAGCCCACTTCTCATTTACCTGATTATAGGAATTTTCTTTCTTTATTTCTTTCTTTTTTTTTTTTTTTTTTTGGTACCAAGGATTGAACTCAGGGCACTTAACCATTGAGCCACATCCCCAACCCATTTTTGCATTTTACTTAGAAATGGGATCACAATGAGTTGCTTAGGGCCTTGTTAAATTGCTGAGGCTGGCTTTGAACTCGTGATCCTCTTTCCTCAGCCTCCCAAGCCGCTAGAATTACAGGCATGTGTCACTGGACTAGTTTTAGTCTACTATTAACTACAAGAAGGCTGAGTTGTAAAGCAAGAAGAAAAGGAACACAGAGCCACGGCCATTACTTCTCAGCCTCACTAACGCTCTTTAACCTGTATCTATAAACAGAAGGGGGAAAATTCAGATATAATAAACATTTTCTGAGCACCTACTATATTTACGGGGTATGCACTGTTTATATTTCATCTCATTTAATCTTCACCACCACTCTGTGAGATAGATGGCATAATGCCGTTTTATAATTTAGAAAACTGATGCTTCAAGAAGGGAATCAGATGTGACTTGGCTGTACATACTTGCCTACCATGCTCAAGGACCTGGGTTTGATGCCTAGCACTGCCAAAAAAAAGAAGAGGAGGAAAAGGAAGAAGTGGAAGAAGAGACACAGCTCGGCCAAGATCGCATACATAGTAAATGGCATATTCACATTGAAACCCTGGCCTAGTCCAGTATTCTTTCTAGTATGTCACAGCTGCTTCTAGAAAACAGCCAAATACTTGAAATGACCTCCTCCCCTTACTTATGAACAAAGAGAGGTGGGTCAGCAATTTGGAGACTTAGATTACAAACCTGCAGGGTTCCACAACTCTCTTAACGCCTTCAGCAAACCACCTCTCTCTGGGCCTCAGATCCCTTTTATGCCCTCGTGCACCACTTGACATTTTTAGACCCTGCAGCAGCATCAGTTGGGGGATCATTTGGCCATGCTCCTTGTATCACCCCAAGCAGACAGCTATAGAGTTCATTGGACAGGCAGGTTTGTGAGAAGCAAGAGAAGGGCCCAAATTAGTCCCCCTCGAGCTTCTTAGAGCTTCCCAAGTCTTCTGGGGCAGCACCTTAGCCCCTGCACTATACCTGGCAATGTCTCTAGCAATTTGCTCGTTGGGACAGTTGACAAAGACGATGGAGTGTGTGCCAGAGATATAGCTGCCGGTGATGGCTGAGTGAAGCTGTAGGCTAAGGGTCCTGAGCATGGGGTACATCAGAAAAGAAGTTGCCAGGATCTACACAGTGGAAAAGAAAAGCACAGGTCAGTGACTCCCATCTCCAGCAGACTAGAACCAAGGCTGATATCATTTTTTCATCCCCCAACCCCATCTATAAATAACCCCTGAAATCTACATTGAATTTTCATATTTTCCTCTGCATATTTTAGATGAGAAAGAAAATGGAGGCTCACAATTCAAAAAACTTTTTCAAAATCATATAGCTTTAATTGGTGAAGCCAGGATTTGGACTCAAGCCTGGATGACTTCAAATCCTTTTTTATTGTGCAAAACTCCTATTGCTGGTGACACTAACTGGCATCCACTGAACTGCCATCATCATTATGTGAAGATTATTATGAATGATAAACTCTTAAATCTATTGATTTTCAAGGAGTAATTTCACCTGCGTTCATTTGTATATGCATTAGGGAATGTCAGACAATCTAGTGCAAAAGGTAGGCTTGTGAACAGATCAATTCTGAAACAATGTAACCTGGGCTGCTGTGCTGAGAGGACCAAGAGGAAAGCTGTGCTAGAAGGAGCAGAAAAAAAGCTTTGAAGAGAAGGAATGAGGTAGGACTGAAAAGAAGAAGTCATCTGAGTTGGATCTGAAATAAGTAGGATTATAAGAGGGTGCTCTAAGCAAATGATAATATGTACAAACTCAAGAGGTACAAGGGACAGATGAAATATCTAGTCTGTACCAGATTTGCATGGGATAGTAAGAGTAGATCATGCAATTTCCCTTCTCTCTCACTTGAATCAAAATGTGAAATATGATATATCAAGAACTATGTAATGTTTTGAACAACCAACAATAAAAAAAAAAGAGTAGATCAGAGAAAATGAGGTTGGCTAGAATTATACAGAAAAGGGTCAGGGCACAGAGTTGGGGGTTTGCACTCAGGTGACTAAGTGCTTTTAGAGGTTTTTAAAGTAAGACAATAATAATATGGCCAAGCCAAGTAGCATTATAAAAGGGCTAGGAATGGGGAATGATCAGAAGGCAGCCTACTTAGCCATTTTAGTAACCCAAGAAAAAGACATTGAGATCCTGAACTGGGGGTTGGGATTGTGGCTCAGCAGTAGAGCGCTCGCCTAGCATGCACAGGGGCCCTGGGTTCAATCCTCAGCACCACATAAAAATAAATGAATGGAATAAAGGAACTGTATCCAACTACAATTAAAAAAATAAATATTAAAAAAAATTCCTATAAAAAAATCCTGGACTAAGGTGGCACTGACCATGTGAGAGGAAAAGGCATTCAAGATATAACTTCTTTTTATTTTAATGACAAACATCCAAAATCAGGGGGAATAAAAAGAACTGGAGATCCCTTCTATTCCAGGATTCTCCGTTTGGTGGACATAATGGAGCTATCAATAGGGACACAGGCAACTTGCAAGGAGTCAGGCAGGGACTCAGCAAGGCTGAACAAGAACTGCTTCTCCTGCCTCCTAGGCCAGGGATCCGGCTTTGCTCAAATGAACCTCTATCCTCCCTTCTCATTTTACATTATCGCCTCTGTCCTAGCTCCTACTTGTTGGCAGGGCCTGAGTAGTGGTTTTATATTTTTAGCTGCAGTTTGACCTCAGGCCTTTTGGGTTGGGTTTTTCATTCCCTCCCACTATCTCCACAGTGCCTCAGTCTCATATTAGCTCTTTGAACCAAACCAGAAACCATGCAAGAAAAAAAGAACCAGGCTTTTCAAGGAAGCTTTTACTGTTATTTCTTTTTGACAACTCAATTGGACCATAGCAGGAAAAAATAGAAGGACTAGAGGGCAGGATTTAAATCCTAGTGCCAGTACAGATAGCTGTCTGTGGCCTGCCAAGTTTCTTCCTCTTCTTCTATAATCCTGATGTAAAAACTGGAGATTATGACATTCATGCTGCCTAACTCAAGAGCTGATAGGAGTTCAAACAAGATATGAAAAGCAATTTGTAATCACTAACTCAATAAAGGAAGGGCTGTGTTTAGTTTACCATTCTCCCCACCTCAGTTCCTGGCACACAGCAGGTTCTCAATAAATACTTGTGGATTAGTGAATTAGTAGCACACAAGTGAAATGCTGTTGGTAAGACTAAATAGCCTTGTGAAGAAGGCAAGGCTTCTGGGTCACCCACTATGAGCAGTGCTTTCAGAACACTGTATGGCATTCCAGCTACATGACTCTAAAGAAGCTTCCAGCACCACTCTAAAGAAAAGGAGCATTCAGCCAGGCATTGTGAGAGGCCTAGGCAAGTGGACTGCAAGTTCAAGTCCAGCCTGGGCCACTTATGAAGACCCTGTCTTTTAAAAAAAGAAGAAGAAGAAGAAGAAAAGAAAAAAAAGACTGAGGAGGCAAAGTGCTCCTGGTGATCCCCAGTACCCCGCAAATAAATCAATAACCAAGAGGTAGATGGGCCCTCAGGTATTATCTAAGACAACCCTTAATTCAACAAATAAGAAAACCAAGGCAGAACATACAGAAACTCAGTGATAGACCAATTCTTGCCTCCAAGACCCCTGACTTCCATTCTGACTTTTATGCTTTGCAATAAGCAAGACTAAGAATGGATTCAGGGCATCCTTGAAGCTTTGTTTTATCCAGTGCTTCTCAACTCAGGGAGATTTTGCCCCTCTGTGTACATCTGGCAATGCTTAGAGACAATTCTGACTGTCATGACTAGGGAAGAGGTACCACTGTCATCTAGTGGGTGGAGACAAGGCTGCTGCTAAACCTCCTTCTGTTGTGCCATTCACAGAATACAATGAAATACAGAGTATTCCTACCACGTTACTATCTGGGAACAGACTATATGCCTGAGAAATGTTTATGGGCCACATCAGTTAAATATCAGAAGTAAGAAAGGTCAGTTTGGACCCCAAAGTGGACTATAATATTACAAAAAGTAACATGTTATGAGTGTGAAACCAGTGGAAAATATACATATCACAACATTCCCAAACAGAAACAGTTACTATCATAGGAAAAGAGTCACCATAAATTTTAAAGAAAAGCCTTTTTATTATAAAGCCTTCATATTTATGTCCTTTACTATACACCTTTTCATATTGATGTCTTTTTAAATATACCTTATCTAATTTAACATTCTTGTAAAATATTTTATGTACCCTTTCAGTAATTTCCTATTGTATTCAACCTTTCTCCTTTTTTTTGTCCTAGAATATGTACACAGCCTTTCAGAGGCTATGGTTGACTTTATAGCCTATGACAGGCAGAAGGGGCCTCACTAATCACCAAAGCCAGTGGCACTAAACCTGTAATCCAAGGAATCTGTAAATACCCTGAAGTCAAATGCAATATTGAGCTTATCTATACATTTTCCTGGAGTACAAATCCAGAGCTTTCAAAAAAACAATTCAATGAGATTTACTGTCCCCAAAAGTTAAGAGCCACTGATTTGTGCCAATTTTGACAGATAAGGAAATAATGATCAGTGAATGGGAGCAATCACTCCCAAAAGTAAGGGGTAAGCTGGGCTAGAACCCAGGGCTTCTAACCCTCTCCTAGGCTTTTTCCCCATTCTCACTTCCAACATCAATTTTAAGATATTTCAGATGAGAAAACACAGTCCCAGAAAAATTAGTCTATTATACAACAGGAAAAGGAAAGAATCTATCATGAAACACTTAAGTGGGACTTTATTAGCAGATACCTGTTGCCCTCCCCCACTCTAGCAAAGAAACAGCACACTCATCTGTCCCTAGAAGTCAGGAGTAAAGGTATGGTGGTAACCTTGAGAACCACCCCACTATCTCCAAAGGATCTTATCTACCTGCCCCCAACTAAAACCCCAGGACCAGTCAAGAGAAATATGCCTTCTTCTCCTCCATCCTTCTCCTTCCGTCCCCAGGCTAAAGGTTTAAGGATGAGAGGGTTTCACCCTGTAGACTAAGGACTCACCAGAAAGCATATGAGGACAGAGGGCCGCGAGTAGCCTGGCAGCGGGCACCGTGATCCCAGCCTGTCCATGGCTTTGTTGGTAATTTAGCACAAGGCAGTGGCAGTGAATTACAGTGTCAGGCGGGGTGCCGGCTGGTGGGCGGGCACTGAGGGCCTTATCTGCCCTTTCCCCACAAGGCCTCTGGTCTGCACACTGCACGCCCCGCCCCAGCCAGGCTGGCCAAAGACACTGTAGGAAACTGGGAAAGGGAGGTTATTTTCACTGGGCACACCTCTCCCTTGAAACTTACAACCTAAGCACTCAGACCTATAACTCTTGCAAAAATATATGCTATTTTCTCTTTCCATTCCAACAAACAAAAAGGCATGTCCCCAGAAACATACAGATAAAGACATAAACTTTCAGAAACCACAGCACACAAACACTAAAACACATACACAAAACTCTTCTCTAAAGAGCTTCAAACTACCTATAAACAAGGGAAGCACAGAATGTAACTCTTACACAATGTGGCCCCCATACTGCCCGCTCCTCCGAGGATCTCCCCTAATTCTCTTTGGCTTAGAATACTCTTGCCCACTTCTTCACTTCCTAATAAACTCATTCCTTTTCCCAGGCCAACTGCCCTGGGAGCCTTTCTCAGAGTCAATCTCAGTCCTCTTCTAAAGACACACTGCGCTTGTTTTGGAGAGTGGCACATAAAACCAGCAAGCCAAGGGCTGACTGTTGTCCCTTGGGAATGCAGAGTCCACTGCTACTACAGTTTCCAAATTTTTAATATGCCTTTTTATTATAATGCCTTCATATTTATGTCCTTTACTATACACCTTTTCATATGCTATTTTCTCTTTGCAGCTTTTCAATGTGAAATATCCCAGTTTTAAAATGATGGCAAGTTAGCACAGAGGAAAAGCTTTAGTGCACAGGTAAACTGTTTCAGGGAACCATTTTACATCTTAATTGTTCTGGTGGCAGTTACACAGGTATAAAAAAAATTCAACTGACACTTCAACAGGTGAATTCTATTGTATGTAAATAGTTTCTTACACAAAACAGGAAATACTGAAAAACAATTGAAAAAATTTTCAAAATGGAAGGAAAACAACAAAATCTTGTTTGCAGATTTGCAGTTCATAGCTTCCCTGTTTATTCTCATCACCTGTTCATCTGTCTCACTTGTTGAGACTACAATTTCCTTTTCTGGGGCTACTGGGAATTTAACCCAGGAGCACTTACCACTGAACCGCATGCCCAGCTCTTTTTATTTATTTATTTTTATATTTATTTTTTAGTTGTAGTTGGTCACAATACCTTTATTTCACTTATTTATTTTTATGTGGTACTGAGGATTGAACCCAGGGTCTCGAATGTTCGAGGCGAGCGCTCTACCGCTGAGCCACAACCCCAGCCACTCTCTTTATTTTTTGAGACAGGGTCTTGCTAACTTGCTGAGGCTGGCTTTGAACTTGAGATCCTCCTGTCTCAGCCTCCCAAACTGAGCCACTGGGATTACAAGTATGCACCACTATGCCTGGCTAAGACTACAAATTCTTTTATTTTTTTTTTTTAATATTAATACCTTTACTTATTTTTATGTGGTGCTGAGGATCAAACAACTACAAATTCTTAAAGGCCTGATAGACTATGAAAATGTCTTGACAAAGTAGTTAATCATTTGTAATCCTAATCCTGTTGTTTACATTAGCTGTGCAGACTCGAGCAAGTTTCTTAACCTCTCTGGGTTTGAAGGGAGGTTTTTGATAAATGGAGGGCTAATAACTTCCTTCATATGTCTAGAGTGAGGATTAACAGATTAATGTTGAGTACTTTATAAAATGTATGATCATGTCACCATTTCAAAAAGAAACGGTCTCATGTCAACCACCAACACCTGTTGTAACTGAAAAATTTAACATATATGGTTAGAAGCTGAATGGTCCTAAGAAAACCTTTGTATTTTAAGCCCTCTAAAATAAACTGGGGCCATGATCTCTCATACTAATCATCCATAAGAATGGGTACTGTTAATGACCATTTACCTCAGATCCTCAGATATTTCCTGAGTTGATGTCCCAAGTTTAGAACAGGACTCTATACAGAATTTCCACTCAATATCTGTTGAATGACTAAGTGTTACAGATGTGTCTGGTGATTACAAAGATGATAGTAGTGATGAAGGTGATGTTGAGGTAATGAGAGAATAATAAGATGAAGTGTTATTTGGAAGAAGCAACCTCTGGATCCACTCTGTCCTTCAACTCAGACACCTCTACTCATTCCAAATTCAATTTCAAGGTTAGATTTTAGAACTCCAATTATAGCTTTGACAGTTTTTTCAGCTATTATCAAGTCTTAGTGCCACTGCCAGGAAGCTTTTTATTCTATACCTTTTCTCTTTCCTTCTCCTCCTCCCTATGGAATTGATTCAGGCTGACTTTGAGTAAGATTCAGACTTCCCCTGCAACACAGATACTACACCCATCCCTATCATTTACTTTGTTTATCTCTCCCTTATCACTTCCTTTATTGTTTATTTCTTCCTTCAGTTCCTTTAAGTTTCTTTTGCACCTCTCTATAGACATAACAGCAATTTACTATAATCTTTTTTGGGGGATTGCACTGGGATTAACTCAGGGCACTGGACCACTGAGCCACATCCCCAGCCCTTTTTTGTATTTTATTTAGAGACAGGGTCTCACTGAGTTGCTTAGTGCTTCGCTTTTGCTGGAGCTGGCTTTGAACTCACAATCCTCTTGCCTCAACCTCCCCAGCTGCTGGGATTACAGACATGCGCAATGGCAACCAGCTCTGAAATCTTTTTTAAATGTCAAACTTCAATCCAAGAAAGGATTTGTATCAACTGCAGAATCAATGAAATCTGAGGCATCATTTAAGACAGCAATTTCTTTAGATTTATCTTTACCTCTTGTTGGGGACTGGTCTTCTTCATCATCTATGGATATAGACTCTAAATTATTCCCAAAGATTGGAACTTTAGTAATTCATTATTTTCACTTTCCTTTATATTGATGCAGACGGATTTTTTTTTCAACTTCTTCATTAACTCTGGGAAAACATGCATACGCATTCAAAGAACATCCTTCCAATCTTTCCACTAAGCCTTATTAAAAACGGCTGTTTTTATATCATTCATCACTTCTTTTACCACTACTTCAGTAATGTGGCAATGTTGTCATGTTTCTTTTAAAGTAAGCTTTTTGTCAATGCAGTCAGCAAGGTGGTCAAACATAGGTTGATGTAATACCTCGGTTATACCATGATTCAAGGGCTGGAGAAAGCTGGTGTCTTCCAAGGAAAGAAACCCAATAACATCAAATAATGAGCAAATAATGAGTCCGGGTAACCAGGACTTTTTTTCCACAACTGGCAACACTCTGAATTCAAGTTTTTTGTGCCTTTTTTTTTTTTTCTGTTAAACGCACCTTAGGTTTCATGGATAATCTAATTATAAAAACCAATCCAAAAAGAAGGTATTGTAAAAAATCTTTTTCCAAAAGAAAAGTGGGATTAAGGTCTTTGTGAAGCAGCAATGTATTCATCATTTTGTCGCGGGAGACATTGACACACAAAATGAAGGAAATCCTGTCCTTAAGTTTCCTCTAAGCTTTCCAGATTATTGTCTATTTCCTTAAAAGTATGGGAAGGCATGCGTTTCCAAACTAGGCTCATCTCCTTGGTATTGAGGACCTGCTGAGGCACACTGCTTCTCTCTCTGATGAGTCGCTCCAATTGCTTGGACTGTTTGGGTGCCAATTCAGGATTCAACGGTTCTTCCTTCCCCTCAACTTTATATTTCACAGTATTTATTTTTAAACTTCTCAAACCATTCCTGGCTCGCAGGAAACATATCTGAACCGCCCTGACCACTGGTTTCCACCACACGCAATACAGATGCGTTTGGCCTGGGTGCAGAGGCCGCCTTCTGTGCTCTGCCCCTCCTCTCAAAAGGCTACCGAGGTCTCCATCTTCTTGGGGTGTACCTCACGGGAATCTTGGAGCAGTCGGGCAAAACACTCTCCATGCCGGCCCCAAACAGCCCTCGTGTTTTTCTCCATCACGAGTACTGTTGACTCGGCGACACCAAAAAGGCGCCCCATGATCGTATTACTCACGCCTCCGTCCAGCTTCTCGAGAATTTTCATCTTGCCTTCCGAGGCAGAACCCTCCGCCTCCTCCAGACAGGCGTGTGGCCCAGGATCTAAGTTCCCCCAAGGCCCAAAGCCGGGAGGCCTCCACAAAGGCGGCTCTTTCCAGTGCCAAAGGTCTGGTCTGGAGGCGGGGAGGCCATCTCCAGGCCGTCTGACTGCTGACAGGCCCTCATCCTCTCGGCTCCGCTGGCTGGGCAACCTACGAGGGTTCCACTCAGCCTGTTCACCAAGCTGCTGGGAAAAGCGGGAGGAGTAACTGAGCACAGTTCCTCGTGACGTCAGACCGAGGCGCTAGATCACTGGCAACCTGAGACGTTCCAGGAGTCTCGCGAGACTTGGCAGACCGAAAAGGAGCCTGCGTTCAACCCATCTCGCGAGGCTTGGAGAAGCGCCTCGGGAACCTGCTGGCCCGGCGGGCAGGAGCCGGAAAGATGGCGGCGCAGGCGCTGGCGCTGCTGAGGGAGGTGGCTCGGTTGGAAGCGCCCCTGGAGGAGCTGCGTGCGCTGCAATCGGTGATACAGGCGGTGCCGCTTAACGAGCTTCGAGAGCAAGCGGCGGAGCTGCGCCTGGGCCCGCTTTTCTCGCTGCTTAACGAGAACCATCGGTGAGAGAATCCCGGAGTGAGCACCCCCAAGTATGGAGATGGGTGGGTGGAAGCGAGGAGAGTGACTTTCCATGTTAGCCGAAATTGGAGAGAGGAAAGGATCTTGGGCTTGAAGACGAGAGATGGGACTCAAGTCCAGCCCCTGGGTGTGTTTTCTCCAGTCGTCTGGCCTCGTTCCCTTATCCATGAAGTAGGAATTGGAGGGAAAAAACAAGGTCTTCCACCTACAAAAACTCCACAACCATGTGTACGAATTCTTGTCTTCTCTTAAAAAAGGATCCTGTCCAGGGCTGGGTTTGTGACTCAGTGGTAGAGCGCTTGCTTAGCATGAGTGAGACATTGGGTTCGATCCTCAGCACCACATTTTAAAAATAAATAAATAAAATAGTTATGTCTAATTGCAACTAATATATATATATATTTTGAAAAAAAGGATCCTGATCTGGTAACCAACATTTTAGTTTCACACATTTTGAGTCATTTGTGTTATAGGATTTCAGGTATGTTTGCATAAAATGTGTTACATGTCCAGGGAATATTCATAACAGGTAGTGTGTAATAGCAGAAAACCCAGAAACAACCCAAATATTCATTAAAATGGAATATAAATTAATTATATGGTATTGCCATGTAACACTATGCAATTATTTAAAATATTATTTGTGGTGAAATTAAGTGCTAAGATTCTTGCTTTGCAACATGGAAGTCAGAGAAGATGGACTGTAGGTGTGGATATAGAAAGACCTCTCATAATAAGTCCAATGAGAAAAAAAATAGCAAAAGTTATGATCTCATTGTTTGTAATTTTAAAAAATAATTTAGACCCTACCACACACTTGCTTACCTTGTATAACATGGGAATGTCAATAGCAGAGATACAATAGAAACTTCTAATATGGAAGTAGAAGTTAAAATATTAGAACTGCAACTTTTACTTTTGATTTAGTACACATTTAATAGATGCCTATTGCAATTAAAAACACGGATAATTTTATCATTGAAAGGAGTTTTAAGATGTGATACAGGATTTAAAAGTGATCTTTCTACTTGAAAAGTTAATGAACTGCTGGATCACTTTGGATGATTTCAGAGGGCTTTCTTGGCTTTGACTTTGATTTCTCCCTTTATTAAATCCATTAGTTTCCATTATTAAGCTCTACCTGTGAAATAATCTCCTTTTTCTCTCTTCGAAGCTCATTCTCTCCCTCTTGCTAGGTCTGTTGTAGATACAATAGGTCTATTAGTCTTGATCCTCATTACCTCTTGTTTTCTTTTCTAACTATTCCTTCCCAACCTGTAGGCACAGGAAACTTCTCAGGTCAGCTCATATGTTTTCCATGGTTTCCCTTGCCTACAGTTTGAAATCATGATTTCTTAGTCTGATATTTGGATCCTTTCACAGTATATTTCCATCCTACTTTTCCAGTCTTATCTTTTTTTTTTCATTCCACTTACATTTCATCTGTCCCACCTACCGTGTGGCATTAATGTTCCTAGAGCATGACTTGCACTTTTCTAACTTAATTCATCCAATCCTTCTGACTGAAACACTGTCTCCTCTCTACAGATTTTGTCAGCTGTTTAAGGCCCAGCGAAAATGCCATCCTACCATCTTGGTAATATATTTCCATCCTACTTTTCCAGTCTTATCTTTTTCTTTCATTCCACCTATATTTCATCTGTTCTATCTACCAAGTGGCATTAATGTTCTTAGAGCATGACTTGCACTTTTCTAACTTAATTCATCCAGTCCTTCTGACTGAAACACCGTCTCCTCTCTACAGATTCTGTCAGCTGCTTAAGGCCCAGCGAAAATGCCATCCTACCAGAAAGTCTCAGTTACTCAAGATATCCGAAAGGGCAACTTCATTTCTGTTAATGACACTTGATATAATTGCTTTGTTATGTTTCTCCATGTATGTGTTTCTAGTTTGTAAGTATTTTTAAGGCAGAGGTCATATTTTGTTCATCTGTGGCTCAACATACAATACTGTATGTAAACCTGATACAAAGTGAGGTTAATAGAGTTTAGAGAGGGCCCCTAGGCTAACTTCTTCATATTATAGATGAAGAGATTTTTCAAAGATTATGCCACAAGTTGGCAATAGAGAAGCAGCCGAAACTGAAAAGACAGAGAGTTTAAGGAATAATGTCCATGGGGAAGACAGTCCTTGAATGATAGACTAGTATTTTAGGAAATAATTTTAATGGAAATTTTAAGAACAGTTCAGAACTGGTTACACAATAGATACCAATTGCAGTTTTAGGGAATAATTCTTTTCTGGATAATATATTGGCAGTCTCCAAATACATTGCTATTATCCTGTTGCTGTATATTGGTTCAGGTTGTGTGATCTTGTAGATGTAAACCTTGAATCTTTTTGGTTTTTAATTTTTTTATTCTTTTTAGTTACACATGACAGAATGTATTTTGACATATGCACATGGAGTATAACTTCCCATTTTTGTGTTTGCACATGATGTGGAGTTATACTGGTTATATATTCAAATATAAACATAGGAAATTTATGTCCAATTCATTCCACTCTTTCCCATTCCCATCCTCCCCTCCCTTCCCCACTAATCCTAGAATCTTGACAGGTATTTTTGTGAGTGAAATTAAGTCCTAAGATCACTGCTTTATAAAATGGAAGTCAAACAAGACTGATTATAAGTTATTAACTCTTTGGTTTTGGGTACCAGAGGGCCCCATGTGACCTGAAATTGACACGCTATGCAGTTTAACTTAACACTGCTTTTTAAAAAACAGCTTTATTGAGGAATAATTTACATACAATGAACCTGCATATAATAAAATGTAGAATTTGACAAGTTTTGATATAAAACTTGAAACCATCACCACAATCAAGATAGTGAAGATATCTTTCGCTCCCAGAAGTTTCTTTACTCCCCTTGGTAATCTCTCCCCACCTCAGGCAGGCAACCACTGATCTACTTTCCATCATTATGGATGAGTTTGCTGGAATTTTGGTAATGTGGAAGGAAAGGTGTTTTATTTACAGGAGTCGTGTAGTATGTAGTCTTTTTTTTTTTGTAATATTTATTTTTTTAGTTGAACACAATATATTTTATTTTTATGTGGTGCCGAGGATTGAACCCAGTGCCTCGCACATGCTAGGCGAGCGTTCCACCACTGAGCCACAGCCCCGGTCCTAGTATGCAGTCTTGTTTGATATCTTTTTGCACAGTGTAATTATTTAGAGATTTATACATGTGGCATGAATGAGTAATTTATTCCTTTTTACTGGGAAGTAGTAGTCCACAATATGAGTGTACCCAAGTTGAGATTTCCATCCCTTGTTGATGAACATTGAGTTGTTTTTGGTTTGGGGATATTATAAATAACACTGCTGTAAACATTCATGTACAAGTCTTTGCCAGGAATGGAATGGTTGGATAGTGTGTAGAAGATATATATATTTAACTTTTTAAGAAACTGCCAAATTGTTTTCCAAAGTGGTTATACCGTTTTATATTCCCATCCACAGTGTAGGAGAGTAGATGATAGGCCTAAAAATAAAACCTGAAACTCTAAAAGTTCTACAAGAAAGTATATGAAAAACTTTTTGTGACCTTGAGTTTAATGGATTTCTTCAAGAAGATACCAGAAGAACAAATCGAGCCAGGCACAGTGGCACACACCTGTAATCCCAGATACTCAAGAAGCAAATTCAAGGCCAATCTGGGCAATTTAGACCATGTCTCAAAAATTTAAAAAGGTGGTGCTCTCACCAACATGCTTGAGGCCCTTTTAATCCCTACTACTGCAGGTAGAGAAAAGAATAAATTGGAATTCATCAGAATTAAACATTTTGCTCTTCAAAGGTCACAGTTAAAGAGAATGAAAAGACAAGTCAATGGAGGAAATAAAAGGTCTTTGCAAAGACTATATCTGGTGAATGACACTCAGGATATATATATAAAGCATTAAAAATCCAATAGCAATAGATGAAATACTCAAAAATTGGGCAAAATTAGGAAGAAATATGGATGGCAAATTAGCAAATGAAGAGTCATGTCATTATTAGTCATTAGGGAAATACAAGTTAAAACCACAGTGAGATTTTACTGTACATCTGCTAGATTGCTAAAGTAAAAAAAAGGATGAAAGGCCAAACAAAATGTGACAGATAAATACAAAGGGGTATTTATGTGCACCCTTCAAAAGGAAGGAATTTCTGACAGAAGAACTTTGAAGGCTTTCTACTAAGTGAAATAAGCAGACACAAAAGGACCAATCTTGTGTGAATCCATTTATGAGAAATCTCTAGAATACATAAATTTAGAGACACAGAAAGTAAGACTGTAGTTTCAAAGGACTGGGAGAAGAAAGGATGGAAAATGTTCAGTGGGTACAGTGTTTCAGGTTGGGAAGATAAAAAAAATAATCCGGAGATGGATGATGGTAATAGTTGCAAAAACAATGTGTAATTATACTTACTGCCACAGAACTATATGTTAGAAATTGTTAAAATGGTGAATTGTTGAATTTTATCTTATATGTAATCACAACTTTTTTTTTTTTTAATGAGATGGATTCTTGCTATATTGCCTAGGCTGACCTTGAACTCTTTCTGGGCTTAAGTGATCCTCCTATCTCAGCCTCCCAATTTGTCAGCAATTTTTTTAAAGGAGAAGAAGCCCAAATCTAGAAGTAGTTACTCCCCATTTCTCCTGTATTCTTGTCCTTCAGGCAACCAGGAACCTATTTTCAGTTTCTATTGTTTTGTCTATTTTGAACATTTTATGTAAATAGAATCCTATCATCAAAAGAAGCCTTTTACCCCGTGTAGTGGCACATGCACTCCCAATGGCTCAGAGGCTGAGGGAGGAGAATCTCAAGTTCAAAGCCAGGCTCAGCAAAACAAGGCAGTAAGCAACTCAGTGATACCCTATCTTAGAGATAGGGTATTTTATTTAGAATAAAATACAAAAAGGGCTGGAGATGTGGCTCACGCCAAAAAAAAGCCTTTTGTGTCTGTTTTAGCATATAATACTTGAAGGCTTATTCATATTATAGCATTATGAGTACTTCCTCCCATTTTATTGGTAAATGGAATATTGTATGGCTATACCACACTGTATTTATCCATTATCAACGTTTGGGTTGTTTCTACTGCTTTGAGAATTAATATGTAGGTTTTCATCTAAGCATATTTTTAATTTTCTTAGCTATGAAAACATTCTTAAGTACTCCTTTAGACCCAGTTATGCAAGGTAGAATCCTTAAGTTAAGGGAAGTGTATGTATTTTTAAGACTTTTGATTTGTATTCCTTAGTTGTCATCTAGAAAAGTTATACTAGTTTAATTGTAGTCTCCTATTAGCAATATGTTAGTATATTATTTGTATTGTTTATTAAAAGACAGAAAATTGATCTTGAAACAGGATCTTTTCCTTTTGTATCTTTCCCTCCTCTTCTGTCTCCACTGCTATTTCCCTGATCCACTTGAACTGCCTTCATGTTGAAAATTCTTTCTTTAATGTGGATGAAGGATTTTGGGTTTTTTGTTTTGTTTTTCATTTCTAATCTCTTCTGCTGGTGATTGAACCCAGGACCTTGTACATGCTAAGTACATGCTGTACAACTGAGCCACCCAGGCCCATGGTGATTTCTGTAAGTTAGATCTCATTGTTACTTCTCTGTCAAAGCTATCTCATGACTTACCATTGCTTTTCTGGAAAAAGTCTGGATCTCTGAGAATCTGGCTTCTGTGCATCTCTCCAGTTTCATTTCTTGCTATTCATGTCACTCTTTTGCCTTCTCCACATCTGTTCCCTATTTTGACCCTAGTCATACCAAGCCCCATGTGGTTCCTTGAAAGTATAACAATGTGTTTTCTTCCTCTGTTTCTCGTGTGCTTCTACTCCCTCTTCTTCTTCTTTTTTTTTTTTAAACAGTTTTAGTCGTAGATGGACACAATACCTTGATTTTATTTATTTATATTATGTGATGCTGAGGATCAAACCCAGCATCTCACATGTGCTAGACAAGCACTCTACCGCTGAGCCAAAACCGCAGTTCATCTACTCTCTCTTCTTAGAGTACCTTTCTTCTAGATCGTTCCTACTTTTTTTTTTTTTAACTTAGTTCAGGTGTCACCCAACTGGGAAGCCTTCCCTATACTTTGTGTTCTTAAAGCTCCCATAGCTTCTAGTCCTAGGTTATGTCATTTATCTACCTGGATTGTAGTTGCCTTTTATTTTTCTGTATATTCCATTAGACTGAACTTCTTTAGACTAAATGATATATCGTAATCCTTGTTGTAGCCCCAAAACATGCAAAGCAGATAACAGGTACTTACTAAATGTTCAATGAGCAAATAGAAGTTGCTATTTAAAAAAAAAAAAAAACGTATTTATGGCACAAATTAGTGAGCCAAGCTTCACTATTATTAGCCTGTTGCTTCCAATCTGGCAGGACATGAACTAATGAGATTTATGGTGTCTCCTTTAGGGAACAGACTACTTTGTGTGTATCCATTCTGGAGAGATTGCTTCAAGCTGTGGAACCAGTTCACGTGGCTAGGAACCTCAAGGTTGACCTACAAAGGGGACTTAATCACCCTGATGATTCTGTTAAAATTCTTACTCTGTCCCAGGTATGAAACTTTACTATATAAGAAGAACCAACATTAACCAACTTCTCTGGGGCAGGTTCTATGCTGGGTTTTAATCTCTTTGTATTCCTAGGGTATGTCTAGTCTATTCTGTTGTGCCTAATGAATTATAACCTGAGAAATAGAAGCTGAAGTAAAAAAGATTCACTTAGTACTATCTTTTTTTTTTCCTTAGTACTATCTTAATCATTCACTCACCAATTAATTACTGAATTCCTTTGACATGCCAGGCATTGTGTCATGTGCTGTTGGAGTTATCAATATAAATCTATCGTGGGTTTTTGTTTGTTTGTTTTGGTTTTTTATAAGAGGCTTCTAGTCTAGAGAAAAAGATTCTTGGGTGTTTAAATAGCTGCTCTGCCTAACATTGTAGTGACATGAAATAAGTGCTATCCTAAAGGTCAGTAAGCCAAAAAATTAAGACAGTAACTCTTACCATCTTGGTAACCAGAAAATCCTACTATGTGAATAAAGAGTTTCTGCTAAAGATTATGTTATTAAAATGTTAGGAACTAAGCAGTTGTCTAGTTAATACTCTACTGCTCTTCCTTTTCTTCTCTAAGGTGTTATTCAATAAAAAAGGGAGATGGTATCAATTTATTCATTGACCATGTATGTGCCAGACACCACAGTAGGTACTTTGCCTATTTAGTCTCATTTAATTTTCAAAACTACCCTGGAATTAAGTGTCATTATTTCCACTTTACAAGTAAGATATTAGGCTCAAAAGTTATTTAATTTGTCCAAAGTCAGTGCAACTAAAAATTGATATGAGTTATTTACATTCACTAACTTATCAATACTCTGTACCCATGGTGTCTTGTTCGTTTTTTTCCTTTTCATTTAAAGGTGCTAAAGATGGTGGGGGCTGGGGTGGTGGCTCCAGTGGTAGAGCACTTGCCTAGCATGTGTGAGGCACTGGGTTTGATTCTCAGCACCACATATAAATAAGTAAAATAAAGGTCTATTGACAACTAAAAAATTTTTTTTTTAAAAAAAAAAAGGGTGCTAAATAAATTACTACACCATTTTAATGAATTTGGGTCATTATGAATTTTTAGTGACCTGTCCTATAGCTATAATTTCTAAAATAATTGCACACTAAGGAAATTAGACTGTCATTTATTCATTTATTATACCTTGAAAGAGTATTTCTGGTTTTTTTTTTTCCTCTCAGATTGGAAGAATTGTTGAAAATTCTGATGCTGTTACTGAGATTCTAAATAATGCTGATCTACTAAAACAAATTGTGTATTGCATTGGTGGAGAGAATCTATCTGTAGCTAAAGCGGTGAGTTTACTAGAACACATCAACTAACATGTAGAGACATTAGTGACTTAAAGTCAAAAAAGGCCTTATGAATTGAGAGGTGAAGGGTTAAAATTGATGATTGATGGAACTGAATTTATAGCCTCATGTAGCTGGTAGCAGATAAATAAATGGTTATCAAATGCATAGTAGTGAACTCCTTTTCTTTTCTGTGATACATATATTTACATTATTGGGTTTACATTGGGTTACTTGATCTTTTCCAGTTATTTACAAATAACAATAGCTAAAATGTAATGACTGCTCATTGGGCAAGTACATTTTGTGCACTGATTTTCACATCAGTCTCAAGAAGTAGATATAAATATTTTGTATTTTTGTGACTTAAGAGATATTTTCTTTCCTTGTAAGGCTATCAAATCCCTGTCAAGAATATCACTAACTCAAGCTGGACTTGAGGCTTTATTTGAAAGCAATCTACTGGATGATTTGAAAAATGTAATGAAAACAAATGATATTGTTCGATACAGGGTGTATGAGGTAAGACTAAAAACTATGGGACATTTACAAAGCAAAATATAGTAAACTTGAAATGGAAGGCAAGATGGTTCATTTAATGTGTGTTTATTGGATATATAATCTGTGTTAGGCCCTATTCCAAGGTGTTAGAAATATAGGGATTAATTCCCAGCTGGTATGTGGAAGAGTCATACAAAAAATGGTGTAGTATAATTACTCTATTAGAGGAGATAGCATTGAAACTGGTCTGAAATATTATCTCACTAGTAAAGGAGTACTTTTGGGAGGGCGGTACCGGGGATTGAATCCAGGGGCACTTAACCACTGAGCCATATCTTCAGCCCTTTTTTGTATTTTATTTAGAGACAGGGTCTCGCTGAGTTGCTTAGTGCCTTGCTAAATTGCTGAGGCTGGTTTTGAACTTGCAGTCCTCTTGTGTTAGCCACTCAAATCACTGGGATTACAAGCCTGCACCACCAGGCCCAACAAAGGAGTAATTGACCTAAAGACACACTTAATAGGCTGCATACTCAAAATGGAACCCTGTACAGTCTTAATTCCTTCTTTACAAAACTTTCTTACTTTACATGCCCTGATACCACACTACTCTGGTTTTCTTTTTGCATCTCTATTTCTTCTTAATCTCCCAGTTCTTTATTCTCCAAGAACCTTTAATTGTTTGCATTCATAAAGGCAAAGTCTCAACCCCAGATTTTATTGTACCCTGTACTCATTTCTAGGTTGTTGTTGGTGTTTTTTTGTTTTTTGTTTTGATAACAGCCTCGCTTCGTTGCGCAGGTTAGCCTCAAACTCCTGATTTCTAGGGATCATCCCACCTCAGCTTCCTAAATGCTAGGACTATAGCTTAGTTTGATTTATCTTGTGGATTTCAGTTCCCATCTATGTGATGATGACTCAAATGTAAATTTCCATCCCAGGCCTTTCTTTTTTTTAAAGAGAGAAGAGGAGAGAGAGAAAGAGAGAGAGAGAGAATTTTAATATTTATTTTTTAGTTCTTGGCGGACACAACATCTTTGTTTTGCATGTGGTGCTGAGGATTAAACCTGGGCCGCACGCATGCCAAGCAAGCGTGCTACTGCTTGAGCCACATCCCCAGCCCCCAGGCCTTTCTTTTGAAGTAAGATCTTCACTTCCAACTGCTCACTAACTATTGCCCCAGTGGACATATTCCAGGCCCCTCATACTCATGCTCAAATTGAATCCTGATCTACCCCATGGCCATAGTAAAATACAGCAGTAACTGGCCCTGCCCCAAAGTTTACAGAGTTGTGTATTAGACCTTGAGTTCATTCTTATAAGGCCTTATGTGTTGGTTTTACCTAAACTTGTGTATTTCTCTTCATTGGTATATCCCCACATTCTACCCTATGATAATTTACCACTGCAGCTTACTTCATCTGTTATTGTCATTCATCCCTCATCTATCTTATATGCAGTCAGAATGCTGTTTTTTAATTAACATATAGTTGTATGTATTTATCATGTATAGCAAGATGTTTTGAAATGTATATAAGAATACATGCAGTGGTGCATGCCTGTAATCCCAGCAGCTCAGGAAGCTGAGACATGAGGATTTCGAGTTCAGAGCCAGCCTCAGCAACAGCAAGGAGCTAAGCAGCTTAGTGAAATCCTTTCGCTATATAAAATACAAAATAGGGCTGGGAATGCAGGTCAGTGGCTGAGTGCCCCTGGGTTCATTCTCTGATACACCCCCCAAAAAAAAGATCTTTTAAAAATTTATATCTGTCACTTCTCAAAGTCTTCAGTGTCATTTTTCTCTCAGTAAGCTCTCAGGGCACACTTGTTAAATGAAGAAGTAACTGAATTGATGAACTATTTTTTCCTTTGAGGTGCTGGGGATCAAACTCAGTTCTTCATACTGCCATGCAAGTGCTCTACCATTAAGCTACATTCCTAGCTCATGAATGAATGTTTTAAATAATCTGCTTATTTTTGCTAATTTAGGCTTTTATGCCAAGATTAATGATAAGGGGGTGCGGATACACAGATATAATGGAATATTTTGGTGCCATAGTGATTTCTTATGTGTTCAGTGAAGTTTTCCTAGAGACAAATTAATGGAGTTTTAAAAACTCAAATCATATAAAGTACCCAGTTCTGCATTTAATTTAAAATGAGACCTAATAGGCTTGTGGTTGTTTTGACGTTTTTCCATTTTCTGTCTTTTTTTTTTTCCAGCTAATTGTGGAGATTTCTTCTGTGTCATCAGAATCTTTAAACTACTGTACCACAAGTGGATTGGTAACCCAGCTTCTGAGAGAGCTGACTGGTGAGGATGTGCTAGTCAGGTGTGTTCACTGACAGATCTTAAACAGAAAAATCCTCTTTTAGAGGGCCAGGAACCAGCCTTGGGACCTGTCATGATCTGTTCTATTAGAGCTTGTGTCTAGTCTGCAACCTCAAGACTTCTGTAAGCTAGACGTGGTGGTGCATGCCTATAATCCCAGTGTCTCGAGAGGCTGAGGCAGGAGGATCATCAGTTCAAGACCAGTCTCAGCAACTCAGGGAGAAGCGCTATGCAATTCAGTGAGACCCTGTCTCTAAAAAAAATACAAAAAAGGGCTGGGGATATGGCTCAGTGGTTGAGTGCCCCTGGGTTCATTTCCAGTACCAAAAAAAGGAGAGGAGGGGGCTGGCAAGTGGCTCAGTGGTTGACCATTTGCCTCACATGCATGAGGCACTGGGTTCGATCCTCTGCACCATATTAAAAAAACAAAGATATTTTTTAAAAAGGAGGGGAAGGCTAGGGATGTGGCTCAGTGGTTAAAAACCTCTGGGTTCAATCCCTAGTACCAAAAAAAAAAAATTATGTGAAAGTCACTCAAGTTACATTACAATAACATTAACATATTGGAACTTAGCAAAGCCCTGCAAGAAAATTCAGTTTTTTTCAAGTGATTGTGTCCCTTGTACCTGAGCAGGTATGCTCTTAAATAGTTGTAGTCACATGGTAACTGCCATTTTGGATTACTTAACATTTTATCAGATATATTCGTTGGCCTTGTTAAATAACAGCACTGACTTATAAAATATGGGCTTTTGAAAAGGAGATGGACTTGACCTTGCATACCTCTTTTCTACTTATCAGCTGTTTGACCTTGGACAAATGATTGTAGCCTTTCTACACCTCCATTTCTTCATCTTTCTTTTTTTCTTTTTTTTTTTTTTTTAATTTTTTTATTTTTAGTTATACATGGGCACAACGTCTTATTTTGTTTATTTATTTTTATGTGGTGCTGAGGATGGAACCCAGGGTCTCACACGTGCGAGGCAAGTGCTCTACCGCTGAGCCACAACCCCAGCCCCATTTCTTCATCTTTCTGATGGAACAATAACAACTCTAAAGAAGTAGTGAGGAGTAAATGAACTGACCATAGAAACCAATAAAGTGACAGACATGGATCCTCAAATGAATGTTAATTCCAATCTTTTCTAAATCCCTGTTCTCCTTACTTTCTTAAGTTCCCTTTATTATCTGCCAAACGTCTTCTTATTGATATTCCAGTTTGCTATTATCCTCACTGTTGAGCAAGTATTTTGCTATTACCATATTAGTGCAGTTGTCATCTTTATGTGTGTAAGTTTTTATTCTCTTCTAACCAAATGACTTTTTTTTTGTTTGTTTGTTTGCTTGTGGTGCCAGTGTTTGAAACCAGGACTTCTCACATACTAGGCAAGCTCATGGCCACTGAACTACACCCTCAGTCCTAAAATCCAGATTCTGATGTCCTATGTGCTTTAAGTGTAACTGAATTATTAAACCTATATGTATAAATCAGTCATTAGTTAAATTTAAAAGCACTTGTGTATTATCCTAACAAGAACATAGGGAAAAAACCTGCAAATGACAGTCAGTTAACATACTTCAGCATCAACTATTAAAAATACTGTTTTAATTATTAGGAGTAATTTTTTCATGGTTGAAAATTAGATGATACCATAGAATTGTTAAGTTGTTAATATATGGTAATTTCAGTATAATTATGTAAGGAAATATTCATGTTTTTTACAGATGCATACTGAAGTGTGTAGGGGTAAATGGCACGATAACTAGGATTATCTTTAAAATAGTTCAGCAAAAAATGGGAAAGAAAGATGAAGTAAGTAAAGTAAAATCTTGATAGTTATTAAATCAGGGTTATGAATGCATGGTATTTTAATGTACTAATCACTTTACTTTTGTGTGTATTTGACATTTCAAAATAAAAGCTAAAAATCTCTTAGGAAACAACTGTGTTATAGTGGAAACAATAGTGGGCCTCAAGTCAAAAAGTCAAGATTTAAGTATAAATTCTATATTGTAACAACAAGTGATATTCCAGATATGTCATTTTCACCTTGTAAGTGTTGTGTCCTTATCTAAGAAGAGTCAAGTATATTAACCTTTCAGATTTGGTGAAAAGATTAAGATAACCTGTATGAAAACAGTTTTAAAAGCAGCCTATTCATGTGCACAAACTCCTTGTTTTGTTCTTTCTTTATAGAGCCACCTGTATAGAGATGGTGACATCTCTAGCATATACCCATCATGGACGACAATACCTTGCTCAAGAAGGAGTAATTGACCAGATTTCTAACATAATTGTTGGGGCAGATTCTGACCCTTTCTCTAGCTTCTATTTGCCAGGTAAGAATTAGTGGTGCCTGTGGAAGTGACAGTGCATGTTTTGCTTCTGAGTTATATTGGCTAGAAGAGGCCAGGAATTATTTTGCTTTGAGCCAGTTCCTTTTAGAGGATACTCATGGCCACCAAATTTAGCAGCATCATTATTCACAAGTAGGATTTATCCCAGAGATGCAAGGATGATTCAATATGCAAATCAATAAATGTTGTACAACAAATTAACAGATGAAGGATGAAAACTCATATGATTGTGCTTGTAGAAACAGAAAAGGCATTTTGACACATTCAACATTCTTTCATAAATCTCTTATTAAAAGGTGTAGAAGGAGTAACCTACACAACAGTGAAAAGTTAAATTTTTTTCTCTTTGATCAGGAACAAGACAAGGGTTGGTACTACTTCTGCTTAACATAGTACTTGAAGTCCTAACTAGAACAATTATGTAAAAGAAAAAAATAAAAGGTATCCAAATCTGAAAAGAAGACATTGATTTGCTGCTATATGTAGATCACACGTTCTTTTTTTTTAATATTTATTTTCTAGCTTTAAGTGAACACAATATCTTTATTTTATTTTTATGTGGTGCTGAGGATCAAACTCAGTACCTCACGCATGCTAGGCGAGTGTGCTACTACTTGAGCCCTATCCCCAGCCCCACATGTTCTTATATATAGAATACAGACTCTGCCAAAAAAAAGCCTGAATGAATTTAGCAAAGTTGCAGAATACAATAGTAACATACAAAATCAGTAGCATTTCCATACTCTAGCAACTTTATGAAAAAGAAAATATCCTCATGGGATAGGGATGTAGCTTATTTGCAGAAAACTTCCTAGCA
Organism: Ictidomys tridecemlineatus; assembly: GCF_052094955.1. NCBI lineage: Eukaryota > Metazoa > Chordata > Mammalia > Rodentia > Sciuridae > Ictidomys > Ictidomys tridecemlineatus. Next base: position 196,762,580 of record NC_135480.1, on the reverse strand, counting down.
TGCTTCAAGCTCTAGATTCAGTCTCCAGTACTAGAAAATAGAATAATTATTCCATTATGATAGTGTTCATAAAAATAAAATAAAATTAGGAATGAATTTCATTAAGAAGATGAAAAATCTGCACTCTGAAATCTGTAAAATAACTAGTGAAGAAAATTAAAGACACAAATGGAGTGATATCCCAGATATATGGATCAGAAAGAATGATATTGTTTCAATTTCTATACTATTACCCAGAGCGATTTACAGATTGAATATAATTTCTATCCAAATTCCAATGGTGTTTTTCATAGATGTAGGGGGATAAAATGCTAAAATTCATATAGAAACACAATGTAGCCAAAGTAGTTTAAAGCAATGCTTCCCTGACTTCAAAATATACTACAAAGCTATAAGAATTCTAAACAATATGGTACTGCCATGAAACAGGCACATAGACAAGTGAGATAGAATCCAGAAATAAACCATGCATTTGTGGCCATTGAGTTTCAACAAACATGCCAAGAACATTCCATGAGGAAAGGACAGCCTTCTCAATAAATGGTGTCAAGGCACCAGATGTATATAAGCAGAGAATGAAATTAGATTTGTATTTCACTCCATATGCAAAAATTAACCCATAGTGTTTTAAAGACTTAAATATTTAAGACTTGAAACTGGAACTGCCAAAACAAAAAATAGGAGAAAACTCCATGACACTGTTCTAGACCAAGATTTTTTGAACATGACCCCTTAAAAGTGTAAGCAACAAAAGCTAAAAGAGACAAATGGGATTGTATCAAACCAAAAGATTTTTGCATAGCCAAGGAAACAACAGAATGAAAAGGCAGCCTATGGAATGGGAGAGATGTTTGTAAGCCATGTATCTGGTAAGGGGTGAGTATCCAAAATATATAAGGAATGCAAATGATTTAGTAGCAAGGAAATGGTCCATAAACAACTAAAAAAATATGTATATATATAAATATAATAATTTTTTAAAAATGCCTGTCAGGTATATGAAAAAATGTTCAACATTACTTGTCATCAGGGAAATGCAAAATAGAACCACAGTGAGAAATCATCTCACACCTATTTAAGAGTGGCTTATATTAAAAAAGATGAAAGGTAGCAAGTGTTGACAAAGACAGGGAGCAGAGGAAACCCTTGCACACTGTTGGTGGGAATGCCAATTAGTATATGACCATAATGGAAAACAGTATGTGTCCTCAGAACACTAAAATGAGAACTAGAAGATGAACTGGCAATCTTACTGGGTATGTATCCAAAGGATGTAAAGTCAATATGTGGAAGAGATACCTACATTCCCTTGTTCTTTGCAGCATTCACAATAGTTAAGATATGGGATCAACCTAAGTGACTGCCAGTAGATAACAGATAAAGAAAATATGAGGTTATAAATATAGCTCTGTGATAAGAGCACTTGGTTAGCATGCAGGAGACCCTGGTTTTGATCCCCACATCACAGAACAAAATAAAGGAAAGAAAATGTGGATCACATCCACAATAGATTACTCTTTAACCTTAAAAAGAAAGAATCCTGTTAGTTTCAGCAACATGGATAGAGAACATTATGTTAAGTCGAAAAAGCAAGGCATAAAAAGATAATACCACATGATCTCAACAGTACACGAATTAAAGGAGTCAAATTTACAGAAGTAGAAAATAGAATTGTGATTACAGGGGTTGGTGAGGCAGGGTTGGATAGATAACAAATTTCAAAAGATACAGATTTCAGAACTGGGGTTGTGGCTGAGTAGTAGAGTGCTTGCCTGGCACGTGCAAGGCACTGGGTTCAACTTTCAGTACCACATAAAAATAAATAAAGTGTACAATTTGATGTTTAAAAAAAAATACCAATTTCAGTTAGGAGAAATATGGACTAGTTGATACCAATGTATCATGTTCTTTAAAATCACTAAGAATATATTTTAAATTTTTCACCATAAAAAGGGTATTAGATAAGATGTTAATTTGTTCAATTTAGTCATTCTGTAATGTATGTGTAATTCAAAATATGTTCACTTAATACATAATGCAATTTGTTAATTCAAAAAGTTAATTTTAAAAATGATACCCACAGTCCCTTAGTAGGTAGAATCCATTGCTCTGAGAGCCATGCATGCACTGTTGACTGCTTTTCTTGAAATATTAGTGCTTTTTAAAGCATGAAGGTTATTTTCTTTAGAAGCTCAATTAAAAGAAATGTAAATAAAAATAATTATACTAACATTTACAGTATATATCACAGATTGATCACATCTGTGAGTTGGAATCTGTATAATACAGGATCTGCTCTAGCCATTCTGTTTTAGGGCTTGATTAATTAATCCTTAGCACTCCCCAGAAGTTGGGGATTTACTGCTTCTTTATGTAACCTACCTTATTTTATTGAGCATGTATGTTTAAAAGTGTCTTCCCAATAATGACTCTAACCTTGCCTTACTCCAAATTGTATCCGTTTGTCCTTGTTCTTCTTCCTCTGCACCATTGGTACCCTGAGGTTTCTATTCTCTCAGGACCACATATCACCAGTCATTTGGATATCTGAATGGTCTCAGGTTTCCAGGCAGCTCTATAGTCTTTCTCTTTCTGGCCTGAAGTTTATTACTGTTCCTTTGAAAACATAGAGCCCACAATTTGTACTTTTTAACTCTTTTATTAAGATGTATTTTTCTAAATATCTTTAGGATTTGTGAAATTTTTTGGAAACCTGGCTGTCATGGATAGCCCTCAACAGATCTGTGAGCGTTATCCTGTCTTTGTGGAAAAGGTGTTTGAAATGACAGAAAGTCAGGACCCCACCATGATTGGCGTAGCTGTAGACACAATTGGAATCTTGGGATCCAATGTTGAAGGCAAACAGGTTTTACAGAAAACAGGTTGGTATAACTTGTCTTGACTTTCTTTAGTTGTGTCTTATTTTTCATAATGATGCAATAACTCAAGTTCTTTTGCTGGTGGGTTAATTGCATTGTAGAAACTACTTTTGTTGGTAGTAGTCTTCACCATGACTATGGACTCATCTCTCAAAGTCTCATAATTTAAAGTCTAAAACTTTTATTTCTTGCTTCTCAATGTTCAGTGTTCTACCAACCAATTAGGACCAAGTACTCTTTCCTGTATGTCTTCTTTGAATAGTATTCATGATACAGAGACCACACTAACAGCTTTTTTTTTTAATAATTTTATTTTATTTATGTATTTATTTTTTTTAATGTAGCACTGAGGATTGAACCCAGTGCCTCACACTTATTAGTCAGGTACTCTACTACTGAGCCACAACCCCATCCATTAACATTAGCTTTTTGAATTTTACTTACCTCACTTCTCTGGGCCTTATTTATAAAAAAGGCATAACAATTGACTTATCAGGATTGTTGTGAATATTTAATGAATTTTATTTGTAATGTCAGAAAGGAAACAAATACTTAAAAGCTTTTATGTTAAGGAAAATACTTTTATGACACATCCGTGATTATCTTAACAGCACAACAAATTCTTCACAAAAAATAAAATATGCAGCACTGTTATGAAAACCCTTTTGAAGTATATATTGAACATTAATATGTCGTATGTATTGCAGCTAATATCCCTGCTGCATGTACTTGTCTAAGTGCTTGTACCTATGACATATAATCCTTTTACAGTCCTGCAAAGAACATACCATTGTCATTCTCATTTTACAGATAAGGTAGCTGAAACTCAGAGAAGTTAAGAAAATTTTCTAAGATCATACAGACTGGGGCAGCTGCTACTCAAATACAGGTCCTTTGATTCCAATCCTATACACTTTGCCTTATATGTGCTACATTGCATATAATTGTGTGCTTTAGATCTGTCATTTGGTTTCTGACTAGATGCCTATTTATATGTGATTTAGGTTGGTAGGGGTCATAATGTATGAAAGTATACTTCATATCCATTAGGATGCTATCAATTTTTTTTAATTACAAAATTATAAAGTAACAGATGTTAGGATATGGCGAAGGCACAATGCTGTTTACTGATGGGAGTGTGAAATGTTGCAACCCCTGTGGAAAATAATATGCAAGTTCCACAAAAAAATGAACCAAGTACTATATGGTCCAGAATTTTACTTCTAAGTATATTCTAAGGAGTATTGAAAACAAGGACCTAAACAGATTTGTATACCTATGTTCATGGCAGCCCAAACTAATAGAAGCAACCCAATATTCATTGATGGATAAATGGGCAAACAAAATGAACAAAATGTTAATATGTCTACAGTGGAATCTTACTCAGCTTTATTAAAGTATGTGACATGTGTCACAGCACAAAGGAAGTGGGAAGACATTATGCTAATGAAATAGGCTAGGCATGGAAAGCAGATACTATAAGATTCTGCTTAGATGAGGTACATAGAATAGTCAAATTCTTAGAAACAAAGAAGAATAGTGGTTATTAGGGGATGAGGGTAGGGAGGAATGGGAATTATTGCTAATATGCACAGAATTATAGCTGAGTTGTTGAAAAGTTCTGCAACAATATGAATGTACTTGTAATGACAATGAAATGTATAGTTAAAATGGTAAATTTTAAGTTTTGTATACTTTACCATATTAAAAAAAAATTCGAAATCTCATTGTTACCTTCAAAGGAACTCGCTTTGAACGCTTGCTCATGAGGATTGGACATCAAGCAAAAAATGCCTCCACAGAGCTAAAAATCAGATGTTTGGAAGCAGTTTCATCTCTTCTATATTTACCAGTAAGTGGACTGGGAAATTAATGAAGGACAGTGTCATATGTTTGGGAGAGTAAATCTATCTGTTTAAGTCAACATAACATTAGTTAATGTAAACACTGACTAAGTAAATGTTGTCTGTCTCACTTCTAGTAAAAGAAGAGAACCTTCATAATATGACTAGTAACATTTTTAGTTAAAGTGGAATCATACAATATTAGAAGTAAATAGGCCATAGATATTGATGAATCCTATCCACTAAAAACTGGGAAGATGGGGCTGGGGTTGTAGCTCAGCAGGAGAGCCCTCACCTTACATGTGCAAGACCCTGGGTTCGACCCTCAGTATAAAAATAAATAAGTGAAATAAAGGTATTGTGTCTAACTACAACTTAAAAATAAATAAATAAACAAACAAACAAACTGGGAAGAATCTGGGCTGGATTTGAAGATGAATGCTTCAGACTAAGCTAAGAACACACAGCAAATTAATGAATGTGTAAACCCAGGTTTTCTGGCTTTGAAATGCATGGTTTTCTCCAGATACAGTAATCTTGTGAAATTTTCCTTTTCTGTCCTGTAGCCAGAGCAGCAGACTGATGATCTCCTGAGGATGACAGAATCATGGTTTTCCTCTTTATCCCGTGACTCACTGGACCTCTTTCGTGGTATCAGTAATCAACCCTTCCCTGAACTACACTGTGCTGCCTTAAAAGTGTTCACGGTAGGTATTTTCTTCTCCATCTGTCCTTCTAGGACTGCTCATTTGACCCACGATTACCTAGAATTCATATCCTGTGCCTTGCCCTGTGGATGCACAGTGTAGAGCACAGGTTCTGCTCTCTGCTGCTTCAGAGACCAAAGAGGAAGAAATTATTAATAGTAAAAGGTATTAGCTTCTAGGGATGTGGCTCCATGTTGGAGTGCTTGTCTGGCATGTATGAGGCCCTGGGGAGTTAAATCCCCCTCACCCCCAAAACAAAAATGTGCTAGGTTCTGTTTGAAGTTTGAACAGGGTGCTATGAGATCACAGAATTAATTCCAAATTCCTTATCTACCATACTTAATTGACCCAGCCCTCAGCTTCTTCCTGAGCCTTATTTTCTGACATTCTTCTTTTGGCACTTAATGCTCTAGGGATGCCAACCTGCTTATTTCAAATCTCTGTATTTTGCTGTGTTTTCTGTATCCGACACTCTTCCCTAACTTTGCTTGTTATCCTCTTACTTATTCTTTAAGACCTAGTTCAGTTTATCTTTTTAGCAGTTTGCCCAAACTGATGATTAACTCAGTGTTAAATTTTAAATACATTTAAAAAAATTTAAGCAAATTTTTTTTTTTAAAGAGAGAGTGAGAGAGAAGAGAGAGAATTTTTAATATTTATTTTTTAGTTCTCGGCGGACACAACATCTTTGTTGGTATGTGGTGCTGAGGATCGAACCCTGGCCACACGCATGCCAGGCGAGCGCGCTACCGCTTGAGCCACATCCCCAGCCCTTAAGCAAATTTTAAACAAAACGTTAATGTTGGCTTTCATACATTGCATTTATTCATTCATTCAGAAAATATTTCTCTTTTTCTTTTACTAAGTGTGAGGGGTACAACACTGAATAAAATAGATTAAAAGTTTCTTGGGACTGAAGTTGTGGCTCAGTGCTCTACCATGTGTGAGGCCCTGGGTTCGATTCTCAGCACCACATATAAATAAACAAAATAAAGATCCATCAACATCTAAAAAAAAAAAAAAAAGTTTCTTGAAGTTTTTTGTCTGTTGAGGGAGCCAGGCAGTAAAAAAAAAAGTCTCTTGTAATTGTAAAGGTACTTATTACCTGTTTCTGCATACTTAATCTCTTCCCCCATTAAGCAGTTTGTGAAGAGAAGGACCATATCTGATTTGTCTTTGTAATCCCAGCACTTGCCATGGTGCCTGGGCTCATAGAAATGTAGTCATGTCTTTGGTAATCCTATCATAATGGGATTCACACAGCATACTAGGCCTAAACTAGGATGGGATTGGAGAGGGAAGGCTTCCTGAGGATGTGTTTTGTGATCTGAGTCTTGAAAGACACAGATATTCCTATCATCTTCAAGAACATCTGCTTTTAGAGACCACTTCACCCTTATAATCATTGAATGAGAAGGGCATTTGGCTTCTCCATTGGTATCTCATTATCAGTTTATTTTGATTTTGCTATTCTACCTTATCCTCCTCTACTTAGTTTGCCATGGCTGTAGAGATAATTTTTTAAATTTTCTCTTTGGGATAGCTATTTAAATCTACTTTTCATCCTTAGTTATTGTTATCTAGGTCAGTATTTCTTAAATATTAACTTTAGAGATCTTGTTGAAATGTAGATGCATGGTAGTTCTGAGATGCAGCTTAAGAGCCTGAATTTCTAGTAAGCTCCAGGTTGTGCTAATGCTGTAGAATAAGTTTGAAAGAAAGAAACTATAAGCTTAATACTTGTTCTTCACTAAAATGTAATGGTGAAGTTTTAATAAACATAAAAGTTGCTTATTTAAAATTTGGAAAATACTGAGAAGTGCAGATTTTTCAAATCAAATGAAGTTATATGATTGTTGTATTTCAATCTAGTTTTAGTATGTATGTATGTATGTATTTTGGTTGAAGTATTTCAAACAGTCATACCTTACTACCTCTGCCCAATCTCATTCCCCTTCTTCCCTAGATGTAATCAGGATCACAAATTCAGGATTTCCAGGCCCGTATGTCATTTCATATTTCTACTACATGTTGCCTATATAAACAAAATACATTATAGTGTTTTATATATTCTTAAATTTTGTAAATGGTATCACACTAGTCATATCATTCTACAGTTTGCTTTTTCTCTTTAATATGTTATATCAGTGATCTGGGCACAGTGGTGCATGTGCATGCCTGTAATCCCAGCTACTTGGGAGGCTAAGGCAGTGGAATCACAAGTTCAGGGGCAGCCTAGGCAACTAAAGTAAAAAATAAAAGGGGCTGAGGATACAACTCAGTGATACCGCATCCCTGGGTTCATTCCCCAGTACCAAAAAAAAAAAAAGTGCTTCTGTGTGTGTGTATATACATTTTAAAAGAGGAAATTAGAAGTCAGTGTTTCATTACAAATCCACAATGTATCATTCTCCAAATGAAGCATCATTCCAAAGCATCTGTTACAAGTGGTACTATAATAAACATTCTCAAAAATATTTTGGGTATGTGTATGAATGTTTTTAGGGTAGTCTTCTAAGTTTGCTTTTGTTTTTCCACTATTATAATCATGCCTTGTGTATAACTGGGATCTGCATTTGTCATGTAACACATCAACCCATATCTTTTTGCCTAGTAAACAGTCTTGGTGTTTTCTTTTATTTCTACATAAATTACTTAATCATTCCTCCATTATTACACATTTATATTGTAACTTTCACACTGTGATGAACATCTTTGTATACTAAGCTTTCAGGTATTTAGAATTGGTTTCTTACATTTGTTTATCAGGAGGTAATTTACTTTGGAAGAAAAGGTAATTTTTGAAATTTTCTTATTAGTGCATTGTAGTCATATAGTATAATAGTGGTGTTTGTTTTGCAGTATTCATAAGTATGTGTAACATAATTTGCTTCATTTTAATCTCCAAATCTGAAAGGTAACATTTTAAAGGTTCATTCTACCACACTTCTTCCTAAATACTACTCCATCCCATTAACAAACTTAATTTTTCAAGGCCCAGAGAAAGGTATTTTTTTCTGTCTTCTATTTCAGGCCATTGCAAACCAACCCTGGGCTCAGAAACTTATGTTTAACAGTCCGGGTTTTGTAGAATATCTGGTGGACCGGTCTGTGGAGCATGATAAAGCTTCCAAGGATGCCAAATATGAACTGGTGAAAGCACTTGCCAATTCCAAGACAATTGCAGAAATCTTTGGGAACCCAAATTATTTGAGACTGAGAACTTACCTGAGTGAAGGTCCATACTATGTGAAACCTGTGGCTACAACAGCTGTAGAAGGAGCTGATTGATTTCTTCAAGACTCTAATACAGAGGACCATGTTTCAACTAGAACTTCTAAGGCATTTGACTCCATCTGTATTTTCTAAAACAGAGAGTCCCCCAACCTGCTCCAGCAGAACTATCATGAAGTATCTAATGGAACTTTATTGCCAACGTTATGTTTCTACATTGAAGTACAATATGGAACAGGAATTTGGAATACATTAAGAGCAAGCAAAGGTGGTCATAAAAGAATGAGTGTTTTTTAGATTCCTGAAACTGCTTTAATCTTTGCAGTAAGCCAAAATTTTGTTCTTTCAGAAAGTTTCCATGGATGTAGTCATGGTCTTATTTAAAAATCTGCTTCAAATAAAATGAAACCAAATTGTGACTTCTCTTCACCTTTTTAAGAATTTTTTTTTTAATTTTTGTTTATGATTTTTCTTCTTTTGATTCTTCTTTTAAAATCTGGGATATTTCTTTGAAAAATAAGTAGTTTGGAATCCTCAAATTATGATCTGTCTAAATACTTTTAATGAGATCTCTTGACTTTTTTTGTTATTCCTTTGAAAATTGACAAAGTAGATCTCTAAATATATGTGGTATTCTGTTGATGCTTTTTGCTATTTATCAGTGAATTTTGTCCTGTTTTGGTTATGGGGAAGGGAGAGTGATATTTAAATAATACAGTTCTCTTAACTGCAATTGGTTATTGGTGGGTCATCATTGTTAAGGGACTTTTTGCTGTTAATTTTTCATATTCATCAAGTCAATCTTGAGTTGATCAGAAAGGGAAACTGACTTCTGACCACCAGATGAGGAAGAATATGAGTAAATTAGGATGCCATCTCGTTAAATTACAAAGGGCAGTCTTTCTTTTCAGTGATGGAAATTATACCTACCTGTTTTACAGTATCTTCTAAACAAAACACTCTGCATGTCAGTTCACCTGTTCAGAGGTTTCGGCATGAGTTTTTTGTCAGTAACAGCTTCGGAGTGGAGAGATGTGTTTATATTCTAGATCATGGTGAAGTTGGTAAACCATCCTTGCTCTATAACAAAATGATTCTCAGTGAGTAGAATCTTCTGCTTCCAGATTAATAATCTCCTTCACCATCCCTGGTATAAGTTTTCTTTTTCTGTGTTTTCAAATTGCCTATTTCTACTGTTAGTATCACTAATTAGACTCTAGCCAGGTCTTTCCTGGCCTGAAATATTGTCTTTAAAGTGAATTTTGCTTTGTCTCATTCATGTTGTTTATTTGTTCCTCATTTTTTCATTGTAGTAAAATATGCATAATAAATATATGTATATGACCTGCTAAATAAAGTTTACTATCAGCCATTTTAAAGTGTACAGTTTAGTGATATTAAAAATCTGCAAAATGTTTTACAATCATCACCAGCATCCATCTCCAGAATTCTTTTTTCTTGTGGCATTTTACCACTGAACTATATCATAATCCTTTTTATTTTAAGACAGTATCTTGCTAAATTGTTCAGGCTGGCCTAGAACTTGTGATTCTCCTCCCTTAGTCTCCCAGGTCACTGGGAATACAGGCATGGGCTTCCTCTTTTTATCTTATAAAACTTAACACTGTATACCCATTATACCCCACTTCCTGTTTCCTCCCAGCCTCTGGTAACACATTCTAATTTATGATGACCCCCCTACCCATTACTGGGGCTTAAATCCAAGACCTTGCACTAAATGATGTTAATAATTTAATATCAGAGTTCAGGAAGATGCCCTCACCTATGTATGGCCAACATAATGACATACTCATTCTGATTTTGTACCTATAGCTTTATTTTAAAGTTATTATTTTGCAGTTAATAAACACTGGTGTGTGTGTGCGCGCACTCACAGCTTTTCACAAAATGCCCAGAGAGAGCAAGGGTGGGGAGCTAGAAATTTAAAAAATAAAGGAATAGGCTATCTGCATTAGCTATTCAGCAGGAGCCATTGTATTCCCGGTGTATTGCTCCTTATTGGACACCTGCATCTCTTGCTACTGGGTACCCAACAGCTCTGCCAGAGAACCCTAGAGAGGGAGACAAAGCTGTACATTCCTCACTGCACCCTCAGAAGTTGTACTGTTGAGCTGCTTTGGGGAAAGAGCTGCCATGTCTCCAAACCCTTCATAGACCCTGATGCCAGAGATGCAATCCCTCTTAAAATATCTGTACTACATACTCAAGCTTTGTGGGTGCATTCAGATAGCCTGTATCTCGGATATCACAGCTACCAGCAAAGAGCTACTTTGCACTCTAGGCTGCTGAGACAATTCATTGTATGTAACCATACTCCAGATCCTAGTCTGAAGCTTCAATGACCTAAACTGCTACTGGAAAACAGGAGCCATTGCACCTCTATCCCTGAGGTTCTGCAATTGTTGCACCATGCTCAACATGGTAGTACATTGTTCCCCAGCCAAGTTCCTGCAGCTATCCCATGCCTTGGTAACAAGCTGCCTAGGAAATGCTCCATCTACGCATCCCATTTGCTGCTGCATCCTGCCTTTGGTTACTTGAAGCACAGGCCCATCAGTACAGCTGAGACCCCAGCTCTTGAGCCCATGTGGTGTCCTATCCCTCGAGAAATGGACAGACCCAGTGGAAAAGCTACATTTAAGCTAGTGAAGCGGCCATGACCCCTCAGTGCCTCATCCAATCTGTTGCCCTGACCCCAGGGAAATGGATCTTTGGCCCATGGGAACAACCACAGCCTTGATGCTTGAACTAGCATAGCACCCATCCTCGCACAATACCCCCAATGGAAAACATGACCTTGGCTGATCTGTGTCCCCACCCTCAGGACTGAATAGGCACAGCATCCACCTCTAAGGGTCTGGACCTACCCTTCAGAGTCCATGCTGCTGAGGCACCTCACTGTCACAGGGAGTGAAGGCAATGTTGCATTCCTTCCCATCTCAAAGAGTAAGCCACAACTGTGCTTCACCATTCCTGGTACATCACTGCCATTACATGGAGCTTCACAGAGCCTGTGCCACTGCTGTGTCCCATAGTCACCACTATATAGTAAGCTTTGTTCTAGTGCTCAAGTTTCCACTGTGCCCTATTGGCTTTGGAACCCAAATTGCAGATGTGCCCTGCTCCTCAAGGTCTGAGCCTCTGTAGCACACCTTCCTGCCTGAAGCCATGCCAGTGCTGGGTCCTGACCCAGCATCAGAGTCACAGTTATGTCCTTAAGCTACTGGAAAGTTCCTCAGAGTCATAGTCTTGGCTCTGTGGGAGAACTGCATCCACTCATGCCTTAAAGAGTGAGCCTGTATCCATATCTCAGCAGTCTCAGTAGATCAACAAGACACCGAACCCTGGACCTGAGCTCCACAGCCACTTCAAGCACCTAAGGCCTGGAACAGTGCTGCCTTAGCTAAGTGTGCATCTTATCAGGTTCATCACAAAGACAGAGTCCTTCGGCTAAGTCTCTTTCCATTGTGGAAAAACCTTGCCACCAGAGTTGTCACAAAATTCTGGACCCTAGGCTGCTGGGGCTTTCACATCATTGGAGACATTGATTAAAAAGTTGCACCAAGGCTACACTATTCCAGAGCACACACACCACCCAACAAACTCCCTGGGACCCAACTGCAGCTGAAATTCATTCCCTATGAAAGCCACTCTAAAACTGGAAGAGACAGCTGTTTCACCAGATGTGCAGAAGTCATTACAGGAACACAAGAAACATGAAAGGAAAGAAGCATGACACTTTTATAGCAGTGTAAGCAGACTAAGATCCCTTCTGTTTTCAAAGGAATAAAATAACTGACCCCAAAGGAATGGAATTTATGAATTGCCTGATAAATCAAAATAATGATTTTGAGGTAACTCAGCAAGGTACAAGAGAATACAGAAACAATTCAATGAAATCAAGAAAACAATTAATGATCTGGATGAGACATTTGACAGAGATAGATATCATTTTAAAAAATCTTTGAGGGCTGAGCCACTTGCCTGGCATGCGTGAGGCCCTGGGTTTGATCCTCAGCGTCACATATAAATAAATAAATTAAATAAAAGATCCCTTGACAATTAAAAAATATTTTTAAAAAATCTTTGAGCTGAAGAACTCAATGAATGAAATAAAATATTCAGTTGAAACTTCAACAGCAGACTAGATCAAGCAGAAAAAAAAAAAAAAAGAATTTACAAACCTGAAGATAGGTCTTTGGAAATAACGGTAGCGCGCTTGCCTGGCATGCTTGCTTGGCATGCGTGCGGCCCGGGTTCGATCCTCAGCACCACATGCCAACAAAGATGTTGTGTCCGCCGAGAACTAAAAAATAAATATTAAAAATTCTCTCTCTCTCTCTCTCTCTCTCTCTCTCTCTCTCTCTCTCTCTCTCTCTCTCTCTCTCCTCTCCCTCTCCCTCTCCCTCTCCCTCTCCCTCTCCCTCTCCCTCTCCCTCTCCCTCTCCCTCTCCCTCTCCCTCTCCCTCTCCTCTCTCACTCTCTCTTTAAAAAAAAAAAAGAAATTATTCTATACTTCTTATAGCACACCAATAAGAGAACAAAATTTCACATTATGAGATTGTCAGAGGGAGGAGAAATGGAGAAAAGCACAGAAAACTTATTTAACAACAACAAAAAAAAAACTGTAGAAGTTTTCTCAGGTCTTAGAAGAGATATGGATGTCTAGAAAAAGAAGGAAACTGTCAACCCAAAGATAAGTTACCTGAAAATACACAATCAGAGGAGGAGAAACAGATCAGAGGAAAATGAAAGATAATGAAGATAGTTTATGGAATTTAAAGGACAGCAACCTAGGAACAAATATTTGAAATACAAGTGGTCCTAAAGGTGATGAGAGAGATAAAGGGCAAATTAGAAATAGTAGCAGAAAATTTTCAAATCTGGCGGAAGATGTAAAATCCAGGTATTGGAATATTCTAGATCACTGATCAAATTCAACCCAAACGAGAATATACTGGGACATATTATAATCAAATTGTCAAAAATCAAAAACAAAAAGAGAGGATTCTGAAGACAGCCAAGACCCATCTTCAGGTTCAGAAATTCTTCTGCTTGATCTAGTCTGCTATTGAAGCTCTCATATAAGAGAGTTCCAATAAGGCTGGCAAAGAGCTAGAGAAACCTTATAGACTAGGAGAAAACAGGATGGTATCTTAGTCTGTTTACGCTACTATAACAACATATCTGAGACTGGATACAAATTGATTTTCACCAGAAATTTATTTCTGATAATTCTGGAGGCTGGAAGGCCAAGATCATGATACGAGTGTATTCAGTCTGTGAGTACTGCTCTCTGCTTCCAAGATGGCACTGTGTTGCTGCATCCTTGCATGGAAGAGGACAAAAGGACAGGAAGCACCTTCATCCCATTTACAGGGGAGGTGTTCTCTTGACCAACCTACCTCCTAAATGGGCCACCTTTCAATACTGGTTGCATTGGAGATAAGTTTCTGCATGAATTTTGGAAAGGAGACAAACATTCAAAACAAACTTCAGACAAAAACTGAGGGAAAATAGATATATGAGGTGATGATATGCCAATTACCCTGATTTGATCATTGACTCATAAAAATATCCCACTGTATCTTATTAATACATACATTTATGTGTCAATTAAAATAAATATAGCAAGGTGCATTGGCTCACATTCACACCTGTGATCCCAGCTTCTTGGGAGGCTGAGTTAGAAGAACTGCACATTTGAGGCCAGCCTGAGCAACTCATGGAGATTCTATCTCAAAATAAAATATAAACAGGGCAGGGGGTATTGTTAAATGTTGGAGTGTTTGTCTAGTACATGCAAGGTCCTGATTCAATCCCCAGCACCTCAAAATAAGTAAATAAAAAAATTTAAAAACTGGCAATTTGTTACCATCGGACCTGCCTTACAAGAAATGCTAAAGGAAGTTCTTCAAGCTGGAAGAAAAGAATGCTAACTAGTAACAGAAAAACATAGTGTAAAACTCACTAGTAATAGTATATACACAGCCAAATTTAGAATACCCAAATACCAAAATAGTGGTATGTGAATCACTTATTTTTTTAATATTTATTTTTTAGTTGTCTTTGGACACAATACCTTTATTTTATTTATTTTTATGTGGTGCTGAGGATTGAACCCAGGGCTTTGCACGTGCTAGGCACCCACTCTACCACTGAGCCACAACCCTAGCCCTGCAAATCATTTGTATCTTTAGTAAGAAGGTTAAAAGACAAAATATTAAAATAATAACATATATAGTAATTTAAGAGATATGCAAAGATATAAATTGACATCAAACACCAAAGTGTCTAGGGAATGAAATAAAAATGTAGTGTTATACAAGCAACATTAAGTTATTTTCATCTTAAAATAGCCTTTTATAACTCAAGATGTTTCAAGTAAGCCTCATGGTAATCACAAAGTAAAAACCTGTAGTAGAAACACAAAATATGAAAAATAAAGAACCAAAGCATGTCATTAAATAAAGTAATACAAAGGAAAATAGAAAAGAGACAGAAATGAACAAAGGATCTACCAAACAGCCAGAAAATAAACAAGAGGCAGGAGCAAGTCCTTATGTATTAATAATTACATTGATTATAAATGGAATAAATTCCCTAATCAAAAGACATGAAGTGGGGGCTGGGGTTGTGGCTCAGTAGTAGAGTGCTTGCCTCACGCATGTGATGCCCTGGGTTCGATCCTTAGCACCATGTAAAAATAAATAAACAATAAAGATATTGTGTCCATCTATAAATAAAAAAATTAAAAAGACATGAAGTGGCTACAGTTTTTTTTAAAATCCAACAATATGCTTCCTATAAAAGATTCTATTTAGTCCATTTTCTCTTGTCATAACAAAATACTTGAGACTGGGTAATTTATAAAGAAATGAAGTTTATTTAGCTCACCGTTCTCCAGGCTGTGAAGTTTAAGATCCGATGTCTATATCTGATGAGGTCTCTTGTGGTATAACAACATGGTAAGAAGAAAAAGCTGAAGGGTAAGCCAACATGTATAGAAGACAGAAAGAAGGTCTGAGTTCCCAGAATAGCTGTGTCCTATTTTAAAAAATTATTCCACTGATGAGAGGTCTGTCCACATAACACAAACACCTCCCACCACACCTCACCTCCCAACAGTGCCTCAGTGAGAAATTAAGCCTCAACATAAATTTTGGTGGGGCAAACCATATTCAAACCATAGCAAACTAACTTTACCTTTAATGTAGTTTGAAAGTGAAAAGATGGAAATGGAAATGAAAGAGCAGAAACAGCTATTCCTCTATCAGATACCAAAACTGTAAGTCAAAAACTGTAAAACCAGCCAGGAACAGTGGGCATGCCTGTAATCCCAGTGACTCAGGAGGGCCAAGGCAGGAGGCTTAAAAGTTCAAAGCCAGCCCCAGCAATTTAGCAAGACCCTGTCTCAAAATGAAAAACAAAACAGGCTAGGGATGTGGCTAAGTGGCTAAGTACCCCTGAGTTCAATCCCAGGTACCAAAAACAAAAGTAAACTAAATTCAAATTAGACCAAGAAAATAATTATATAATGATAAGTGGATAAATTCATGTAGAAGATATAACAATTATAGGTCTATGGTACATCTGACATCAAAGCAACTAAATATGTAAAGCAAAATTAATAGTTCTGAAGAGGGAGGGATGGATGGACAAAGAAGAAGAAAGAGAAGAGGAAATAATTCATCAATAGATGAACAGATAAAATGTGGATTTTCAATGAATGAACAGATAAAGAAAATGTGGATTATATCCACTATAGAACATTATTCAGCCTTAAAAGAAAGACATCCTATCATTTGCAGCACAGTGGACAAACCTGGAGGACATCATCTTAAGTGACACCAAATGACAATTGCCACATAATATTGCTTATATATGGAGTGTTAAAATATCAAATTCATAGAAACAGGGTAAAATAGTTTTTACTAGATGCTAGGAGGCGGTGGGACCAGGGAGATGTTGTCAAGGGACAAAAAAATTCAGTTTGACAGGAGGAATAAGTTCAGGAGATGTACTGTACTTCATGGTAATGACAGGAGCAATATATTCTATATTTGAACATTGCTAGAAAAGTATATTTTAAGTGTTATCACCATTAAAAAATACATAAGGTAACATGTTAAGTGGCTGGATTTTGCCATTCTGGAATGTACACGTATCAAAACATTATGTTGTTTATATAAATTTATATAATTGTTATCGAAAGACTTGGTTATATGGTTGGGGTTGTGGCTCAGTGGTGAAGTGCTTGCCTCGCATGTGTGAGACCTGGGGATCGATCTTCAGCACCACATAAAAAAATAAATAAAAATATATTAAAGACTTGGTTATAATTCGATGTACTAGTCTCTTTTCTGAAAGATTTTATTTTGAAAAAACCATGCCACACCAATTTAAATTTCTTAAAATGAGATCTCAACAACATAGATTACATCAAAGCACTACAAACATCTTGTATAGTTGCTAAGTATGATTAAAGATTCAGAGAAACTACATAAAACAAGGGAAAAAAAGGGCTGCTTTCTATAACAGGAAAAAAGCATTTTAAAACTGACAGACTTATAAGAAAAGCAAAGACATCTTAATCATTGAGATACATATCATTATTTTTTATGGTCCCCATGTGAAAATGCTTAATGCTGTCAAGGTATGTCAGAAGTTTGCAGGAAATGAGCCCATAGTAAGTCTCAAACAGTGAGCATTCTTTCCCACCATTAATTTCCATCCACGCCAGGGATATTTCAGCATCTTTAGTGTCAGAGGATGTAAAAATGAACTTATAGCAACATCTGTTGTATCTGATGTGTCCTTTTCCAGAAAATCTTGAACTGTGGATGGGTATAAGTCCAACGATCTTAGCACAAATCCCTACAAACACATCAGCAGGCACCATAATGGGTACTTCTTTGAAAACCACATATATCATCCGAGCCACATCTTGGGACATCACAAAAGCTTCACTGCTGCAGTAATCTGGGTAGTATTTTTGTGAATACTCACTAAGAGGAACAAAGTTTTGGCTACCAGGGTCTCTGTTGGGTGTATCCTGATGGACAACTTTTCCTACATAGATATTTTCAAGGTGTTCCTTTAGATTGAGAAGATAATCTACCAAGCTTGGCAGATTGACAAACATCTCTTCATCAACTTTGAGAATGAATAGGGCATTAGAGCAGAATGTCACAGCCCACTGGGTCATTGTGATGATCTTCAGGGTTTGATTCTCAAAACTGTCCAAGAAGATTCCTTCGATTATATCATTATTCTTATGGGATTCTTTGTCTATCTCTCTCTGAGTGGTTACGGTAACAGGCATTCCCAAAGCAAACAGTGTGAGAATGGGGTGCCCTTGGACACTGCTCACATTACCCCAGGTTTTTCTGATGAGTTCCCGTCTTGTTCCATTTCCTGGGCTACTAAAGATAAGAGAGAGCAAAAAAATGTTCTTCCCTTTGCAGATATCTGACTGGCTCAAGACATAGTATTTGGAAGGATTACTTCTTAGAGGTTCCATATTCAGTTTTCTTGCCTTCTCTTTAATTTCAAGAACTTTCATATCTACATGAGGCAAAGAATGCAGAAAATATTCTTCTACAAAGTCAGCCCCAAAAAGCAAGGCATGAAACAATATGACATTAAACAGAATGAAGCACCACTGGTAAGTCTGAAGTCTGCAGAATGTCACCTGAATAAGAAAAGGATACAGGTCACTCAAGCTTCATCCCCATTCCTGGTTTGCTACCAGTGAACCCTGTAGGGACTTTTTTCATGGTATTGGGGATTGAATCCAGAGGCACTTTTCTCCTGAGCTACATCCCCAGCCCTTTATTTTATTCTATGTTCAATTTTGAGACAGGGTTGCTAGGTTGTTTAGGGCTTCACTAAGTTGTTGAGGCTGGCCTCCAACTTGCAGTTCTGCCTCAGTCTCGAGTTGCTGGGATTACATGTGTTTGCACTACTGCACCCAGCTCTATGGATTTCTTATAGCACTTAGCAGTACACTCTGCGATAAGTGTTTATTATTTATCACTGTTCTCTGACTGTTCTACTAGATTGTGGTCCCCTGGACAGTCTCTCTTCTCCAGTGCTCTAAGTCCATGTTAGGCACAAATGAGACACAGAGTGAGATGTCACTTAGTTGTTCTCTTCCTTATTTGGATAAAAGCCTACTTATTAGACCAAGAAGCTGTGTTAGACGCTGGGGATTGCAAAGAAGAACCAGACACAGAAATGTGGATATTACATAACAAGTGGCATCATTGTGATTTAAAAAAACCTATAGGAAAATATCTGATGTTCTTTCTTGAATGGAAGGACTTGGATCAGTTTCTTCTCTTAATTACAAAGGTCAAGGGCTATTTTTCCATGAAGTAGTTGCTTTTCTTGGCCATCACCCAGTAATATTTATCAAACATTTACATTCTTCTACTATGACTTTCCAATTTAATCTAATTCTGAATTAGAGTCTGTTTTGACAGTGTCTCCTAATCCATCTGGTTTCTATCAGGATGCGTAGATTCCCACTATCTGCATGGCACCTCTTCAAAGGTTTAGGATGGACACGTGCCAAACTTACTTCACCTCAGTGAAGGAGATAAAAACTTTCCATCTGAAAAGGGAATCTGCAAAATTGTAATATAACTAAGGAACAGTAAAGGAATTAAATCTCCATTCATTGGAGCTTTGATCAACAAAGCTTTCCATAATAATAGTTAGCTCTTACTGAGCACTTGTTGTGTGCCAGACATTGTGCTAAGCTTTTTATGTCTTAACTCATTTAGCCCCAGTAAATAGATAGGTCATTTTAAAAATTAAGCTGAGTATCTAAACAGTTTAGTTATTTCCTCAAGAACACACAATGAGCAAGGGCTTGGGGTAATACCCATGATCTGAAATCAAATTTGTCAGATTCTAAAACTTACTCTTAATCATTGGAGAATCCTGGCTCCTTTCTCTCCTAGCCCATGACCACTAAATAGAAAAACAAAACAAGAAAACAAAACAAACTTCTAAGAGCATAATCTGAACTCCCTTACCTTTTCTCAGTGCAGATTTACACACAGAAAAAAACTTCAACTTTTTCAGAGCCTATTTTTAACAGATATCAAGTGTTTCAAAGATCATTGGAAACTTACCTGCATGTTGTTTGTGAACAATATTAGGGCTGTGGAAGTTACTGAGCCCAGATGCTGTGTGTCCAAATGTATCTCAGGATCACTGCAGTCTAACAGCAACTGCAGTAAAGTACTTTGCACCTCAAACTTTAAGGATAAGGTTTCTTGCCAATCAACCTGAGCTTTTGTCCCAGAATACCTGCTGCCTGCATAGGAGAGTGAGTGCTGATCACGTTATGGGTAGAGTAAATCTAGGACAAAGAATAGAAAAAGCAAACCTCTTCAAGTGCTTCCAGTCCTGTGTATCTCATGAAACTGACTCCTTGTCTCATGCTGAGTTCCTGGTAAAAATCCTCAACATCACCTCTCCACAGCATCATTGACCAAGGAGAAATATTGTACAGTGGTTTCTCGAGTGCAACTCACAAAACTAAACCTTAGGAATAATGCCCACTCCCTGGTATATGCACATATGCTAAAACTGTTTGAAACATTAAGGAATACTTGTCATCCCTACTGGATTCATTTGTGTTTCGTCACCAAGGAAACATCAAATAGTGTGGTCTGGTGAATCTTTTTATTTATTTTTAGCACCAGAGATTGAACCGAGGGACACTTAACCATTGAGCCACATCCCCAGCCCTTTTTTGTATTTTATTTAGAGACAGGGTCTCACTGAGTTGCTTAGGGCTTCGTTAAGTTGCTGAGGCTGGCTTTGAACTCACAGTCCTCCTACCTCAGCCTCCCAAGTCTCTGGGATTACAGGTATGCTCCACCATATCTGGCTGGTCTGGCTAATCTTATTGAGAGAAAGATTCTGAATTGTTGGTATCAGCTATGCAAGAACTTTGCTAAATCATTTAAAAATTACCTCCCCTAGGAAGTTTATCTCCAAATAAAAAATATGATATAGCTCATTTTAGCCAAAATGAGGAAACTAAACATTTAATGTTTGCTATTTTCTTAGAGCATGTAGGAATTATCCTAAACACCATTTCTACTGGTAAGTTTATTTCAAGAAAAGAAATACCATTCAGCATATTTGCATGTTCCTGTCACAAACGCAGTTACATTGAGCACTGTGTTCTCATACCAGGCTCTATTTTATCTTTTTTTTTTTTTTAACTACCTGATACAGGAGTTTTTGTAATTATTTGGCTAGGAATAGCTTCTAAAAGTTGGCTGTTTTTGATCAATTATCATGCATTCTTGGAAATTGTTACCACGTGGGAAAATCTAACCTAAAAATTCAAATGAAAGGGAAGTTTTACATATATTAAATTTAATAATTAAATGGTTCTTTTAAATATTTAATTAAATATGAATACCATTCTGCAATTTTCTTTTTCTTTTTTCAAAGTCATAAGTTTTGCTCCTCAATCTTCTCTGGGCTCAAATTTACAGAGTATGGATATTTTATATGTGAGGGATTCAAATAAGATTATTTCTGGATGGGCTCCATTTGAAATTTTCATTTTGATTTATCAAACTTCTACCTTAATGGCTTTGAGACTGCTGCAAAGAGATATTGGTGCTTGTTTTTCTTTTCTGACCTCCCTTTCCTAGAGGTTATTCAATTTGTATATCCATCTCTTGCTATATGTCTTTTAATGTTGTCACCAGTCACTGTCTGGCTTACAAGTCTGCAGTGGCTTCCTGTTGTCTACCACATATTGCTGCTCTCTTGTGCCCTGACAGTGAACACCCTACACTTGGCTTTCATCCCACATGATTTTTATTTCCCATGTCTCAAGTACTCTAAATGGTATCAGGATGCTTGGAACTTTGGATATGTGGCTATATAAACTTAAATTAACTACAAATAAATAAATTTAAGAATGTCTTTCCTCAGTTACATTAGGCACTTTTCATGTGTTCAGTAGCTACAAGAGGTTAGTGACTGCTTTATTGAATAGCACCAAGAGAGGACATTTCCTTTATTTCTGAAGGTTCTCTTAGACAGTGCTGGTATAAAATGCATGTGAATGTATTTGCACACATGTGCATGCCTGAGTGTACACCTGGGTGGGGATAACTTGTGCTCTGAAGTGGATTTGAGTTGAAATACAAAAAAAGGTGTTTAGAAGTTTGTAGCACTTGGAATAGTTTTAGTTCTTTTCCTTTTATTTTTTTAACAGAAGAAAAGTTTATTTGGGTCATGGTTTCAGAGATTCAGTCCATGGTTGGACGACTCCATTGCTCTGGGCCTGAGATGAGGTAGAACATCATGGTGGAAGGACGTGGCAGAGAAAAGCTGCCTGGTTCATGAAAGCCAGGAAACAGAGATCTTGAACTTGAGTAAAGCGATAGGGATAATATAATCCCCAAGGCTTAAGTAGGCCACCCCTACCTGCCTACAGTGACCACACATTAATCTATTAAAATGATTAATCCACCATGGATTAATCCACTGATTAATTTACAGTTCTCATAATGTAATCATTTCACCTCTGAACATTACTGCATCCTCTCACATATGAGCTACCAAGGGACAGCTCATATCCTAATCATAACATCCTGGCCCTAGTCCCAAAAAGCTTATGCCCATATCACAATAAAAAATACATCTAGCCCATCTCCAAGAATACCCATAGTCTTATGAGTTCCAGAATTGCCCCAAAATCCAAGTCCAATATCTCATCTGAGACTCAAGGCAAACTCTTGACTGTGAACCTCTGTAGAGATCAAAACCAAGTTACATATGTATAATATATAATGGCACAGAGTAAACATTCCCATTCCAAAAGTGAGAAATAGGGATATAGGAAGAAGAGAAGGGGCCAAAGACCAAAACCCAGCTGGATAATCAAGTTCTGTGGCTCCATGTCCAGTATCTAGGGTACATGGCATTGTGATGTACTCTTCTAAGGGCTTGTGTAGCTTTGCCCCATGGCCTTGCTGGTTGCAGCCCATGTGGCCTCTCTCTTGTTTCTGCTTCATTTATGCAGCTTTCCTCAGCAAATGTTTCAAGTTACTGACATCTCTTAATCTCAGGGGTCTCCACTACAGGTTGGCTTCCTTCTGACATCTTCATACATTGTCCTCTCAGGGGCTGCATGCAGAAATTCTGAACCTGCAACACTTTGCCCAGCCTTCCAGCCCCCTTTCTTTGAATCTCAGTGAAAGCCTCCATTACCCCCTAACTACAGTATCCTGAATTTCTGCAGAACCAGTGCCATGTGGATGACACCAAGGTCTGCTTCCATCTTAAGCAGTAGCCAGGCCTCCTGGGATCATAGCTAAAGCAGCTTGTGAATACCTGAGCATGATGAAACAACTTCCTTGGCCCTCCATGCAAGCAGGGTGCCCTCATGGTCTCTGCTCAAATAAATTTTTACTTTTATACCCTTGAGCCTGTGATGGGTAGAGTCTTGATAATTCCTGAGATGTCCTCAAGCTATCTTATCATTTCTGTGCAGATTACTTAGCATCTCTTTAGTGGCTATAAGCTCTTCAATCTCCACAACTTTCTTGGCCCTAGTTTTACATTCACTTTTCTGACCAAATTGCAAGTTTTTCAATTTTTTTTTTGGCCAGGTTCGGGGGTGGGTTGAGGGGTGGGGATTGAAGTCAGGAGCATTTGACCACTGAGCCATATCCTCAGCAAGGCCTCCCCGCTCCATTGCTGAGGCTGACTTTGAACTCTTGCTCCTCCTGATTTTTCAAATCTTTTTCCTGTTTTCTGCTCCTGATTATCACAGTAAACTTGACCAAAAGCTGCCATCAATATCCATATCACTGCCTGAATGCTGTGCTGCCTTGAAATTGCCTCTTCCAGATTAACAGGTACATCACCTTTAAATTCAGCCTCACAGAAAGTCTCAGGACACAGGCAAAATGTAGATAATTTCTGTGCCAGAATTTAACATGAATGGTTCCTTAGAAAAGCATGGTAGAGGAAAGATGCTCAGTTCATTATAGCCAGCAAACAAAGAGATTTGGTTCTTGACACTAAATATTTGCGAACTTTTCAACTTCATTCAGTCCTTCAGAGGATGACAGGGTGCTATATTTATTCTTCAAAAGAGGAGTAATTACTTCAGTTTGAGTAACCAGTTTAAGTGTTGTAATTCCAATCTATATAATGTGACTGCCCCCTTGCCAAGCTTTATTTTCTCCATAGGTTTGTCCCATGCCTGCTTGGTTATTTATATCTTCCTGCTTCTACTAGATGTAGGCCTCAGGTGGTAAGGGATTTCTGTGTTTTTTGTACCCTAACCTATTTCCTTGAACAATGTTTGGGTTATAATAGCTGCTCAATGGATTGAATTTGGACACATCTCAACTTAGCCACAGCTGCTTCTTCCCAGTGAATTGAGACTATTAAGAAAAACTGTGGCTGAGTGCAAGATAAGGCTGAGTAAGGGACATCGAACTCTGGGCAAATCTGGATGTTCCGCAGGAAGCCGAAGATACCGTAGAGCCTCGACTGCACTATAAACTAGGAGAGAGCCCCACGGCGTGCCGCGCCTTCCTGGCTCACCCCTTTCCTTCCCATCTCCCCTTTCCGGCGGGGCCGGAAGTGCAGCCGCTTCCGCCGGGCGCCGGGGGACAGCGGGACGCGCGGAGATGACGCGAGCAGCACCGGAAGCCGCTCCCCAGTGAGGCTGCGGACCCAGAGCGGCGGCCGCAGGTCCAGGTCTGTGTGCGAGGCGGGGCCCGTCAGGGAGGGGGTTCTCTGCCGCCCGATCCTCTGCTGACCCGCGGTTCCTCCGGCTGTTTGTCTTTCTCTCCCTGCAGGCGCCATGGCTGCGGAGCGGACCCGGCCGCTGCGAGGCTCTGGCGGCCCGAGCGCGCCTACTCGGTGTGAGCCCGGCGCGAGGTCCCGGGCCCCGGGGCGCTCGCTCAGGTCAGTGTCGCGCGGAGCATGGCTCCGGGAGCCGGGGACCTGGGAGCTACTAATCAGCTCCGGGATCTGGAGTTCATTTTAGAGATGGGGAAATTAGGTCTGGGAGCTCCTGCCTCCTAGTTCCTCAGTTTCCTAGGTGCTAAATGAGATAACTGAAGTCCCAGGGCTACCAGGAGTTGGAAAGATGAGGAAGTGTGGCGAGGTGATTTATGAATTATAAGCCGTTGTGGTAATATGGGGGACTGCGCCATAATTGTGGGTATGCCATGGAAACAGGTGTGTATGTGGGGTGCCTCTTGGAAAAAAGCAAAGATAATAAATATTCTAAGTAACAATGGTAGCTGGCATTTGTCGTGTGCTTACAGTGCGCCAGGTTCTATACCAAATTTTTTTTTTGTGTGTGTGCTTTATCCTGCTTAAATCCTCACAAATCTGAGTTTATGGGTGTGAAAGGCTGTTAGTGGCCGCTTGTTTTTACAAGTAAGGAAACTGGACTTGAGGTAGGTGGAATGATTTGCCTAAGGTCACTTGGTAGCAAGTGGAGTTGGAGAGCCCTTATTTATACGAGTAAAAGGAACCTCTCCCTTTCCTCATCTTGCCTCTCTGGAGGCAGCAATATTATTATTTTCTTAAGTGTACAAGATGTTTTACACATGTGTAAGTTTTTAGGCTAATGTACATTTTCAAACCCCCCCCCCCTTTTTTAAAAGCTGTTTGATAGGAAAAAAGAGGGAAGAGGAAGCCTTCTTAACATATGTCTGGCTTTCATTCTTTACTAGGCCAGGTCCTGATGGAGTAGAAGAAGAGAAAACATTCACACTGTTTTATCTAGAATGTGCTGTCTTTAATAAGGTGTTGGAGTGTAAATTTGGTTTTGCTTGGGAAGGGTGGAAACTGGTCAAGATGTTGAGCTTGATACTTTCTATGCAATTCTGGAAATGCCACTCCATTTCTTAGGCCATAAATTTCTCATTTGTTAGGTAAGGACAATAATATTGACACCCTTTATGAACTTGTGAAGATCAAGTGAGGTAATGTTTATGAGCACTACTTCAGTCTTTGAAACCAGTTTAAATAAGAGAGTTGCCTAAGGGAACAGAGAAAATTAATTGCAGATCCAGAGATCAAACCCAGGTCTCAACTCCCAACTTAGGAATCTTTTCAGCACAATATGTATTTCCTCAGAGCTTTGTGATTGTTAATATTAAAGTCAGAAGGGCAAGTTTAATGTTGAGTTTGAGGTGGGGAAAATAAGTGTTAGACAGCTGGGGATGTGGGTAGGGGAGAGAGAAAAAAGTACCTAGTGAGCAATTTATAGCCTCAACTCAGTAACTACCCTTAATTCTAAAATTAAACCCAGGATGTTTGAGTCCTTAAATTTTTCTTCCAGGTATTAAGAGAAACTTTGTGACAAGATAAGGTTGGGAGGGATGTCAGTGGTCATGTCATTCCAGCCTCAGTGCCACAAAAAGGAATCCTTTCCAGATGTTCATAGTAATGAGACTAATAAAAAGTACTATTTGAGTTACCCTAAGTTGGGCACTATGCCACACATCTCCCTGCTTTATTTCTTATTCTCAAAATCCTGAAGTTGAATAGTAATTTGCATTTCACAAATGACAGAATTGAAATTTAGAAGTTAGTTGAACATTTCCATGATCACATAGGAAGTGGCTGAATCAGTGAAAAATTTGACTCCAAAGCATTTTCATTTATCCCATTCTGCCTTTGTCTGTATCCAGCTGTCCAGATTATTCACAGTAATGGGAAACTCACTACTCTGGAGGTAGTTATTCCATTGTTGGAAAGCTTTGATGATTTAAAAGCTCCTCCTCATGTTGAATTGAAATTCTACTTCCTGAGGTTTCTCCCTGGAGACCTTGTGCTACCAGTACATGATATTCCTAAAGGCACTGTAAAAGAGTTCAGTTTAGACCTATGACCTTAAGGAAGTTCCTTCCAAAGTTAGTTAATTCTTTTAGAAAATTAAAAATCTGTGGCTTGTTTGTTTTGTCTTGTTTGTGGTGCTGAGATAAATTGGTGTTTTTAACAGTACATTCCGCAGAGTTAATGAAACCTACTTTATTTAACAAAACACAAAAAACAAAAACCTTTTTCATAAGAATTGGAGGTGAAGAACTAGAAAATAGCCTCCGTGGGTGTTGAACAGTAACGTAATATAAGAGCTGGACCAAAAAATTCTTTTCAGGGCTTAGGAGAATATATAAATATGTACATCTTAGACATGACAGGGGCTTTTAAAATAAAGGTACTCACTGGAAAGTTTATGGGCACATTACTTTGGCCTGTTATAGGATTGCTCTTAAATATTCATGAATGGTAAGAACCTGATGATGTTTTAATGATTATTTTAGATTTGCCTTGTGGCCATTTAACTCAGAAATGTAAGCAGATGTGTGTCATAGTGTGTATGTGTGTATGGGGTAGATGTGGTGAAGGAAGTCCCTCCATACTTTACTGTAAACAACAACAAAAAAAGATACCAAAGCATGTGTTTTTAATTGATCATATTAATTAATTAGCTGTTGTGACAATGTGGGGATCCCTCCAAAAAGGATTGTTCTAGAAGGTTGCTAGGATACAGAGGAAGAAGAGGGCTTGTTATCTTATAGTAAGTTGATAAAACTTGATGTGAACTATTTTTGGCAACCAAGTTATCTTTTATAAATTAATACATCCTTTACTCAAATCCTTCAGCTTTAAAAATATTATCTTGAAGTCCAATCACAGTTACAGGAACCAAAACTATTCTATAGCAGATGTGACTGATGTAAACTAATAAGTCACACTATTTTTTGTCTGAATACATTCTTGCCAAATTTGATATTGGAAATGTGTTTACTCACTTTATATTAAAGTTGGAAGATGAGATCTGGCTTTTCGTGAAGTTGTGATCTAGGTGATTTTTCGGAAAGAAATTTATTTCCTTTTTCAGTTATTATGGACATAAATTTTAAAAATTAAAGTCAGTCTTGTAGGAAACTAATCAGATTAAAAGGCTTTTTTAAAAAGTCCTGTGGAGCTGGGCACAGTGGTGCACACCTATAATCCTAGCATCTTGGGAGGCTGAGGCAGGAGGATTCCGAGTTATAGGCTGGCCTAGGTAACAAAGTTGAGACCTGCCACCTGCCCTGAGTTCAGAGTCAGCCTCAGCAATTTAGCGAGGCCCTAAGCAATTCAGTGAGACCCTGTCACAAAATAAAATATTAAAAAGGGCTGGGGATGTGGCTTACTGGTTGAGCACCCCTGGGTTCAATCCCTCGAATTAAAAAAAAAAAAACCCTATCACTCATCTAATAGTACATGTCCAATCTTGGGGATGAGGTTTTTTTTTTTTTTTTTTTTTTTTTAAGTTGGTTTGCTCTATTTTCTTGTTCTCTTTCCATTAGTTAGTACACATTATGAAGAGGGAATTGATGCCTGTTGATACTAATGCAGGATACTTTAAAATTCTTTTGTCCCATTTAGTCTTGGAACAATTTGTCATTCTCCCAAAAGGAAAAATGGTATAATCAGATACAGTCCCCCCAGATCTTGTCACCAGGTTGTGGTTCTTCTGGTTATCACTGACTTAAGACAGATAACTGGGTGTACTGATTTTGAGAGCACTGCCTTCCATTCTGTTCTGCTCTTTTACTAGATCTGTGAGTAGAGGCAAGTAATTTATCTTCTGTGACCTGTAGTTTTCTCATCTGCAAAGTGAAGATGGTGATAACTGTTTGTTTTAAGCATCAAGATTATTATTTTTGGGGCTGGGGATGTGGCTCAAGCGGTAACGCGCTCGCCTGGCATGCGCGGGGCGCTGAGTTCAATCCTCAACACTACATAAAAATAAAATAAAGATGTTGTGTCCACCGAAAACTGAAAAATAAATAAATAAATAAATAAGATTATTATTTTTTGTTTTTGTGTTTTTGAGATGGGGGAGGGCAGGTCTCAACTTTGTTACTGAGGCCAGCCTATAACTTGGAATCCTCCTGCCTCAGTCTCCCAAGGAGCTAGGGTAACAGGCATATGCCACTGTGCCCCACAGTATCAGCGTTATCAATTTGCCTTATTTGTGCAGGCTTCTAGGACCCTCATGGGTTTCTGGCACACATGTTTAAGACTTGTCAGTAGCTCATCTGAGGCTTATAGAAACAGACTGTGTAATTCATGTTCTAACAGGTAGTTCCAAAAAGGAGGTAGAGGAACCAGAATGTCTGAGGCACATAACTTACTTCATCTGTGTATATTTTTTTCTTCATACCTTTTTGCCTGGACATCTATTGCAAAAGCAAGCAGTCAGTTCTGTGGTTTTGGTAACAGGTTAAGTTAAACCTAGCAAGATAACTAATAACTAATGTCTTAGGTTACTGCTCCAGAGACTTGCTTTCTGGTTGTTATATCTGATGCTTATTTTTATGATTTTAGTGCTCAAATAAAGTGTATTAAGGAATTCATTAAGGAAGTAATTTTATAGTAGCTCTGATAGGGGGATGTATTATAGAATACATTGTTTCATTATGAATGAATATTTGTAAGTCTTTTACTGTGATAATGCATGTAGCGTGTGCTAGACTTCAAAAGGAACAAGTCAGACACATCAGCTTGTTTCACTGATTTATGTTTCAGAGATAATGATTTGTTAAAATGTTTTCCCAAATTTATTTTCTTTTATGTGCATGGAAGAGTTTTAAGGTGAATATGGTACATAACTGTAAAATTGTAGTAACTAGGCATAAAGTTGTAATGCTAAATTTTTTACATTAATTTTAATACTTCATTTGTTAGCAATCTTGCTTGAATGGTCTTTTTGAACAGAACTAATACAATATTTTGATGTGCCACAGGTAAATTTTTCCATAACCTTATGGAGAGAAAGGACTTTGAGACATGGCTTGATAACATTTCTGTTACGTTTCTTTCTCTGACGGACTTGCAGAAAAATGAAACTCTGGATCACCTGATTAGTCTGAGTGGGGCAGTCCAGCTCAGGCATCTCTCCAATAACCTGGAGACTCTCCTCAAGCGAGACTTCCTCAAACTCCTTCCCTTGGAGCTCAGTTTTTATTTGTTAAAATGGCTTGATCCTCAGACTTTACTCACATGCTGCCTCGTCTCTAAACAGTGGAATAAGGTGATAAGTGCCTGTACAGAGGTGTGGCAGACTGCTTGTAAAAATTTGGGCTGGCAGATAGATGATTCTGTTCAGGACGCTTTGCACTGGAAGAAGGTTTATTTGAAGGCTATTTTAAGAATGAAGCAACTGGAGGACCATGAAGCCTTTGAGACCTCATCATTAATTGGACACAGTGCCAGAGTGTATGCACTTTACTACAAAGATGGACTTCTCTGTACAGGTAAGATATGCTGGTTGTTGTTTTTGTTTATTTTATCTTAAAATACACTACTCAAGCTTGTGAGGGTCAGGTGTTCATTATGTCAGCTATCTGAAATGGCATATTCCTCCTAGCCTCTGAGTATATTGTCCACCCCTCTTTATCTTCTTTCCCTCTGTAGAAGACAATCATTTTTATAAGGTTTAATGAAAGGAAAAAAAAAAAGCTTCAGACTTTCTTCTAAGCATAAGGTGAATGAAAAAGCTGTAGATTATCTTTTCTATATTTTTCTTCCATGTATAGTCCTCTGTGTTGGTTAATTCTGTTTCTTTTACTCTAAGTGATTTGACGGGGAGGGGGGGTAGGAAAGGAGTCAGTAGGTGAAAAAATTGGTATCTAACTATTCAAGGAACAAGTCAGACACATCAGCTTGTTTCACTGATTTATTTTTCAGAGAAAATGATTTGTTAAAATGTTTTCCCAAATGTATTTTCTTTTACATGCATGGAAAAGTTTTGAAGTGAATATGGGACATTAACTGTAAAATTGTAGTAACTAAGGATAAAGTTGTAATGCTAAATTTTTTACATTAATATTTAATACTTCATTTGTTAGTAGTCTTGCTTGAATGGTCTTTTTGAACAGAACTAATAAAATACACAGGTTAATTTTTCCAGTAGTTAGATCATTTTGGATGAATTATTTCCTTGTCAATAAAAAATATGGGAAAAGAGGATTTTCTTCCTTGTTCTAAAATCCTGTAATTTTAAGAATTGGAAGTTGAAAGTTTGGACATAGGAATGAATTGTGTACTTTTAAACTAGGCAATTAAGTGACTTTATATAACATATGTAATCATTAAAATTTGGAACTTTGTGTATTACTGTTGGATTATAATGGGTATGTGTTTCTACAAATAGTTTTAATCTCTGCCCACATTTTAGGCAACACATTTTGACAGGCAATGTAAATAATTCTTAGGCAGTATTTATAATCGATCTAGGCAGTTCTTATTAATGATCCCAATTGTACTGTGTAAGCATATTTGGTGTTCTTTTTTCTAATTTCTACACACACACACTCACGTGTGAGTGTGTGTGTGTGTGTGTGTGTGTGTGTGTGTGTGTGTGTATGTATAATTTTTTTTTAAGTTGTCAGTGGGTCTTTATTTATATGCATTGCTGAGAATTGTACCCAGTGCCTCACACATGCTAGGCAAGCGTTCTACCACTGAGCCACAATCCCAGCCCTTATTCAGGATAATTTCTGACAAAACATTTGTACATTACCTAAATTATAGAGTTGTCACTTTTAATAAGTATTATGAATTGTTCCTCTGTGGAAATATATCAT
Organism: Ictidomys tridecemlineatus; assembly: GCF_052094955.1. Lineage (NCBI taxonomy): Eukaryota > Metazoa > Chordata > Mammalia > Rodentia > Sciuridae > Ictidomys > Ictidomys tridecemlineatus. Next base: position 196,731,228 of record NC_135480.1, on the reverse strand, counting down.
TATTTCGCTATTTCCATGTTAGTATATATTCAGGGTTTTTTTCCCCCTCCTATTTTTATGAGTATCTTTATATTACTTTTATTCTCCTGAATTCTTTATTTGGAACAGAAGCTGGTATGTAGAATTACCAGGTCCAGAAGTCTGAATGATTTTATAGTTCCACTTAGTGATTTTGCAGATATACTGAATTGATGCCACGTACACAGCAAATTTTAAATAACTTGCTCCTCTTTTAGTCTCACCAGATACAGTTTTAAATTTAAAAAAAATTTTTTTTAGTTGTAGATGGACACAATATCTTTATTTATTTCTATGTGGTGCTGAGGATCGAATCCAGTGCCTCCCACTTGCTTGGCGAGCGCTCTACCATTGAGCCACAACTCCAGCCCAAACCTTTATTTTATTTGTTTATTTTTTTATGTGGTGCTGGGGGTCAAACCCAGTGTCTCACATGTGCTAGGCAAGCACTCTACCACTGAGCCACAGCCTCGGTCCCCTTTAACATTTTTAATAGTTAAGAGAATGTAACTTCTCAAGGTTGTTTTAAAATTGCATTACCTTATGGATGTATATTTTCCCACATGGTAATGTATTCTTTGAAATGTCAGACACCTTGCCAGTTTTATAAAGTATGCATTTGATTTAAGGCAGTGGTTTGATTTGTCATTTGTAAGCATTAAGTTATTTCATGCTTATATTATTCTCCCTGTCTTATAAGCCTGATTGTTGGAGCAATATCATCTGTATCTATGTACTTTGATGTACTTTTCCAGTATGGTGATGGCTCTTCCATTTCTTTTTTGCCTCACCATTTATGGTAGGTATTTTTAAAAGATTAAAATGCAGTATTGCCTTCCACTTACATAAATGTTGACTGTTGACTCATTGTGTCACAGCCACTCCAGCTTTAGAAAACTATTCTTCTTTCATCATACTTTATTTATTTTTAAAAAAATATTTATTTTTTAGGTGTAGATGGACAAACACAATGCCTTTATTTTTCTTTATGTGGTGCTGAGGATTGAACCCGGGTCCCGCCTGCACTAGGCGAGCACTCTACCGCTGAGCCACAATCCCAGCTCCCATACTTTATTTTTTAAATGCAATAAAATAAAGCAGTAATTACTCAGAGCAGAAATCAGTGGGAAACAGTTCCCTGAATTCTCTGTTGGGAAAGTTAATATCTACAATAAATACACCTAGCCCTGCTCTCCCCTACCTTTATCCCTGTGCTAGGCAAATATGCTACCATTGAGCTACATCCTTAACACCCAAACCTATATTTTAAAATTAGTTTCTTAAGTGTGCCTATATATTAATGTTATTCTTTTTTTCTGATTAAATTCACCAGGTTTGCATATTGAAAATTATGCTATAGCTGTTAAATAATTTAAAGCATTTTTTAAAATAGCAGCATCCCTGGGAGTTTACTAATGAGAGAAGTACCTATAGCAGAATTGTATATGTGTTTATGTCATCTTGTTTCTTAAGAGCTTGCATTTTCTTTCTTTCTTTTTCTTTTTTTTTTTTTTTTTTACACAGGAGAGTTTATTTGTCAGAGCTGATAAATAAAGGCTATCTCTCTATAGTGGAGAGAGGCAAGAGCTTGCATTTTCACTTGAATTGTGAAATCCTGAATTTGGCAATAAGTTTACAGTGACTTTTAGAGAGCAAACAATAAAGACGGTGTTATACGAGAAGAGATTTCAGAAATGGATTAGGTTTCTAGCTTTGTATATCTGGGAAGATAATAGCACTACTAACAAGACTAGAAAATGAAGGAATGAGTTTGAGAGGGTAGATGGAATTCTGTTTGGGATGAACTGAATTCAGTTGCCCAAGGGAGTTCTCATGATATTTGGAAATGCAGAGTGAGAGCTTTGAAGAGTACTCTGAGCTCAAGAGAAAGATTAGGAGTTCGTAACATCACAGCTATGGCTGGAGCAGTGACATTTTTAAAAGGAGAGTTAGGAAAAAGATGAGCCTAGAGTGGATCCTTGTTAAGGGTGCTGAAGAGAATGAAGGAAACAAGTGTGATGAAGCATTTCACGGCGAATGACAGCCTGTGTTGAAGAGGTGCTGGTTTTGTTTATTCAGTTGGTCACTAGAGTCACATGCCTCAGAGGTGTTTCGAGAGCTGAGATCTGATTCTACCAGTTAAATATTTAAACTTGATAAGATAGTTTACTCCATTTGGGTTACAGTTCATTTTTCTGCCTCTGTTATGTACCCTTCATTTTTTTTTTTGTATCATAGTACTATTTTCAGAATTGAGAGGGTTTTTTCTTTCACGAGATATAGAAGCATATACATTTATTTCATCCTCTTTCACCTCTAGGCTGCATTATTGGTGACCTCTTTCAAAAAATGTGACATCAGGGCAGCAAATGGGAATCCAGAGGAGAGGCCTACAATAATACCAGAAAGGAGTGGAGAACAGTGGCTCCTAAAGGTTTAACCATTAGGAGTAATCTGAACCACTATAAAATGTAACTCAACCTGGTTTTCTTTTTTGCTTTTTAAACTTCTTTAGAGTGTAAAACCAAATGACCCATTTTTCTATAAAATGTTTAAATAATTAGTTGGGAAAATCCCTTAGTTTTTTTCTTCTCAAGCTGTGGCAGACACATAACAAAAGTTATCATTTTAAAGTGTACAGTTCTGTCTCAGTAAGTACTTTCACAGTATTGTGCAACCATCACCACCATCTAGCTCCAGAATTTTTTTTGCATCTTGCAAACTGAAATTGTACCATCTAAACACTAATTGCCTATTCCTCCAGCCTATGGAACCTCCATTCTACTTTCTGTGAATTTGACTAATCTAGAAACCTCATCTAAGTGGACTCATTTGTATTTGTTCTTTTGTGACTGACTGACTTTTCTTAGCATAATGTCTTTAAGGTTCCTCCACATTGTAACAATGTTAGAATTTTATTCCTTTTTAAGGCTGAATAATATTTCTCTGTGTGTATGGACACACTTTAGAATCTTTCTTTCTTTCTTTCTTTCTTTCCTTTTTTTCCTTTCTTTTATTTTCTTTTCTCTTCTCTTCTCTTCTTTTCTTTTCTTTCGGGATTGAACCCAGGGCACTTCATCACTGAGCCACATCACCAGATCTTTTTTATTTCTTGTTTTGAAACAGGTGTTTGCTAAGTTTTTGAGGTTGGCCTTAAGCTTGTGATCAGTGTGTCACCTGACCCCCCCCCCTTTTTTTTTGTGGTGCTGGGGATAGAACCAAGAATCTCGTGCATGTGAGGCAACCCTCTACCAACTGAGCTATATTCCTCCCTTTGATTTTTTATGACCTCCTTTTTTTTTTTTTTTTTTTTTTTTTTTTTAAGTACTGGGGATTGAATTCAGGGCACTGAGCCACAACCCCAGCCTTTAAAAAAAAAATGTATTTAGAGACAGGGTCTCACTGAGTTGCTTAGCGCCTCGCCATTGCTGAGGCTGGCTTTTAACTCTTGATCCTCCTTTCTCAGTCTTCTGAGCCACTGTGTGCACCACTGCGCCCAGCTTTATATATAGCCTGTGGTCTTGTTCCCTGCTTCAAACTGTTTTCCACAATGCAGTCATGATTGTCTATCAGAAATGTAGATAAAGGTCCCAGTCAAAACATCTTTCCGACCCAGTGGTCCCATTTGACTTTGCCACTATTTCTCAGGCCAAACTCTTTTTTAGAATCAGTGTCCAAATTTTAGGCAATTAATTTTGACAATTTATGTAAATAATTTTTAAGTTTTAGGATGGTTCTAAATATTTCTTTATGAATTGGCCTCAATGCCTACTCACAAATACTTATGTAATATAGAAATACTTAATAATGGTCAATAGGTGTATACCTGGGGTTGGCAAACTGGACTGTGAACCATGTCAAGCAGAAAGGAGTGATTGCAATAGAGATTCTAGTTCACAAAGCTTAAAGTATTTACTATCTGGTGTTTCACAGAGAAAGCTTTACTGACCTCTGGGGTATGTGTGTGTGTGTACGTACATACATACATATATACTATTCCATTGTATATTTTATTCTTTGGTTTCATTAACTGAGTCAGATTTTAATTAGTAAAAACTTAGTTTTTTAAACCATGAAATCCCTTCTTCAAATATGCTAAAACCTGGCTTAAAAACCAAAGAGAAGTATAGTTGAGGAGCTGATCATGCCAGCTCCTGAGATAAGTTTGTAGAACACATGCATGTTGAGGAGCATAGTCAATCTCAGTGGAGCCTCATGTGAGACATTTTTGCTTTTTATCCCCTTATGTTTGCTGTGGACTTCTGTGCTGTTTACCTCTGATTGAATTGTTTTTGCTTGTTTAGCCTTTTTGTCTTCACAAGTAGATAAGTGCCATGAGAGCAGGAGCCCTCCCTGCTCAGAAGTCCTATAAATATATATTGAATGGATAAATGAATGAAACCCCAATTGAACAGTGGAAATAAGTCAGAACCAAGTTTATCTAGGACCTAAAATGATTGCCTGCTCTAGCTCCTTTAGAATACAATTACAAAATGTCCAAGCTGAAGGAGCTTAAACACCATCTATCTAGACTCTGCTGCCCAGCATAGTGGCTACCACTTCTATTTCATTTTTGAGTTCTTGAGCTGTGGCTAGTCCAAACTGTGAAGTGAAATACCAGGATTCAAAAACTTAGAATGTAAAAAAATATAAAATATTTCATTTTTAACATATCGAGTTAGGTAAATAAAATATTTTCTTCATGTCTTTAGAAAAATTTTCTAATAGGATATATTATGTATGCAGTTTATATTATATTTCTGTTGGATAGCACTATTCTAGACCATTGGTTCTCAAAATGTTGCTGATAAATTAGAATCACCTGACAAACTGAAGATGATTGCACTTCATTTTAGATACTCTAAACTAAAATTCTCTAAAGATAGGGCCCTGCTTTTGTGTGTGTGTGTGTGTTCATTTTATCCAGTGCTGGGGATTGAACCCAAGGGCTTTCTCTTGCTAGGCGAGTGCTCTAGCACTGAGGTATGCCCCAAACTCCTGCTTTTGTTTAAAGCTCTCTGGATGGTTCTAATGTCTCAGATACTCATTGAAAACCTACTAACCAAGTCCAGCCCCACAAAAATAACAAAGTGGCAATAAAAAAATTTATAAATAGCTGGTTATTACAAGCTCTAATTTGAGTCTGAAATGGGTGGTATTCCTACCCATTTTAGTGTAACTCATAGAGTTTGCCAAGTTAAAGTCATGGTCTCATTCTTTTCTGAGTGATGATTACTTTTCCACTGTCTGAAACAGTGGCTCTTAACTAAAGATGGAATTATGTCTGGCTTTATTTAATTATTTCAGCTATTTTTTTTTTTTAACTAGGGATTAAACCCAGGGATACTTAAACACTGAGCCACATACCCAGCCCATATGTGTGTGTGTGTGTGTGTGTGTGTGTGTGTGTGTGTGTATCTTTTTTAATATTCATTTTCTTTTTTTAGTTGTAGTTGGACACCATACCTTTATTTTTTGTTATTTTTATGTGGTACTGAGGATTGAACCCCGGGCTTTGAATGTGCTAGGTGAGCACTCTACTTCTGAGCCACAACCCCAGGCCCCCAGCCCTTATATTTTATTTTATTTCAGAGTCTTGCTAAGTTGCTTAGGGCTTCATTAAGTTGCTGAGGCTGGCTTTGAACTTGCAATTCTCCCGCCTCTTGAGATTATAGGTGTGCACTAGCATGCCTCAACTCTTTCAGAACTATTTATATAGTGCTTTCCTAGAATGTGGTATCCTGATTGTAGCAACTATGGTATCTTCTCAATGTCTTTTTTTTAAAAATATTTTTTAGTTATAAATGGACGTGATATCTCAATTTTGTTTGTTTATTTTTATATGGTGCTGAGGATCGAACCGAGTGCCTCACAGGTGCAAGGCAAGTGCTCCACCACTAAGCTACATTTCCAGCCCTCAGAAGGTCTTTTTGTCAAGTCTTTGAATTAAAAGTAAATTGTGAGATATGAGTTAATCATTAGAATTTTAAACTTAGAGAACAATGTTGAATTGTCATCATGATTAATGTAACATTTTCATCAGAGTCAAAAAAAAAACTGATTTTTCCCACAGAATATTAAGGGATTTCATAAGCTTTTTGTCGAGTTGCTGTGAATGGGGGTAATTTGTTCCTGTTTTTTTTTTTTTTTTTAATGTTCCTTTATATATTTCAAGGTGGCTCAGGAAATTAGCTGTTGGCTTTTGCAGAACTTAGTCCATGATCTAAGGTTTATCTTTGGCTTGTCTTTGGACTATATTCTATCAGACAGCTCTGCTATTCGTCATTCCTTATTTGTTCAGGGCTGTTGTGTAGTGGACAAGCATGCAGGTGTAACATGCAGCCAAAGGAGTACCCATTACAGACCCAAATTAGAGCTTGTAATAACCAAATATTTATAAATTTTTTCAAGTGAAAGCACCAGCTAATACTTTAGTCCAGTACTGTAGCCTGGTAAGTTAAGGGACAGGACTAACAAAAAAGCTTAGATTCTGTCACAGTGTGCTTGATACCATTTTGGTCACTAAGCAAGTCATGTTGCCCTCTCTATGCTTTGGTTTTCTCAACCTTAAAGTTGGAGAAGGTGATCGCTGAACGTTTGCTTTGAGAATACCATGATTTTGGGATTAATTGTCCTTTGCAGGGTGTTTGCTTTGTATTAATCTCCCTGCTTTTCTCTTGAAGGGTCAGATGACTTGTCTGCAAAGCTGTGGGATGTGAGCACAGGGCAGTGCGTTTATGGCATCCAGACCCACACTTGTGCAGCGGTGAAGTTTGATGAACAGAAGCTTGTGACAGGCTCCTTTGACAACACTGTGGCCTGCTGGGAATGGAGTTCCGGAGCCAGGACACAGCACTTCCGGGGGCACACGGGGGCGGGTGGGTTGCCCTTTTTCAAGGATTTTTATAATTATTTTAGCATCTTTCTTTGAAAGCAGGAGCCACGTATGTCGTATATATATTCTCTATTTATATATATATATATTTTTAATTTAACCTGCTATTTTTCACTCTTCTTAGTCACTGGAGTTATTTCCTTTTATCTCAGTTTTATTCCAGATTTTATTCCTTATTTGGGACGTTTTCAATAATTTTGCTTTTTCTTGTCTCATTTAAAAATTCTTCCATGTACCCTTGTGCAAGGAGGGGTAGTTGTTCCTCTCTCCTATTTCATTTATATCCTGTTGTGCAGTCACTTTTGCTTTTATCAGATTCCATACTTCCAAACTGAGTGAGTCCTGCACTTGGAAATTCAGACCACTTTATTTATAGATTTAAGACTGAAAATCCTTTGGAGCAATGGTGGTTCACAGATTGTGTGATCGTCACAGATTATGTCTAATTGGAGCTTGTTTGACTACTTACTTGAAAGCAAGTAACCACCTAAAGATAAAAGGAATAGATGCCTGAATGCTTCTTTTTTTTTTTTTTTTAGTTGTTGATGGATCTTTATTTTGTTTATTTATTTATACTCGGTGCTGAGAATTGAACCCAGTGCCTCACACATGCTAGGCAAGTGCTCTACCATTGAGCCACAACCCCAGCCTATGAATGTTTCTTAATAAAGGCATACTAGACCTATTTTGCAGAAAATTGGTCTTTTGAATATAACCTGAGACTTGAGTTCCCCGTGTTACATTTTATTTTAGTTTTATGTAGAAATCATATTGAGCTATTTCCTGGAGTCTTGTGGATCACCTTCCCTCTTTCTTTCCTCTATTTATGTACTGTTTTAGCCTCTTGGGGTCATAATTTATGCTTCTAAGCCTCATGTTTATGAGCATCCTTCTGGGACTCCCTAAACAGGTTGGACCCCTCTACTTGTTCCCCATAACCTGTATTACTGTCATAACACTCTTCATACAAGTAAGCATAACCTTACATCCCCATCAGACCATAAGCTCCAGAGGACAGGGATCTTGCCTGTCTTGTTCACCCTTATGTTCTGAATTCCTTACACTGTTTCTGGTGCTCAGTATTCTTTAAACTAAACCTAATTGTTTTGCTGCTAAAACCGTTTTTTTTTTTTCTTTTTTCTTTTTTTAATTTTGCTTGTTCTGTATATTTGTCTTCAATCTTTGCTATCTGCTATCACTTATTTCAGAAATTATTATTTGGGTTTATGATTTAGTATGGAATTTAGATATTAAACTGAGTGTAACATTCCACTGTGTCAAGATATACAGTGATATCCAGGTGATTTTATTCCTTATCAACTTTGAGAGCCCTGTTCTAAAAAATGTTCTACTTGCTGTTTCCTGGACGTTGCTGTGGCTTTTCTTAACTCCATGCCTTTGCTGTTCCCTCTACTTGCAATTTTCTTTTTCTTTTCTTGATAAACTCTACTCATCCTTCAGGGCCCATCTCCAATATCGCCTCTTCCCTGAAGTCCTCCCTGATAGCCCTGGGCAGAGTTAGTCATTCTCCTTGGTGTTTCCCTAGCAAGAGGTAAACTTTTATTTCTTTCTGGACTTCCTCCACTTCCCCCCACTTAGAGTTCCTTAAAGGAGGGAAATGTCTTCATCTTTGGGTCTCTAATGTCCTTTAGAGCTTGGCAGATATTTAAAAACAAATAGTACTCCCTGTGCTGCCTGAAATGATTTAGGTACTAGGTATACAACTGTGAAGAATTCATACATTGTTTTGGTGTTTTAGTCTAACCTTTGAGAGCCTTGTTTTTTTTTTTTTTTCTTTTTCTCTTTACATTGACTTTTCTTTAGCCTGGGTACTGTTTTGCAGCTTATATTCTTTACGTTTTGTTTTATTATTATTGCAGATAATCCTAAGAAGGAATGCCATTTTCTCAATCACTGGTTTTGCTTCATGCTGAAGGTGGCACAAATATCGGAGATTATGTTGTTCCCAGGACTTTCCAACTTTAGGATAATAAGCTATCTTAATAAGAAATTTGAAATAGATTTTCTTATCATAAAATTGCTGGTTGAGTAGCACCATTCTTACAGTAGCTCAGGTTAGGAAATTATGTAGTCGGGAAGCTGGGGAGAATAAACATTATTGAATGCTTGTTATAAAAGAACCATTGACAGAGAGGCGTGTTTTAACTTTATGTATTTATATGTACTAGTGTTTAGCGTGGACTACAATGATGAACTGGATATCTTGGTGAGTGGCTCTGCAGACTTCACTGTGAAAGTATGGGCTTTATCTGCTGGGACATGCCTGAACACACTTACTGGGCACACGGAATGGGTCACCAAGGTATGAAGACTTAGAAGAAATCTCCTTGTCACCAGGCTTTTTGCGGGTGGGCAGTGGAGAGGATGGTAGACTCTGCCTTATAATTGGTAGATGAGTTGTAAGTGGAATAAATGCAGACACAAAGCATGGTAGTGTACAGTAATGACCCCTCTATGGAAGGCACTGGGTAAATGGTTTAACAAATAAATGACACATGGGTGTGGAAAGATGCTCACAATAAGACAGGTTCCATATAAAAGTGTATGTGGAGAATAATGCCAGTTTCTAAATGTATTTATGCACCAGAATTTTGAAGGTGTTGTTTCTGGTAGGATTGGGGTGCTTTTTGCCCTTTTTCAGATGCTCATGTTTCTCTTTTATTTATTTATTTTTCATGTCTCTCTTTTAATCAGATGAGCAGCCTTCACTTTTTTTTCCTCCTTCCAATTTTTGTGTTTAAAATGGAGTCATGTATCTCAATGGTGGAGTGCTTGTCTACAAGGCCCTGGGTTTAATCTCCAGCACTGCAAAAAAAAAAAAAAAAAAAAAAAAGTGGGGCAAAGTAAAGAAAAATATGTAAGATTTCAAACAAAATGTTGCGTTTTCTAATTTTCAAAACAAGATTTTTGTTAGGTCAAATACAGTATATTATTAAAGGATATGCCATGTATAAGCACTTCTCTTGAGCTTTTTGTGAGGGGCTGAGGATACAGGAGTGAGCAGAATAGCCCTATGCATGTTGGTCTAGTATGACAAATAGTTATTAAACAGTAATTTCGCAAATAAATGCTACATAATTACAAATTCTGTTAAAGAGGAGTACAGTGTTTTATAAGAATCCCGAAAGGTATCTTATTTAATTAGTTCAGGGAAAGCTTTTGGAGAAGAGGTAAACCATGAAAAATCAATAGGTGGTAACTGTGGGAAGAGCAGGAAAAAGAGTGTTTCAGGGGGTATAAGAATAAGAATCTGGAACATTTGATGACCTGGAAGAAGGCCAGTGTAGCTGTTCTTCATTGAGAGAGACTCGTGGATGTAGTCATCATGTATGACTTATTAGGCCAGAGTAAAGATGGTAGATGCCAAAAGTATAATAGGAAGTATTGGAAGCTCTGATCAAGGGTCTGATTTATGTTTTTAAAAAATGAGTAGACAACAGGGTAAATAGTTAGGCTTAGTTTAAGCAAAAGATGCTCATGACTTGGACTTGAGTGGTAATGAAGAAAGAGGGTCACACATGGAGACATGCTTTTAAGGTAAAGTCACCTAAACATACTGATTCATTGTAGGGGATGAAGAATCAGAGAACTGATAGATTTTAGATTGGATGGGTATTATGTCTTTTTCTGAAATAGGTAGAGCTGAAGGGAGAGCAGTTTGTGAGAAGATCAATATTATATTTTGAGCAAATCACATTTATAAACAGAGAAGGTATATATTATAAGGCAACTTGGTGTAAGAGAAAACAGTAGACTTGAGTCAAAATATGCCTATGATGTCTCAAACAAGTTACTTTCACCTTCAGGAACTGAGTTTTGTCATCTGCTAAGTTCCTGTGACTGTTAAATGATATATGTTGGAAGTGAACCTAGCAAGGTACCTAATACTTAATAGCGGGTCCATAGTTTCAGTTGAATCTCCAACCCAGACTTCTAAATGAGTAAATCTTGCCTCCTGTTTCACTTCATGCTGATTTAGTTTTTTAAAATAACTATAATGTTATTTTTTAAAATAACTATAATGTAGTGTTTATAGATTATCCCAAGTGATAATGAGATTTTTAAAATTACAATACTACTATTACTTACATGGTTTAATTTTATGTTCACTTCAGTTATGTGAGATAAGATTATAGGTGCCTTGGAGCTGGAGTCGTGGCTCAGTGGAGAGTGCTTGCCTGACTTGTATAAGGCACTGGGTTGATCCTCAGCACCACATATAAATAAAAATAAAGATATTAAGTCTACCTGAAACTAAAAAATATTAAAAGAAAAAAGACAATAGGTACCTTGCTTTCTATTTTAATGATGAGGAAGGTAAGAGGTTAGATAGAATTGGTAGAGTGTTTGTTTAGCTTGCATGCAACCCTGGGTTCAGTCTCTAGCATTGAAAGAAAAAAAAAAAGAGGTTATTTGGTCTTGTCCAAGGTTACAGAGTTGAGTTTAGTATATGGCAGATTCTGGTTCCAAGTCCAGTGTTTTTCTTTTTTTTTAAATTTTAATTTTTTAATTTGTTTTAATTAGTTATATATGACAGTAGGATGCACTTATATACTTTGATATATCATACATAGTTGGGATACAATTTCTCATTTTTCTGAGTATACTTATTGCAGAATCATATTGGTCATGTAGTTACATATACAGATAAAGTAATGTCTTTTTTTCTTTATAATGTACATATTTATGAAAACAAATCATTTACTTTTATATGTAAGGACATTTTCTGTTGCTTATGTTTTATATTATGTCACATTTTATAATTTTTTAAATTACTTAATGTCTTCTTCCATACTGATTACATGCTGCCAACATGGACACTTTTAGATACTTCTAAAAACAGAGAATCTAGTTGTAGCAAAAATCTTAATATAGGTTAATTTGGTAATAGAGTTATAGTTTAGCTATTGTAGCATACCATATTTCAAGCTCATCTTCTGTTTTAAAAGTGAAATAAAATCAGTATTTTGGAGCAGCATTAAAAGGATCTTTTTGTAACATAGATGTTGATATTTGTAGGTGGTTTTGCAGAAGTGCAAAGTCAAGTCTCTCTTGCACAGCCCTGGAGACTACATCCTTTTAAGTGCAGACAAATATGAGATCAAGGTGAGTTTTTTTTTTTTTTTGCCTCTGTTAATTATCAAAGAAAAACTGGCAAATACAAGAAAATTAAAGTGTCATGGCAAAGGGAGAATGTTCCAAGGGGAAGACTAAGAGTGTCTCTGTCTAAGTCATCTTAAATCCATTGGGAGAGAGGATGTTTGGTAGCTCTATGTGGTACGCAGTTTCTAACTCTTAATTTGCCAATGAAAAAGAAACACACAAAAATTTATTTTGCACTCATTCTTTCTGTTAAGACATCTACCAGCCAGGCATGGTGGTGCACACCTATAATCCCAGTGGCTTGGAAGACTGAGGCAGGAGGATCATGAGTTCAAAGCCAGTTTCAGCAAAAGCAAGGCACTGAGCAACTCAGTAAGACCCTGTCTCTAACTAAAATTTAAAATAAGGCTGGAGATGTGACTCGGTGATTGAGTGCCCCTGAGTTCAACCCCCGTCCCCCAACAACAAAAAAAAACCTCCTGCTTTCTTCAGTTCTTTCTTAGATCTAAACTATGAAACAAGCTTTCTTGTGCTATAATGATTTGTAAAGAATTTACAAAACATTCTCATATGTGATTCTTGCATCTTTTTAGTCATCTTTGTGGTAGGCATTATTTTCCTTGCAGGAGCAGAGATTCAGAGAGGTTAAATATTTTATCTAAATCATGCAGAAGAATCAGGACTTTAATCTATGACTCTTGGCTATAAAACCTGGGTCTTTGCAGTATATTTCACTTTTTTGTATCTGACTTTAGCAAATACAAGACACTTTAAGAACAAGCTTTTTTGTGGTGATGTGATCTGTCATCTTTCCTAACTTTGTTTTCTGTAGATTTGGCCAATTGGGAGAGAAATCAACTGCAAGTGCTTAAAGACATTGTCTGTCTCTGAGGACAGAAGTATCTGCCTGCAGCCGAGACTTCATTTTGATGGCAAATACATTGTTTGTAGTTCAGCACTTGGTCTCTACCAATGGGACTTTGCCAGTTATGATATTCTCAGGTAATGTTTCCTTGGACCTTATGCTTTGTCTTTGAAAATTATTTGCAGTTCATTAATAAAGACGACTATATTTTGGGGGGGTGGGTACCGGAGATTGAATTCAAGGGGTATTTGACCATTGAGCCACATCTTCAGCCCTACTTTGTATTTTATTTAGAGACTGGGTCTCACTGAGTTGCTCAATGCCTCACTTTTGCTGAGGCTGGCTTTGATCATCCTTCTGCATCAGCTTCCTGAGCTGTTGGAATTACAGGTGTGTGTCACCATGCCCAGCAACAAGACTATATTTTTGAATATACCATCAATAGCTTGCTTTATTATGAAATACTTACTATATCAGTTATACACAGGAATATATAGAGTAGCTCACCTAGGCAAAATGATTTAGAGACAGTAAGTGAGCAAGAAAGGGTTATATGCTGAAACCTGAAGATGGGGGTTCTATGCCCTTCCCTACTCTAAGTCGTGAACTACTTCCACTCTTTGAATGTAACATACTTTTTTTGAAAATGCAGTGCTTGGATGAGAAGCTCTTTCAGATTTCCTTTAATTCTGGTAAGTCATACTGCATAGTAGGAATTACTGTGTGAGCCTGCTCAACCTCTGTGGGGTTTAGGCATCAAGTGGCCTTCTATTGATTAGTAGAAAGACAGCTAGCTAAAGAAAGTGTAACTAGCATGGTTTCCCTTTAAAGAAATAAACAAGAGGTCCATGGACAAATAATTTTGTGATTTCTTGCATATTATAGGTACTTCTTGGACATTGGAAATATCTATTAGCATATAGGACTGATGGAAGCCAGTGCCATATGATAAGTGAGAGAATTTACATTAGTGATGAGACTTCAGTTTAAGAATAGGTGCCATCTCTAATTGGGGGCATGATTTTGTGTAAATGTCTTGACTCCTCTGTTTCAGTTTCCTCATCTATAAAGTGAATGTTAAATGAAATGCCTGTGGTGAGGATCTAGTAGGGACCTGACAGATCTCTGTTACTAGTAACTCTGAGAAACTATATTGAGAAACCTGTCTGAATTTGTTTAACTTCTATACTTTACACCTAAGGTGCACACACCTATAAATAATTCATAGAAATAGTGTTTCACAGCATGATTCAGTAAATGCCAGTTTGGGAGAGTTAGAGAAAATTGAACATTTCCTTCATTGTTTTTATACATAACTGTTTGAGATCATCTTGAATGGGATCTGTTCATACTAGCCAACAGGACTTTGATTGACCCCAGTCTCTTTGGTCACAAAGTTACAACTTCATTTGTGTCTCTGAGTCACACCAACATTTCTGACCAGTTAGATTTCAGAACTGTCAGAATAATTTCTAGAAATGATTGATGCTTGTGCTTTGAGAAGAAAAGAGTGAAACATCTCCAAAAAACATTAGTCTAAGCTCTTCATTTTATAGATGGGAGAAACTGATGCTGAGATATAATGGGGGTCTTGCTCTGTGTTCCACAACTTACTGTAATCCAACACTCATTCATCCTTGGCTAGCTTATTCAGTGGGCATATACATAGCATACAAGGAAGCCTAAGGCGACAAAAAGTGAGAGAATAAATTTTTGAAAGAACTTGATATTTTGCAAAAAAAAAAAAAAAAAGTTTTAAGTATTCACCATGGGAAAATCGCATCTTTTACAGTTTAATATTTTATTTTGCATTAAAATTTTGAGAGGAGAGAGCAAAAGTAAGGTAGAATAGAGGTATCATAATCATTTCAGTGCTTACTGTCTTTCTTTAAAGGCTTCAGTTTGATCCCAAGTCTACCTTTCTCATATATACTTTCTACACAGAATAGTGTCTAAAGTGCCAGGGGAAAGTTCGTTGGTGTTTAGTATTTGGATGCTCTAGCTTTAAGTATGAATATCCAAGATTATTTGCTGATAGGAAGCTCATGGTTCACAGTTTTCTTTGAAAAGGGGACTACTTTATCTCTGCTTTTTCTCTTCCAAACACAAACCAACCTCTTTTGAAACCCTAGTACAAAACCTATTGCCTAAATTGCTAAGATCTTGTTGGACCACTTAAGCTTTGACGCTAATTGAAAAGGAGCAGAGCACAGATGACAGCATGTTGCTCAATAAGTGTGAGATGTGATGTAATCTCTTGAGCTAGGTTATCTCAGTACAGCATAGAGGGTTACTTAGGTTCAAAGACTTAGACTGCTAGCAGGGATGTCTGTTTACAGGTCTAATATGATCAGAAGTAAAAGGGCCTGCAAGCTTATCATGACCTGTGTTCTATTTCTGCAACATATTTGTTTCAGTCTTTGGAATCAGCTTATCTTTTTTGTTAAGCCCTCTCTCTATAGCCCCCCCAGATTTCCATGTTTCCAGTTATACTTTTCTTTACATTAATGATGTAGGCCTTACCAGAGTTTCTAGCTATTTTCCCCAGCTTCCTTTGGATCTCTTTTGTAGCAGTTTATATTTATGTTCATTGTACCGTTGTTTTATTCATTAGCAAGTATTTATTGATCAACTGCCTATGTATCACACATTTTGATGTGCACTGGGAAGTAGAAGAAATATTTAACAAATTCATGGAAATTACTGATTAGTAAGAAGGAAGACTGACATTCAGTAGCAAACTATAGGAGCTGGGGTAGTTTAGTGGTAGAGGGCTTGCCTGTCTTATCTTGCACACAGGCCACGCTCACAAACCCCAGCTCTGTGTGTGCACACACACAAAGCTAAATACAATTTTTAAATGATTGGAATAGAAGGAACATAATACAGGGTAATTCCCTTGAAGAAGAGATGTTTGAATTGAGCCCTAAAGGATATGTGCCTGTTGGGTCTGTTGTGAGGAGTGTTGCAGACTGAAAAACCAGTCTGTTTGAGGAATTCACCAGTGTGACTGCAGATAGGAGGATGGTAGGGAGTCATCAGAGAGTTTAAAGATTTAAGCAAGGTGGTAACAAAATCAGACTTCATTGTGAAGAGAACTTACTGAAAGGAGTTAATTGATTTACTCTTGGGGAGCAATCAATAGAAAGCTATTGGCAATACTATAAGCTAAGATGGTATCTTAGACTGGAACTGTGGTAATAGAGGTAGTAATGAATACATTACAGAAAAATTCAGCAGGTAATTGAATCTCTGATTTGAGTAAGGTGGAAAGTTAGGTGGTTGCCATGTTTCCTAGCTTGAGCACTTGGGTGAATGAGTGAGTGAGGAAACGGAGAAGCAGGTTTGGCTAATAAATTCAGTTTTGCACAGTTTGTATGTGTGTAAAGAACTTTGCCTTTTTTTTTTTAACAACTTAATCCTACTTCCAATAGCAGCTAGTATACTTTAGATTCTCAATAAATATTTATTGAGTGAATGAACATAATCACCAGGTAGAGAATGATGAATGAGTTACTGTGATTATATTTCATCTGAAGAACATTAATTGGAAGCTCTATTTCCCCTTTATTTGAAGTTAATCCGAGTTCCCTCCTTTCCCTGGGATCAGGCTTCATCCTGTAGTCTGTTTATAAAGGCTTGTACCATAGGGAATGTTAAGTGATTGACTTTGGATGAATGCTATTCTTAAATGTAGGCATCTAAATAGTTCTGTTTTAATAGGAGTTTCTTCTGTTTTCAGTCTAAGAAGGTAAGCTTATTTTCTGATCTGCTTTTCAAGCAGAGGACCAGCAGTACTTAACAGTTTTCTTAGTTTCATAGAAGTGTTGTCCCTATAGATATTATTACTATTGCAGAATTTTTTAAAATAAAAGATTATCAGATTGTAAGAAAACATTTGGCTTGTGACAGAATTTGTAAAATTGAGAGAGTCCTTTAATATTGTCTTCCATATGAAATACCCAGTTCCACTTATTCAGGAAAGAAATAATGTTCTTCCAAAGCCATCTGATAAAAGGTAGAATGATATTTAAGATAGAATTCCTTGATGTTTCCATTATATACAGTGTGGTGTTTGTGTTGAGCATAGTCTTATATTCACAGTTATATATGTTGTACCTTCCCTGTTCCAAGGGATGAACACCATTTACTCATCTTTTCTCAGGGACCCAGTTATTATTCAGCATGTCTGACACTAAAAACACATCTATTCAGTTGAAACCATTCATTTTTGCCCTTATCCATTCATTCAGGAGTTGCACACATTGCTTGGAGATGCTCAGTGCTCTCCTCATAGAAAGGTGCTTTATGTAGAAAAAAGAAGGTAGGTTCTGGAGTCAAGACAGATCTGGGCTGAAATGCTAGGTCTGCATCATATTAGCTGTGTGTAAAATGAGGATAAACCTTTACCTCACCACATTTTGAGGACTGTGATAACATGTTAATTGTGTCGGGTACTTGGTAAATGCTAGATAAAACATAAAGTCTCCTTCCTTCCTAATATCAAAATGAAATTTGCTTCTTTGTGACTTTTTCTTTTGATCCTAGTTCGTCTTCTAGACCTTGTAATGTTTGGCCTTTCTCTTATACACATTCTCTGCTGTTTAGAGGTAATGATGTCCCTGCCCCATTCTTTTTCTCCATTCTCAGCTAATGTCCTTCAGGTGTTCCTTACTTGTTCTGGTTACCAGCCCTCCCAATTCTGGCTGGACTCTTGGACATACACTGGTTTAATAGTGTCCTTGTTAACACATAAGCTGAACTTCCCTCCCCCAGGAGCCCAACCATATTGTAAAAGAGTAGTTATATGCCCCATATCTTACAACTTTTTTTCTAGTGCCTCCTAAGAAGGAAGACATTAACTTTCCTTATCAACATTTTGCTCCCACTAAGGGTGCAAATTACAGAAACTATTTTTTTTTCTCTTCTTCATTTATGTTGATGCTTAATTAGATCTCTCCCATTTTGTGCCTTTGACATTTTAGAAACTACCAGTGTGCAAAAGTTGGGGCTGCCTCACAGATTGCCCAGTTTGCTCTAACAACTTTTTAGCCTTTATTCTTAGAGAGAAACCCACTTGTTTGCTGCCTGGTGAGCAGAGTAGATCTATAGTCACTTGGCTTTAGGATTGTTCTGTATTACAGAATCCATTATTTAGGACTTTATGAATAAGTCTTTTTACCTAATGGTAGGAGTTGACTCTTATCAGTCTAGTTCTAACTGGTAACTGACAAGTTGTGAATCTTTAGCCAAAGGGTGTACCTTGTCTGGGCTTCAGTTTTCATATTTTAAAAATAAGGATGTTGGAGCTGGGGTTGTGGCTCAGTGGTAGAGCTCTTGCCTAGCATGTGTGAGGTGGTTCTATCCTTAGCACCACATAAAAATAAATAAATAAAGTTAATGCGACCCTTCTGCAACTAGTGTGTGTGTGTGTTTATAAATATAAATGAGGATGTTAACTTAGATAATCTGTAAGATCTTTTGTAGCTTGGATGGATGTTTTGTGCTTTTATAAACTTTGATCAAACACTACTCTCTTACATGTTAGTTAAACTGAAAACACCTAGAGGTACTTTACCACAGAGCTACATTCCCAGGCCTCTTTTTATTTTTTGAGACAGGGGCTCGCTAAGTTGCTTAGGGATTGCTGGGGTTGGCCTTGAACTTGCAGTTCTCCTGCTGCCTCCTTAGTTGTTGGGATTACAGGGGTGCACCACTGTGTCTGGCTTCATATTTTTCTTTTTATCGGATACTTTCATTTAATTCTAAATTTACTTGAATTTTATGCTGGTTTTAAATGTCTCCAGAAAAGATTTCAGTGACATAAACAGAAGCAAAGTTACCTTCTGCTTCATGATCCCTTTCATCCTTGTAGGGTCATCAAGATTCCTGAGATAGCAAACTTGGCCTTGCTTGGCTTTGGAGATGTCTTTGCCCTGCTGTTTGACAACCGCTACTTGTACATCATGGACTTGCGGACAGAGAGCCTGATTAGCCGTTGGCCTTTGCCAGAGTACAGGAAATCAAAGAGAGGTTCGAGCTTCCTGGCAGGCGAAGCATCCTGGCTGAATGGACTGGATGGGCACAATGACACAGGCTTGGTCTTTGCCACCAGCATGCCTGACCACAGTATTCACCTGGTGTTGTGGAAGGAGCACGGCTGATGCCACAAACCACCACCACTGATTGACTTTGGGTGCCGGGGCTGCAGGTTTTGAGTGCAACCTCTGTGGCAGCCGACTGCATGAACCAAAGTTCTCACCTAATGGTATCATCACGCAGTGCACAATCATTTATCTATGTTTGCCAGGGGCCAGGGCTCAGGGTGGGGGAGGGTTTGTTTTATTGACATACAGTGCAGCATGCTAATAGGGTACACCATTGACTTCATTTGTACTTAGTTATGTTGGTCAGGATAAGAGGATGCTTTTGGGGTTCATCTTTTTTGAGTGGAATATTGGTTTTAAGAAAGTGAAATGGTTCATTAATTTGCTAATTGGTTGCCTATAAAAATCACATTCAGTCTGTTATTAAAGCTTCTTACCATAGCCTTTTTTTCTTTTGAAGTTGAAGCAAAGGTGCTATGATGTTGTTATAGCAACTTCTCTCATATGGGGCTTAGCTTTTTATAAGAGCCAGTGTTAAAAAGACCATTGAGTCCTGTGACACAATTTTTCCATCAAATACAAGTTCTACAGAAAGTCTGTCTTCCAGTGCAAATCTAATTCTATAAATTGATTGTTCACAACTCATTCTAAACCCTAGTTCTTGGCAGAGTCAAGGTTGGCCATGGTTAACATGTGAGGGAGCTCTGTAGTGTGTATTCCCTGTGGAAAAAACTGGTCCCCTCCCACCTGCCTTGGTGATAGCACAAGTGACAGAGTCTCTGATTGGTGATTGAATGTTACATAGGAGCTCTGCAGTGTCAGGCAACACTTCTCTGGTCTCTGGTTTCCTTGTCTGTGCAACCAGGTGTTCAGCTAAGATTCCTTCCAGTCCTGCATCCACTGGAGTGTGCAGAAGTTGATATTGCAGTTTCATCTGATCTCTGATTTGTTGGAGATAAGTTATTAAGGAAATTGATCATATGAAAAGGATGAGTAAATGGTAAATGTAGAAAATATGAGTTTCCACTTAGAAAACTAAGTATTTGGTGGATTTGATGATGATTGGAGTCTGGATTCTGTCGGGAGGCAGTCTTCTAACTGGGAAGGAAAGATGTCTGAATCTGACTTGGTTTCTTCCTTTGGCTCTAACTGGAATTTTGGCCTCAGGCAGATTAACTTTCCTTTCCACACCTTCATCATCTTTAAAGTAAAGCAATTGTCCTAAATTAAACAAAACCTGAGGGAGTCTCAAATGCCTGAGGGAGTCTTGTAGGTAACATAAGTGAATAGAATGTTCTAGGGAGGATTGTGCAGAACTCTGGAGAGTATATCTTAGGGCTCTTACTCAGCTCTTACTGTTTCGACATTAGCTGAAATAAACTCAAGTGTTGACAGGTCTGGGGTTTTTTGTTTGTAAGCACTAGAAATCTAGATTTCAAATCTAGAAATCCTCTGATTTTTTAAAATATTGACAGCTGATTGAAGATAATTTAAGATAAGGTATTCTAAACAAAACATGTCTATGAGCTGCCAGCGTGTGTTCTCCACCCTCTCTAAAGTTAAGTAATTTTGTGGTTCATCAGTGGAAATGTTGTAACATAATTGTCATAAACATTAGAGAGAAAGTAGAGGGAGCAGCAGTGGAAGTGTTTCCCTGTGTTACTAGGAGAGTGAGGGGGTGGTATATTTCTTTTGCAGACCTGACAGGATAATAGTTTGAAGATGAACATAAGAATTGGAACCTCATTTAAAGCCTCTGCCTAGCAATATGGCTTATTCCTTCTTGCTGCCTCCCACATAGAGCATATCAGTTGTCAGCTGGAGAAAAGGGTTGCTGGCAGATCTGAGAATGCAAATATATAGATTGGGAACCCATTTCTTCCGCAGTCTGCATTAGCATAGATCAAGACAGTGGACTTCAGAATGTTGTGTAGTTAGTAGAGACTCATAGTTGATTCAAGGACTGGTTTAGTGTCAGTGACCATGTTGAAACACCAAGGGAATTAGGCAAAAGAGTAATATCCATGTTTAATCCATGTCACATTTGAGTTCTGTGTATGAACTCTGCTTTGTCCTAGAAATGAAACCAGAATTGTAGCTGGAATCTTTTGCAGAAGCCCATGGAGACTTTGGACAATAAGGGTGAATCACTTTTTCATTTCCAACCAGCCTGAATAAATAATTGAGATTACTGGTCTAATGACCATCCCTACCCTCCACCTCATTTTCAGATTCATCCAATAACTTCATTTGTGAGAAAAGTTTTATTAAAAATGACTGGTGTGAAACTTCATTCTGTGTCCCTTTTCAGTCTTTAGTGGAATGGAAGTTATTGTCAAGGTGGCACTGCTCAATTTTGACAGCAGTAGTTGAAGTCCAACTTTGATTCTTCCCCGCACAGGCCTTTCTTTCACTTGAGCATTTTACTTAATTGCTTTATAGATGCTGAATCTATGCATATGATTGCCAGCTTTTGTAAAAAGTGAATGGTAAACTGGGCATAGTGGTGGATGCCAATAATCTCGGGGACCTGGGAAGCTGAGGTAGGAGGTTCACAAATTTAAGGCTAACCTGGGCAACTTAGTGAGACCCTGTCTCAAAAAAAAAAAAAAAAAAAGAAAATGGAAGGTAACTCATCCTTTTTACAAAATAAAGCAAGGCATAGTTAGAGAAAGGAACAGGCAGGGAATAACTAAAGCTAAGCTGTACTTCCTTAGTCTCCTTTCTTTGAGTTGGGAGTTGTCTTTTGCACATAGTGACTTCTGCTTTTTTAGCCTACAGGCAAGGAAATGACCTTGGCCTCATCTGTGAATATTTTAATTTCTGAAAAATTTTAAGTTATGAGCAGATAGCCCCATTCTTTTTTAATGATGATTGAATTTCTTGGGTGACACTGGCATGGCAGAAGCAAGGGGCATCTCTTCTCTCAGGTTCATAGAGGGTACAGCAACTTCAGTCTCCAAAGGAGGACAGAATGCTGGAGAGCTGAGTGGGTGTGAGGTGGTTAGTAGACTTTGTTCCCACTTCACAGAAAGGTAGTTTCCTTTGACTCTATTATTTGAAGTGATAAGTATTGTAAAATATGACCCTAACCTAACCCTTTAGACCTATTAGAGAAATAGGAAGAAAGACCCTTCAGTGGAAGGACTGGAGGTTGAGAAAGTTCCAAAGGAAGATACATGTATTTGGATAGTTTTTAAAAAATGAGACATGGGAAGCATTACTATTGAAATCTGAGGATTGGACTTAATTTTTCATAGCTTGAAAATTCTTCCATTCTGGCAATTGAAATGATTGGTAAAGTTTGAAGATTATATTTTCATTCTGGTATTGCTAACAGGAGATTGATTACTAGTATGCATTTGTAAAATAAGGAGGAAAGAAAATACTTTTGGAAACAGTATTATTTTACACGTAAAGAAATTATATCATTTAGGTTAGGCATTTTGACCTTACAGAAGCAGCTAAGGATGGTGGAGCCTGGATGGCCGGTATTGCTTTAGCCCAAAGCCAGCTGACTCACTGAAGGTGTGATTGTGTGTCCTGGGTCTTTGGAAGCCTGGGATGAATCTTCCCACCATCACTCTTACAGTTTTCTGTGCCTCTTCCTCTAGGCCTTGGTGTATGAGCCACTTGCCTTTTTCTGCAGGAAAGTGAGAGAATCTGATTGCTACTCACAGATGCAATCTTAGGTAGGGCACACTGATCTCTTTGCCTTTAGGGACACAGAGTTGTAAGGGTAGGAGAGAAGCTCTTTAGGTCTATCCCCTTGACACAGCTTCCCTACCTGTTTATACTGGTGCTTTCGCCAAGATGATTGGGACAACTGAGACACTCTTGAGAATTACACAGTCACAGAGTGTCTGATGAGAAGAATAGGTTAACCTTGAAAAAATGCTTACTGGCCATCTTTGGCAGTGTCTCTGAACAGAGGCTTCCCGTGCCTGTACTAGGAGAGTGAAATCTTTCCAGAATAAATACTTTAGTGCATTTCTGGATAGTCTTTGCACCACTCCCATCAGCCTCACCAGGCTAAATGATCATGCCCAGTGCAAAAAGGTGTTTTGCTGTCAAGTGGTTTCAGTGTGTTTCCAGTCTTCCCCAGAGCCAGTTGCTTTGTTAGTATTTCAGCCCTGGCCAGCATAAACTTAATTATTGCAGCATATGGATTCCAGCTACTTTTACTCATGAATATGTCCAAATAAAAATCTTTTTTCATATTCAAACCCAGGAAATTATTAATTCAGAAGACAAATGTTTTGGTGTCCTTATACTCACATAGTGAACAGACAGATGTATTTCACTAATTGAGATGCAGTACTCTTGATGAGAGTGCTCACAATCCAACACTTAGAGCAACTTGCATCTCACTAATTTCTGATGTATGTTGTGATCTAGAGGGAATGAAGTGAAGTTTATACTTGAACTGTGTGGGGTGGGGGTAAGAAGAGATTGCTTAAGCAAATAGTGGAGTGATTTGTGAAATAAGATGTTTCTACAAGATGAGAAGTTATTTTCATGCATCATAGAATCATTCTTTTACCCATGAGTGATTGTGCTAACTATAAATCATTTATATCTATACGTGAAAGCAGATTTCCTCAATTAGGCAACATTTGGTTATCCAATCCCAAGTTATTGTTTGTACTTGAAAGTAATAAAACTGCATTTCCTTACACACTCGCTCTGTAGTTAAGACTTTTTCTTGTTTTGTTTTTTTCCAACCAATTTGGACTCCACCCCCCCCTTCCACTAGTTCACAGTGTGTTTGGGCTTAGTTGTAGAATACTTTGCTATTGTGAGAGAGGCTGTGAGTTTGACCATCCCCAAAAGGCAAAAAAAAAAAAAAAAAAAATGTGCATCCTGTGACCTAAAGAGACTCTGTTCTCCTTTTTCCTGCATGTTGTAGAGTATAATAAGCTCAACAATATAGCAGTTTCTCAAGGAGATCCAAGAGGGAAAAAGAGTAAATTTAAAAGCAAAATTTCAAGGAGGAATTTTGGCACCCTTCACAAATTGATGCAAATGGAGGGAAAACTACCATTTTGCAGGTTTTAGACCTTGAGCTTTTCTCCTTTTGCCCTCTTCTACCCAGCATGTTCGAAGGTGGGTTTATACTTAATATATAGGGCTCCCTGTCGTTTGCTTAGCATGGTTCTGAACCTTTGATTTCCAACAGCTTCATTATAGGACAGATTGTTATTTCTGTTCTGTTGATAAGAAAGCTAAGGCATGGGAAGGTAATTGTCTAGAGGAGTAATGGGGTAGTGATTTTGAAGTTCTGAATTTCAGTTTCCACAGACCTGGAGTTTTCCTGCCTTCTTTTCTTTTCTATTTCTTCCCCACAGTAAGTCTCTTGAAACTTAGATGGCTGCCTTCCCTTTCACCACCCGTGTGTACCTTTGTAGTTGCCTTATGATCTGCTTGCAAGGTCCTCCCCAAGCATTCCTCTGAGCACAGGGCTGTGATTACCAGCAGGACATGTCTAGATTCCTTAACCTATCTTAATGGGAGCCCAGCTAATCTCTTCCTGAAAACAGTACTTGCTCTCTGGATTTCCTTGCTCTTGTGCTTTGGACCTTATTCTCCCCTTCCTACTGGGAAGTTCTCCATGTTACTTCCCACCAGTCCTAGTCCCAGGTTTTAGAGTCCCATTGGCTCTCACTGTCTTCAAAGTATCTGCTGACCACCTTACCAAACATTATTGTCTAGAGTAATTAGTTGTGCAGTTCATTTGGCAATGAATCTTATGGTACCTTTTATACTTGACAAACTGAACTTTTCACTCTTGATCCGTAAAGTTTTCAAAATTTAGGTGAATATGCTGTCTGTCCAAAACAAAGATTGATAGTAGGGACTCTATAATGCACAATAAGTTGTTGATAGTTTAATAATAATTTTAAGTGATAAATGTGAACTAAATTTATGGGATTCTCAAGACATTGGAAATTCAGAATAAAATGTCACAAGCAAAATGAAAGACCAATTCCACACGACTCCTGTTTTTCCAGACTTCCTTGTTCTGCCTCATCCAATCAATGTCCAAAGCATACTGTGTGTAGTTGGACAGAGTATTTTCTCATGCTGTGATTAAACATGAATAGTCCTTGCCAGTGGGATGTTTTTGTCCTTTATGTTTTAACCACATGTTCTCTCTTCTCTTTGTGGTAAAGATAATCTAATAAAAACTTATGAGGACTATTACTCATAGCTGCTTCATCATTACAATTTTTAATACTATCTTTTTTAATCTTAATGCACATGTGTAGATTTATATTACTGTACATCATTGTTTTGTAGTATGCTGTCAGAAATGTGCGTTAAGTTTTTACAATTACATACTACTTAGCAATATGTTCTTTTAGTACTGTAATTTGCTTAACTATTCCTATTTTGGTGGATAATTAGGTAGTTTCCAGTTTTGCTGTAGCAAAAATTTCTTTGTATTTTGCTAGAACAAGTTTCCAGTAGATTTTTTGATTAAAGCAAAGGAAAAAAAATTATGTTACAGATAGGTGAGTGAGTAAAGTAGTTTTATCAAATAGCTACAAAGTGAACATCTGTCTATCCACTGCCCAATTCAGGGGGAAAAAAAAACAACAACAACATTTCTGGTGCCCAGGAAACCTCCTCTTTGTGAAGGAAGGAACACTCTGGCCTTTGCTTTATGTTTAGCTTGTAGCTTTCCAAGTGAGAAATTGATGTATGTTGCCACAATGCTGGATCAGTGTTATGTTTTTACAACATTAGTTCTGAGTGGTAATTCTACTTTTTTTTTTGAGCCTAGGGCACTCTACCACTGAGCTACATCCCCATTCTGTTTCCATTTTATTTTGAGACAGGATCTCATTAAGTTACTCAGGCTTACCTTGAATTTGTGATTCTCCTGCCTTGGCCTCCTGAGTAGCTGGAATTACAAATGTATGGTGTGTGCCATCACATCTGGCTAATGGACATTTCTTTAACATGTGAATGTGTGCTTTTCTTTAAAAGCGTTCTTATTTGAATTTCTCATCCACATATCCAGGGCTTTTATGGGAACCACAGGGTACCTCTGTTTTTTCTTTCTTTTTAGATGTATATTCATGTACAACACTTTTTGTGTCAATTTTATTGAGGTACAATTAACATACAGTAAGTTTTGCCAATTTTTTTTTGTGTGTATTTGGTGCTGGGGATTGAACCCAGGGCCTTGTGCACGCAAGGCAAGCACTCTACCAACTGAGCTATATCTCCAGCACCCCTTGGTTTTTCAATCTGGGCTCTCTACTCAGTGACAGGCACCTTCCAAGATAACAAATGTAGACATAGCAGGGCCTTGCAGTCAAGTATCTGGAACTCTAGATAATCCCTTCTATCATGTCCTCTGGGTCAAAGCAAGCCAAGACAACATTCCAGAATCAAGGGGTGGGTTAAACAGATTTCTACCTTTTAATAGGAGAAGCTGTAAAATATTATGGCCCAGCTTTTCAGTCTACCACATTGCTATAAAGCAGCTTTCCTAGTTTGTAAGTAGCAGAAAAGTTACAGGAATCATCCACCAGTGTCCAGCCTAATACTTAGCGCCTGGCAAGCCCTCACTGTTGGTTCAGTAAATGAATGAAGGTCATCAGTGATACTACTCTTTGACCTTGTTCAGGTTCTTTAGAAATATTGGCTTGTGCTGCCCCCTAGAGGAACCTGAGGATTGGTGTGTCTACCCTGGAGCCTGGAATGTTGTTAGAGGTGGAACTGTAGGGTTATGGCAGTGGGTCCTGCCATTTAGCATAGGGTATGAGTTATATTCCTGGGCTTCATCTAAACAGATCCATTGAGTCCTAGGTCTTAGGCTCTGATAGTGGATGCTGCAGGGTGAGGCTACAGCACTGGAACAGGAATCTATGTTCAGGTGGTGAGACGTGTCAGAACAGAGCTCTGCCTCTTTGTCTGTAACCTTGGGACATCCACTTAATATCTGTGATTCTCAGTTCTCTCATTTGTTAAATGGAGTTAATGATATCTACCTCATAGGGTTGTTGAGATTAGAAACAGTTACAGTGCTTAACAGACTGTAACTCAGGAAGTGGGTGGTTAATGTTGTATAATAGACAAAGATCTTTGAAAATGTGTAGTAGATGTTCAACAAACATTAAAAGAATTTAGAAACTTAAACACCATAAGAACAAGAAGCATAGCTTCACCACTGGTTTCCAAGATCTAATGTTTAAAAAATGAGGTATATTAGGTGCTCAACAAATTATATATATTTTTGGTACCAGGGATTGAACCCAGGGGCACTTAACCACAAAGTCACATCCACAACCCTTTTTATATTTTATTAGAGACAGAGTCTCACTGAGTTTCTTAGGGCCTCATTGATTTGCTGAGACTGGCTTTGAACTTGTGATCTTCCTGCCTTAGCCTCCCAAGTTGCTGGGATTACAAGTGTGTGCCGTCACATCTGGCTCTAACAAATATATATATATATATATTCATATTTTTTTAGTTATACATAGACACAATATCTTAATTTTGTTTATTTATTTTTATGTGGTGTTGAAGATCAAACCCAGTGCCTCACATATGCAAAGCAAGCACTCTACCACGGAGCCACACGGTCTGCCACTGAACTACAACCCCAGCCCATCTAACAAATATTTTTTGAAAGAGTAAATGAAGTGCTCAAATCCTGCCTCTATCCATATGTGTATTCTCCCAGTGGATATTTCATTATCAATACTGGTTGTACAATACTGATAGTATAAGAAATTTGGTGTGTGTGGCATGTATACATGTGGACCCATGTGTGTTATTTTTATACAAGTGTCTTCTCAGGACTTGTAGACACTTTTTTTTTTTTTTTAAAGAGAGTGAGAGAGGAGGGGGAGAGAGAGAGAGAGAGAGAGAGAGAGAGAGAATGAATTTTTTTTTAATATTTATTTTTTAGTTCTCGGCGGACACAACATCTTTGTTGGTATGTGGTGCTGAGGATCGAACCCGGGCCGCAAGCATGCCAGGCGAGCGCGCTACCGTTTGAGCCACATCCTCAGCCCTGACACTTTGTTTTGTGTCCACCTCAACACTGACTAAGCTGCCAGGAAGCAAGTAGTTTTTATAATTTTTTTTTAAATGGGTGTAGTGATAAGTATGGAGGCTTAAAGATAGATGATTTGTTTTGCTTTTGGCTCTGTTTCCCAAAGAGTAGCAACCCAGCTTTGGTTTAGCAAATGATGACCCCTAAGGTATAGCAGAGCAACAGGAAAACAGTTAATAAAAACAGTTAATAGTTAATGTAACATTGCTACATTGTGTCCTCTTTTCATTGTGTACAGTTAACAACCTGACCTGGCTGTTCAGTTTGGGAAGAGAGACAAATAGATTTTGATCATGTTTGGGCCAGTAGTTTTTAGGATCTCTCTCTTCCAATGACCCTAACTAATACATACTTCTCCCAACACCGGGGACATCTTGGTGGCACCACTTAATGGTTTGTGGAGCTGATTGGAGGCTGGTGGCAGAGCACATGGAAGTCATTGTGTACTTTACAGAATGCTGTCTTTTATATTCTTTCATATAGATTTCTTAACAAAAATTATTAGTATTTTTGTTTATAAGGTTTGGAAGAAATGTAACTTGTTATAATTGATCCAAAATGCAAAAGTGCAACACAGAAATCACAACCATAAATAAAAAGTAAGCTGCCAAGCCACATGCTCTGTTTGGGATTGACTTTCATATATATATAAACATGTATATATGTTTTGTTTTGAGGTATTAGGAATTGAACCCCAGGCCTTTTGCATGCTAGGCAAATGCTCTGTTTTGAGCTCCATCCTCAGCCCTCTCCTATTAATATTTAAATTTTCTTGATTTGTTCTAATTAGTTGTACATGACAGTAGAATGCATTTTGACGCATTGTACACATTTTGAAAGCACATTTTCATCATTGGAGTGTTCTGTACAGTCCTGGAACATTGCTACATTGTGTCCTCTTTTCATTGTGTACTCTCAGTGGCAATGATTGTAGTATATGTGACTATGGCAGTAGGAGGCATACGTTTTTTAGAAATTGGTTCACACGATTGGTTAGGTTGAATGTGCTCACAATTCCTGTGGTTGAATGTCTTTGCAGTCTCTCCTCTGAAAAGTACAGTGTCAAGTAGCACTCTGAGGAGTCAGCCTTTGTCCTAGATACTGAATATTTGCAAGGGATCCAGCACAGTACATAGGAAATTCAGAGGTACCCATCATAACAGATCATCCATTACCTTTATGAATGACCGTTTCCACAGCCATCAAGATAACCTGGGTCCATGATTCTCATCATTGTCAAACCAGTCTCTCTGGGATCCCTCTCTGAGGCCCTAAAGGGTAGGGAACTCCAAAATCTAGGGACGTTATCTCCTCTTTGTCCCTTAGGAGGAGAGACCTCCTTCTCTGAGCAAGCCCTCTTCTGGTATCCTCAGTAGGCATAAGGTGGCAGTGGTCCCCAACTTGCTCTTTAGTGAGGAAGCCTGGCTTCTCTTCATCATGGTGATGTGACAAGAACAGGCCCCTGAAGGCCAGCAGGTGAGGATGTGCTTCCCAGCTCCATTTCTCACTGTTAGACCCAGCATAGGTAAGGGAGGCCCCCCCTTTTTTTAATATTTATTTTTTAGTTGTAATTGGACACAATACCTTTATTTTAAAAAAAAATTTATTTTTACATGGTGCTGAGGATCAAACCCAGGGCATCACATGTGCTAGTTGATCGCTCTACTGCTGAGCCACAACCCCAGCCCCAAGGGAGGCTCTTTTGCATTTGTGTGTGTGTGTGTGTGTGTGTGTGTGTGTGTGTGTTTTCATTAGCAATTTACTTGCTGCTATATTGTCTTCATAATAACCATAACCATTTTTAGCAACTGTACATTATTTCATCAAACAATAGATTTTATTTAAAGAGTACCTTATTGTTGGCTCTTTTTTTAATAAAAATATTTTTAGTTGTAGATGGACATAATACCTTTGTTTTATGTTTTCATATATGGTGCTGAGGATTGAATCTAGTGCCTCACACATACCAGGCAAGTGCTCCACCCCTGAGCCACAACCCCAGTCCTTATTGTGGACTCTTTAGCTCCCAATTTGTGTTACTGTGGAAATTGCTGTAATTACTATTTTTGTCTGTAACTTTTTGCCTCCATTGGAAAATTTCCTCAGTAAATGGGTAAGTTTCAACTACCTCTTATGGAAATCTAAACAATTGTTGTGGCAATGTTTTTTGCATTTTCAAAAAAATGCAAAACCAGAATCATCCCTTCAACAGCAAATACTTAAGTAAACTGTGCTACATTTAATCATTGCACTACTGTGCAACCATTAAAAGAAATCGGATTATTCACAATAGCTAAAAGATAGAAACAATCCACATTGTCCATCAACTCAGCTGATGAATGAATAAACAAAGTATGGTTTAAAGATCTACACAATGGGATATTATTTAGCCATAAAAAGAATGAGATTCTGGTATGTGATACAACATGAATGAACCTTGGAAACCTTAGCATAAGTGAAAGAAGTTAGACACAAAAGGCCACATATAATGTGATTCCATTTTTTGTGTAATGTCTAGAGTAGGCAAATCCAGAGAGCCAGAATATTTTCAGTATTTAGGGGGTGGGGGATGAGACAATATGGGGCTGGGAAATGATTGCTAATGGGTGTAGTTTCTTTTGGGATGATGAAATTATTCTAGAATTTGATGGTAGTAATGGTTGCACAATCTTATGAATACACTAAAAATCCACTGAATTATACACTTTAAAAAGATGAATTTCGTGATATGGGAATTAAAGCTCAATTTAAAAGACTGAAGAACTATATTGATGTAATTTATTTTCATTGAAAAAGCTAAATGCAGAATTCAATCTATAATATGCCATTTTTGTGAGAATTTTTGTTTGTTTGTTTTTCCTCCCTTTAGTGGTGGAGACTGGGCTTTTCCAGGAATAGGTCAGACTTGCCCTCATTCTGCAGTGAGTTCAGGCAGGAAAGTGGCTATTTCCTCTGAGACTATCGAGCACCTGTCATGGACCAGGTGCTAAGAATGCACACAGATTTCTAGATGATTTGTTATTATTCCCTTTTTTCAGATAATAAAACAGAGATAAGAGAAACTAGTGACTTATCAAGGTTACTCAGCCAAGACAGGAACCAACCCCAGGCCTATCCAGAGGAGGTGAGTCTGAGGCTTGAGCCACGTGGATCTAGCTTCCAGCTGTGTTTGCACCTGTGAACTGTCAGGCCTGGGACATGGAGACTACTTTTCTTCAGGAGCACAGCTAACAAAGATGCTGGTTATGAATTTACACTGAGAGGTCATTTGTGGTCCTTTATTCAGAGAGTCCTCTTGTCCTAGGCCAGGCACTTGTAACTTGATGGGAAGGTTTCAGTAGTTCCTTAAGTGGACCACTCCTGTGGCCTGAACATTCCATTCTGCTTCATGAAGCTGCCCTTGATGTTTTTTTCTGACAGAAGACCCTGTCTACCAGCCACTCAACCAACTCCTATGTTGTCCTCAAAACCCAGCTCATATGTCCCTTCTGTTGTTTCTCCTTAACAACACCATTTATAGATGCCTGACTGGAGCCTTTAAAATAATACTAGTCATGTTAACACAAGTAGTTATCATTTAGTGAGCTCCCTCTACTGATCACTGTTTTTTAACTGTACTTATTCCTTTAAATTCTCATGGTAATTATGCAATAAAAGTATACGTATAATTACTTACACTTCTTCCAGATTGAGAAAGAACCTGGACAAGTTAAGAAACTTGCCCAGAGTCATACAACCAGGACATGAAGCAACAGGTCTTTCTGACTCCAAAGTTCATATTTTCCCCTTGCACCACATCCTTTTCTTGCACCAATCACTTCGAATTGCAAATGCTACTTGTCTCTTTCTTCACTGCTGCCCTATAAGCCCTAGGAGGCAGGTGGTGGCTCTGACATCAGGACTGCCACCCCACTGCCCAGTGTGGGGCCTGCTCCCAAGTGGCCAGTCATAAAAGTTTAATAAGAATAAGAGGCATTCCACTGGCACAGCCTGGAAAGTACAAGCAGTGTGTTTGTCCTTACCCTGGAGAGGGAAAAGACCTGCTATCTGTCCTAGAGTGGTGATAAAGGGCAGATTGTGCCTCCTGGAGGACTTGCGTGTTTCCTGAGGCCCCAAGAGCACGTCTGCTTTCGAGCTGCCTTGGCTGCCCATTGGTGTGACTGCTGGGAAAGCCAATTTCGTGGCTGTGCTGGAGAATGTCAACAACCCACTCTAACCAGCTCTCTGGATATTTCCCTGAAATATTAAGGCCAGCAGGGACCCTTGAAGTAGAGGCCTCAATTGCCAGATTGTTGGATTCCAGCAGGATCTCTGTCGTAGAAACAGCAGCAAGGTAGTTGAGACATCAAGCTTGGTTGTCAGCTCTTGCTTTGAAAACCCTATCTCCCACTGACTACATCTGTGGCATTGGGACAAGTTCCTCAGACTTTCTTAGCCTCAATTACTTAATCATTCACAGGGGATGTTGCCTCCTTTCAAGGTCATGGATAAAAGGAGATAATACCTATAAAAATCCTTACCAGTGAGCCTAGCACAGTACCTGCATACAACACTAATGGCAATAATAATTGTTATCATTAAACTACCAGAGTAGATTTTTTTTTGTTACTATAGTAGATTTTTGTTTGCAGCTATTATTTAGGACAATAGAACAGTTTTCTACAAGGACAGGTCCTTGGGCCTGATGGGTAGTTTCCCTGGTCTAGGACACATCCTGACTGAAGTAGTAGTCTCCATCCTTTGATGTGAGCATGTGCTGTTCCTAGTTAACACTGGGAAGGTAGAGGCTGGGTTAAGAGGAGACTCCACTTTTCCTAGATTACAGGCAGCAAACAATTATTTCTGTATCCCGACCACCTTCCATGAGTTGAACAATTAATTAGCAGTTATTAACAGTATTGATTATTATTTGAAGAAAAGAAAAAGAATAATAATTTTACTTTGAACAATATATGAGTTAGCATTTTCATAAGGATTATTTTACTTACATTGTTTAAGATAGAAATACCTACCAAGAAAAAAAAAAGACATGGCTTTATTTAAATTTCATTGAACTATCTGTTGAACTCCGTCAGTTTTCATCTGCAGGCCTCTGGGAAAGAAATAGATTGGTATTGTGCAGTTTTGATTTCTAACATTTTCCTCATATATCTTTTGTATATGCTTTTCCACACCTCAGTGAACCTCATATTTGCCATTTTATTTTATTTATTTTTATTGTTTGCTACTGAGTATTGAACCTAGGGGTGCTTAATTCCTGAGCCACATCCCCACTCCTTTTGTTTTTTTATTTTGAGATGAGTCTTGGTAAGTTGCTTATAGCCTTGCTAAATTGCTGAGGCTGGCTTCAATCTTGCAATCCTCCTGTCTCAGCCTCCCTATTTGCTGGGATTAGAGGTATGCATCACTATACCCAGCTTATATTTGCCATTTTAAAGCTTGTCATATTATTCCTTCAAACAGATAGGCCAGAGTTTATTCATCCACCTGTCACTTGGAACCTAGATAGTTCCCACTTCATGCTACTATAGATATTATCAACCCTTTTAAAAACACGGTTTTAAAATAATCTTTGGAAATATTTCTTTAGGACAAATTGCCAGCAGTGGACTCAGGAGCCAAAGGACAGGAATAGGTTTTCCTGTTCCTGTTACTTAAGGTTAAGTCATCCTGAAAAAAGATAAAACCAACTCACAGAGATTGTCCATGTATTCACTTCTGGTCTGAAATAGGAAAGGAACACAGAAACAGTGCCAGCGAGATGACAAGGCGCTCTTTGCTGAGCCAGGCAGCATTTGCTGGAAGGGGTTGGACTTTTTTCTATGGGAATATTCTCCACTGATATCCCAATCCTCTGATTGTCTGTTTATGCAGGGCTGCCCCACCCCGGCCTCAGCTGCCTTTGCAGGAATTGTGCAATTGTAGTTAATCCAGAGCTGGGCAAGTTCTAGAATCTCGAATGAATTCCCAAGAGTCCAATGCCTGTGATGGGGCTGGGTGGGGGTGTTGTGGGGGGGCTGCGGTGTGTGTAATAAATGTTTACCTGAACTAGGCAGCATGGCCTGCTGGAGGGAGCTCTGTACCAGCCAGGCAGGCTCTGCTTCCATCTGCTGACTCAACAGGTACTTCCCCCACCTGTATGACAGAGATATTATGCAATTTTAGATGCATTCCTTTGACTCGGAACTTTGACACTTGATAAAATATGGGACTTCTGGGAGAGGGCACAGTACCATTTATATCCCAGGGGAAGTGTTTTACTAAAGCTGACTCTGAGAATAGACCTAGTTGTGGGTAGAAGGTGCAAAGCATCATGAAGATGTTAGAAAGTAAGTGAAGGAGCCCACGAAGTGGGTGAAGCTCTGAGCCTGGCCTTCTGTAGTTCATAAAATCTCCTAAAACCTTCTCTAGTCTAGGAGGACAGCGCACCTGGGTGGGGAGGTATAGACAAGCCCTCCTGGTTGTCTGGTAGAGACAGAGACTTAGGATGGACATTTCCTGCTGGGTTTGAGAACTGAGCTGCAGATTCCAGTAGATTTGCCCCAGAGACCC
Organism: Ictidomys tridecemlineatus; assembly: GCF_052094955.1. Classification (NCBI taxonomy): domain Eukaryota; kingdom Metazoa; phylum Chordata; class Mammalia; order Rodentia; family Sciuridae; genus Ictidomys; species Ictidomys tridecemlineatus. The sequence continues at coordinate 196,696,594 of NC_135480.1, read as the reverse complement.
CATCCCAGCCAGATACCAGTGATTGGCCTTCACAGTTATCATCACAATGATGCTGTGGTTTCTGCTTTGCTGTGACTCTGAAAGGGGAAGCATCACCGGGATTTAATCTTTAGCTCAGTTCAGTATAGTAGGTTGTGGCTCAGATCAAGACCTCCTCTCAGATTCTATCTCCTTTTCTGCTTCCTCTCTTTTGAGGGATTCTACCCATTCTATTTTCTCCCCCCTAGGATATACCAAGCTTGTTTTTGTCCTAGAGGCGTCCCCTCCACTGCCCCCTCTCCTTGACCTTCCCAAGGCTGTCTCCTCCTCACAGGCTTCTCAATTCTGGGTACCTTTTCCAAGAGAACTTCTGGTAAAAGTGGCCACTCTGGTAAAAGTGACATGCTGTTCTGTGGGGTTTTCTATGCTATTTTCATCAGCCTGTGTTTGCTTCTTAGCTCTGTCTTTTCCTGAAATTGTTGTTTTACAGATATTTACATAATATATTGTTCATCTCCCTAACCAGAATATAACATTCATGAGAACAGCAACAGGCTTTCTGCTCTCTGAAGAATGGAGAACAGTTCCAGCACCTACAGACAGAGGAATTCATCCAAGAATTCCAGGCAGCACTGCCCTCGCTCTTCTTCCCTTTGCTTCCTCCTCCTAAGTGAGACATATATATCTCTCCCAATTGAGAGCCAGGCAGGGTGGGCCTGGGCTGTGTGCAGATGGGGACTCTTGCCTAACTTAGCAACTTCGCTTATGGCGTGACTTGGGCCACCTCCTACCCAAATCTCCAGAAGTAGCAGACTTGGTCTGTGGGCCTCCAGGAGCTGAGCGGGGCCCACTGGGAAGAAGTTCATAGAGACAGACTTTAGTTCAATATAAAAAGAACTTTTAGGTGGGGCCCAGAGGAGGCAGAATGGTCATGTTGCCACTTTCCTGTGCTGGCTCCCCACTTTGTGACCATGGTCCATTCTCCACTCTCTGCCTCTGCATCGCCTGCCACCAGCCAGCTCATGGAGGTCATTGGTCCGGAATGATGCTCCAACACAGATACGGGTGATTCTGCATCACTGAGGGAACTAGACCAGATGGTCTCTATGGGCCATTTTGTCTCCTGTGTCAGGGGTTTGGCTCAGAACCATTCATTTTTAATCCATGTTCTGTGGACTGCAGGGCCTCCAGGGAGAAAAGGGTGACGGACTGGATTAAGCTGTTAATGCTGTGCCAAGGTTAAAGCTTGGGGACCCAAATGCCAGAAAACTGGTTGGTGACCACATCCGCCCACCTGCTGTTTGCTTAGCACAGAAAGTTGATCATCTGCATCAGGAATGTGCCTCATAGCAGTTCCAGGCCTGGTTCTGCTGCCAAGTTATTGTGTGAGCTTAAATATATCTTTTCCTTCTCTTCTGGAAGACTGAGAATATTTCGGTTAGACCTCGTTGCTTTGTCTCTTCTGACTTTAACATCTAGGATTCTATCAGTGAACCTCAAACATGAAAAATCAGGCCTTTCGCAAGGGCTCATGCCTAGGTTCTATTCTTCAGCAGCTCATCTTTCTTTGTTGATAGCCTGGAACAGAATCAAGACCTCTGACCTCCATCATCAGTAGCTCAAGGCTTCTCAGAGTGTTTGAGTGTCTATTCACAGCTCTGACTGGGCAGATGACACAGCTGTGGACAGATCACACACTTGTGTCCAAAGGTGTCCATCATAAGAGATGTGTCTAGCAGCTCCCCGGAACCAGTCTCTTAATATGGAGGGCAAGAGGGGGATTTTGCATATCTAGGTGATAGTGCAGTGAATCCTTGGGCAGCATTGATGACAAGGAGCCTTTTCATGATACCGCATGGTCATTTCATGATGTTTCAGTCTATTATTCTCCCCTGAAACTCATCTTAATTTATCTTTGGCACAACTTGAAGGGAGAATAGAGAAGCCTAACCCTGTATTCTACAACCAATCTCTGACCTGAACCAGGTCTTTTTCTTTCACCTTATAGGTTCCTGTAGGAATGAAAGGCTCAAGCCAATGTGATAGTACATATCTGTAATCCAGCGGTTCAGGAGACTGAGGCAGGAGGATTGCAACTTTGAGGCCAGCCTCAGCAACTTAGTGAGACCCTGTCTCAAAAATAAAAAGGGGGGGGGGATGCAGCTCAGTGGTAGAATGTTCCTGAGTTCAATCCCCAGTATGTGGGGGTGGGAGGCTCAAAATGCCGAGTGCTTAAGGAAACATTTCACAAGCATCTTCTCTGAGCTAACTCCAACGCTCTAACTTGGCAAGTAGAGATTAAAACTGAACTTATTAACTTTTTAATGCTTTGTACCTCTCTCCCTCCCAACACACAAACACAAACAAGGTATAGATTCTTAGAGGAATAGACTTTTCATGACACATATATCTTTTAGATCACTGTTAACAGCATGGATATACTGGCTTTAAAGGAATATATTTCTCATGTTTTAAAAAAAATTGAATACCAAGGATTTTGGATAAATCATTTTGCCTCTTTGAGTCTCAATTCTGCAAAATGGGTTAAACTGATCCTGTCTAAGATTGCCAAATTTAGTGAATAAAATTACAGGATATCTAGTTATATTTGAACTTCAGATAAATGATGAATGATATTTTAATATAAGTATGTTCCATGCAATACTTGAGGCATACGTATACTAAAATTATTTATCATTTATCTGAAATTCAAGTTTTAATGCATCTTGCATTTTTATCTGGCAGCCCTTTCCCTGTTCAAACTAGGTTAGGACTTTAATGAATAACAGAAGGAATAATTTGTGGATTAATAATGAATGGAAGTCTTTATGGTTTACAGAGTTCTGTGTCAGCAGGAAGGGTTTTGGTTGCGTGACTTTGATGAAAAGGGGTCTCTTGCAGGCCTGAGTCTGCAAGACATGAGAACCTAGAGACTCCAAGACATGAGAAAAATCAATGCTGCATCCATATGAATGCCTTTTATTCTGGGACAGGGGATTCAAAACCTGTGGTATAAGGGCTGAGGTTGTGGCTCAGAGATTAGAGCATTTGCCTTGCATGTGTGAGGCACTGAGTCTGATTCTCAGCACTGTATATAAATAAATGAATAAAATAAAAGTCCATCAACAACTTAAAAAAAAAACAAAAAAAAAACCCTATGACATAGGGAGAACCCTGGAGCAGCACGTGAGAAAACCATAGGTTTTGGCTTATAGGAAACTCAAAACAGGACCCCTTAAGGGTATCAACTACATCCGAGTTTTCCCACTACATCCTCGGAAGTACAGTGTCTAGAATGCTATCGATACTCAGACTCTCCCCGCAAGGTTGAAGGGGATGCAATGGACTGGATTCGAGGGTTTTGACACCAGAGTCCAGGTAGGAGCTGGAAGAATGGGAAGCATTTGACCCAGAACATGTGGACATAGGTTCATAGGCCATAGGCTTCCCATCCAGCATGGATTTTGCTTTCTGGAAGGTGTCACTTCCAACCATGGTGGCTTTTTGCTTTGGTAGACAGCCCCAAACAGACATTCCTTTTCAATCCCTGCCCTGTCTAGAGGAGCAGAAGGCCACCAGCATCAGTTGTTCAAAATGTGAAGGTTGGAAAAGCCCTGGGAATCATCAGTCTTCTGTCCTCGCACCTTAGAGATGGGGAAGCTAAAGACAAAGCTGGGGAAGGACATACCCACGGCCATGTGAAAGCTAGGGGTGGAACTAGGACTGGAGCCTATACCTGCTGTTTTGCAGCTCTGGGTCAGGATCACAGCAACCCATTCTCTCCTAGGATTCCCTCTGTTGGCCAGTCCCCATCCTGCTACAAGCAAGTCACTGCCCTCCAAGGCCAATGATCCCTTCTCACGGGGCGGGGTGGGGGCAGCTATTTAAAATCATGGTGATAATCTGCTTGGGGGCAGTATTTTCTAATTTGCAAGATACATTCAGGTACCTCCATGTCGATTTTCTTACCTCTCATCACATCCCCCTGCCTCACACCCTACATCTTCTATACTTGCTGTCAGCTCCAAACATGCAGTGCCTGTCCCACAGGTAGGCAGTGTGGCTCTGCCACAACAAGATATGTGATCTTGTACAAGTGATGGAACAGAGGTTAACTGTGCCTCAGTTTCCTCATCCATAAAGTGAGGGTAATAATAACGATATGCCTCATAGGATTTTTATGTGAGGGTTGACTACTTGTGCCTCTGAAAGCACATGCTCAGGGCTTAATGAATATCAGCTCCTACTGTATTTCAGAGCTCTTCTTATTCCTTTTCCTCCTTCAAGACTCAGCTCAACTTTCCTTGCCCTAGGAAGGTTTCTTTGACCCTTTCCCTTCAGTGGAGTTAGATGTTCTTTAGCATTTATTGTACTTATTTAAATATATTATATTTGCCTATTTTCTGGTCTGTCTCCCTGACTTAGCTGTGATCACCATCTCCATTTTTATCCCCAGTGCCAAGCATAAGATCAGCCAGGTGTTTGTGCTTAATGATATTTGTTGAATGGATGAATGAGTGAGTGTGTGAGTGATCCCTTTGATTCCCAAATCTTAGCCATTCTTGATGTCTATCTCTCACCCTACACCCAATCCAATAGCACGTTTGGACAATCCCACTTCCAGAACAGATCCTGAATCTGCCTCCAGGCCAGTCTATGCCACCATCCTCTCACTGCTGGCCCTCTCTGCCTCTGTGGCTTCTGAGTTTCCATCCCTGCTGCCCTCATCCCCTCTCATCCCCCTGCCTAAAACTCTGCCTTCAATTCTTATGAATAGAATCTAGTCTTCTTGCGGAGCTGTGGAGCCCTGCAGTATCTTACTGGTACCTCTCTCTCCTGCATTTCACATGCTTCACTCAATTTCATCTCTTTATGCTCCTCAAAATCTCACACTTGCTGTTCCTTCTTGTTTTGCAGAGTTGACTCCTCTTCCTTCTCCTTTTTTTCTCCTCTTCCTCCTCCTCCTCCTCCTCCTCCTCCTCTTCTTCTTCTTTCTTTTTCTTCTTCTTTTTTTTTTTTTTAATTTTGCAGTTCTGGGGATTGAAGCCAGAGTCTCATGCATGCTAGGTAAGTGCTCTACCTCTGACCTACATCTGCAGCCCTTTCTTTTGATTTCAGGTGGAATAGTACATCCTCAAAGAGACTTTCCCTGACCATGCTGAGGGAATGTCTTTCAATTATTCTGCGTCATAATACCCCTTTAATCTCCTTTGTAGTATTTATCATAATCCATAAATATCTTGATTGTTTACCCATTTATTCATTAATTGGTTTATCTCGCTTGCTATATTGTAAGCACTATAAGTGTAAGTTCCTTACTTTGTTGTCTTGTTTACTAGAGTGTCTCTTGGTCAGAGCTTAATACGTTTTTGCTGAATGAATGAATGAATCCTCCTTGAACATAATAGGTAGAGCAGGAATTAGATGCAGATTTTACAGATGACAAAACTGGAGTTTAGAGAGGTCGATTCTTGCTGTAGGTAGCATAGGCTGGACGCGGTACAGCTAGGTCCACAAGATCATTGACTTTTCCCATCAGAACAGAAAGGAGATGGACTCTGTGCTGGGAATTCAGCTTGGTAAATTCACAGACTAGTTCCCCAATGTGGGACTGGATGGGTAAGATTCCAAAGCTCCTGCTTCTTAAAGAGTTAGAGCTGCCAGCGTGAGGCAAAGGATTACATCCAGTTCCAAATTCCAGTCTGCACTTGAGGCATTGCACACACCCAACAAACACCCAATGATCATAAGAACAGTGCGATGATTGTTTGAGAAAGGAAATGAGACCCACAGGCTTGATCTCAACCTTCTTCAGAATTTGTTCTAATTTGGGCTTGGTGGAATGAGAAAGACATTTCTAGTTTCCTTACATGAATGTGGCCTAATTTGGAAGATTTTGTCATTCCCAAGGTCCCCACTGCTGCTTGAGAGCAGACCTTGATTATTGTCATTATTTAAAATACTGCCTTCACCATTGATAATAGGCTGGCAGCAGGGTACCATTTCTGTGATTCTAGGAGGAAAGTTCCTGGAGGGGATGCCCAGTGACATAAAGAAAGCTCTGGAACAGAAGTCAGAGGGTGGGAAGGCCCATGGTGTCCAGCTGGTAGGCTGGAGACCTCTCACTGGCCCTTAGCTGCCTCTTATGTAAGGAAGGATCTGGGTATGATGGTGGCTTATACTCAGAGGGTTAGGGTCTGATCCTGGTTCTGTTGCTAGTTTTCAGTGTGAGATCTTGTCAGGGTCTTTTCCTTCTGTGGTTCTGAATGCAATTGTAGGGGCTGATGCTTGTGTCCCCATGCCATCCCTATAGTTGCTCTTTGTGTGGTCTTTTTTGGGGAAACTTACTCCCCTAAAATTTGGTTTCCTTACCATCCAGTCCTCAGAAGCCAGTGTGAAATTGACATGGCTACCTTAACATATTTCCAACAAAGGGCATAGTAGTCCCTAAGGCCTGCTTCTCAGGGCACTTCGGGTAGAAAGAGGGGTCAAGTGTCCACTCCTACCAAGCACTCTCTCAGTCCTGTTGCTGCCCTCTGACAAGCATGTGCTCCAAGGGAGGCTCTTGGGATGGGGGTGGGGAGGCACTGAGGGTATGAAAGGAGGGGAGTATGACTCTTCTGAGAGTCTAGAAGTTCTGAGCATGGAACCCCAAGGACACTGTACCCTCCTGGCCTTGACCCATTATGTGGAAAGACATGTAGGAAAATCAGATATGTACCAGTGTCTTTTGAGTGTTTTCAGTGGGACAGACTTTGGCTCAATGGTTTACATACATTGTTTTATTTGACCTTGAACTCTGTGAGGTAAATATGAGGATCCGCATTTCTACAGAGGAAGAAATTGAAACACAGAGTTGAAGTTTCTTGTCCAAGGTTATACAACTAGGATAATCAGGATTGAGCCCAGCATGCTTTACTGCTAAATTATTGTCTCTGCTAATTAAAAATAGTGATAAAAAAATAATTAAAATGGAGGAAGTGCAGTTAGCAGCTGTGGAAAGCACTTGAGGTCTAAAGTTCTACTTATTAGCTTAGTAACTATGGGCAAGTTATTTGACTACTTTGAGTGATAATATACTTGCTTATAAATTAGAGGTAATTTCTTCTTCTAGTTCACAGTATAACATTAGAGGAGACCATGTATGTAAAGTGTTTCAAGTTGATGCCTTATACATTATTAATTGCTTGTTGTTACTGTTTCTATCACTACTGCTGCTATTGCTACTACCTTCTCTCCACTTTGTTACAAAGCTCAAGAGCTCTGTTTGCTGTGCACCTGTTAGTAATCCCTTTTATTACAATGATAGAAACCTAAGAGAATGAGTTATTTGTGAACCTTCAACCTAATTCCTCCCCCAAATGGTTCACATTCTTTGCTTTACAGCCAACTCTGATGAAGGGTCAGGGTTTGACTTGGTGCCCACTGTGAATGACGTCCTCCATTAGATCTCCAAGAACTGCAGCAAATGCTTTTCTGGTCTTATTTTAGCATCAGGGAGACTTTGAAGCAGGATTTCAATATTTAGTTTTCTTACTTGGAGATGGTGCTTGCAATTAATGTGGGTTTGCAGCTTGGGTCTTTCTTCTCATCTTAAGAGATGCCAGGGGGTAGATCAAGGATGTGGTGGCTGACATATCCTGAGATTCAAATGAGTCCTATTGTTGGTTATTACTAAATCTGAGAGTACTGTGTACTCATTGTAAAAAAAAAAATTGGAAAATGAGGGCAAATATGAAGGAGAAAAATATAAAATACCCATAATGCAATCACTCTGAAATAAAGAATTTAATGTTTTGGTGTATTTTGTTTTGTTTTTTATTGTATATCATCATATTTTACATAATTAGGATCATTGTATAAATAGTCATAGAAACTATGTTTTAGTAATTTCATATTGCCAGAATTTCCTTCATGAATATGCTTTAGAAATGTACAATATCCCAACATAAAACATCACAAAGCACAAAGTACTTAACCAATCCCCTATTATTAATTGTTTAGGTTTTTCTAATTGTTATTATTATAACACAATATGCATATAACATTTTATATATAAATATGTACATCTTTTGTATATAAATATGTACATCTGATTATTTCCCTTGGACAGATTCTTAAAAGTAGAAATGATGAATCAAAGAGGAGTAAGGGACTGGGGATGTGACTCAGTGGTAGAGCATGTGTGAGGCTCTGGAGTTCAATTTCCAGCACTGGAGGTGGGAGAGGAGTATGAACAATTTTAAGGCTTCCTGGAAAAGTTGTATTCTATCAACATTTAAATTCCTATCAATAGTGAGAGACAAATCCTGGCCAGTAGCAAGTATTACAAGTTTTTAAAATTTCTGATTTCATGAGAATCAATAGGTTCAAAAAATAGCAACTAATTGTCTTGATTTTCAATTCTTTGATTACTTTAGCTGAATAAAATTTCATGTTTCTTATTCATTTGTATTTCCCTTTCTATGATTTGTCTATCAGTCTTCTTGGCTAGGCAGACGTGATTAATAGAGGCCCCAGTAATCCTATAGTTGTCTGCAGAGGATGCCAAACTTTTGCATTTAGCCACATCTGATAGGCTTTGGCAGGATGACCATGTCAGCATTGCTATTTCAATGGAACCAGAAAGTGAATGTCTCTGTGTTTTATTGCAATCTGGGAGAAGCTGTTTTTATAAACAACATCTAGCATATTATTTTACTTTCTTCCTCTCTGAACTTCCCGTTTCTTAAAGGTTGCTCTATGGGAGCGTTAAATTTGATGTGTGTCTGTTCAGCCTTTCAGTATGTGCTCATGTGCAATGCATAGAGGCCACATTAATGGACTGCAGAGTACAGAGAAGAACCTGGGCTTTGGACTTAGGCAGGTGTTGGACAGACTTCTCAAAGGTTCAGTTTCCTCTTCTTTCAAGCATAAATGATAGCCCTATCTTGGAGGAATAAATGTATTATGAATGTAAAACTCTTAGAACAGTGGCTGTCATATCATAAGGCTCCTTTTAGCCCAACAATTCCTGAGCCCATTCTCTACATCCAGCACTGGGCTAGTGCCAAGTACGAAGAGGAATCACACTGGGTCCATTACAGTGTTGTGTTTCCCTCAAGGTAAAGGTCAATCTGCTCATAGACAAGGCCAACAAGGCCTCCAGAGGCCTGCCATCCTGTGGATCTTCATTAAGCTCCATGACTCCAGCTGTCATAGGTCGGTTGACAGCTTGCACCCTGCCCCTGCCCTTGGTACTAAGGATTGAACCCAGGGGCACTTTACCACTGAGCTATAATCCCAGCCCTTTTTATTTATTTATTTATTTATTTTTTGGAGAGAGGGCCTCAATAAGTCGATGAGGACCTTGCTAAATTACTAAGTCTGGCTTTGAACTTGTGATCATTCTGACTCAGCCTCCTGAGTCACTGGGATAAAAGGTGCACACCACTGTACCCAACTAATAGCTCTCTTTAGATCCCCAGACCTTAGCTGCAGTCCTGTTACAATCGAAAAAGTGTCAGTCAACAATCTGATACAGTATTACAGCTATAATTTTTATCTTCTCTTTTTTCTTCCTAACATTATACCATAAGCCTTTTCCCTTTATAGTAGAGGTTGCCAGCTGAAGCCAGCCACCTGTTTAATTTGTGGCTCTATTACTTGTTAAGTGACCTTGGGCAATTACTTAACTTCTCTGTATTCTGGTTTCCTTATCTGTAAGATGCAGATAATAATATGCTAGAGAGTGATTATTGGTGTTCCCCTAAAATTCATTCATTGAAACCCTAAACCTCCTACATGTGATGGCATTTGTAGGTCTTTGGGAGAGGATCAGGTCATGAGGGCACAACCCCTGTGAATGGGACTAGTGTCATCATTATTATTGTTGTTATTAATTTTGGCAGTATTGGGGATTGAACCCAGGGCCTTACACATGCCAGGTGTGTGCTCTATCACCAAGCCACATCCTCAGCCCTATAGGATGAGTGTCCCTATAAGAGAGACCCCAGGGAGCTCCCTTGCCTTTTCTTTTTCTTTTTTTAACCGTACGATTATTTTTATTCATTTTTATTTTTTTAGTCATACATGACAGCAGAATGTATTTTGACATATAATACATACATGGAATGTACATACATCAATTATAATGTCTATTCTATTCTGCTGCCCTTCCTATCCCTTGCCTTTTCTACCATGTGAAGACACAGTGAAAAGACTACCATCTAAAAAGAAGGGCCCTCACCAGACACTCTGTACCTCAATCTTGGATTTCCTAGACATCCAAACTGGGAGAAATAAATTTCTGTTCTTTTTAAGCCACTCAATCTATGGTACTTGGTTATAGCAGCCCAAACAGGCTAAGACATAATGGTACTTACTTCATCCGGTTCTTAGGATTAAAGGAAGTAACTCACCTTTAGCTCTTAGGAGCATGTCTAGCACATAGAAAGCATAATTATGTATTACTAATATTTACCATATTGCCTTGATAGCAACCCTTACAATGACATTATATAATTAAATTTGAATAGATATAATTATCCCTTTCTCTGATGTTGGATATTTAAAGTGTTTCCAATTTTTAAATATAAACTAAAATGTTATTCCAAAGAAATGAAAAGAAAATCATCTTGTGGTTTAAAGGCAGAACAATTAATTTAAGAATTAAATGTTGAATGAACCCACATTAGTAGACCTAAATTGTCTTTTGGAAAAATTTAACAGTTTCTGTATTTATTAGGGCTAATTTCCCCTCTGAGCAGCCCAACATGGGTGGTCCTTGCCTGGGCAGAACTGGCCTGGATTCCTCAGCAAGGTCTTCTAGTACTTTGCTGTGATTCTCCTGGCAAAGAAGCTGCATCAGCTTTCCTCACCTAATGCCAGAGAACCTCCGGTACAGCATAGCTCTGGGCCAACCCAGCAGTTTTTAGATATCATTTGGAAATATCTAGTGGGCAACTATCAGGTCATGTCACCTGATGGGGAAGTATTGGGACAGAGGTTTCTGATCTGGTCTTTCAGACAACAAGGCTCAGAGTTAGCCATGGTATTATTGAAATATGAACCTACATAGACAGCATTGTGACTTAGGCTCTATAAATGTACTTTTGCATCCTCAATGAAGTAAAAGAGGAATTTATGGGCTCCACTTTATAGATGAGAAAACTGAGGTCAGAGAAGACTTTCCTCCAAGGTCACACAGTCAGTAGAGTCATGAGTCAAGTCTGTCTGACTCTAAAGATACAAACTCTTCCCAGGGGCACCACAAGATCTTTTCAATTTAATCAGCATGTATTAGCATTCACATTGTATTGCCCCCATGAGGCACTGAAAACAGACAGACAGACACATCAGTCACAAGTTCTAGTATTAAGGCTGATGCATGCCTGTGAGGAGTAATAAAGCTGTGTGGGCAGTTCAATTTATCCTGTTGTATATATTTCTGAAAGCCATCCTTAATCCTTTTAGGAAGAGGCAGGGCAGAGGTAGACTGGTAGATCAGGGCTATAATCAATGAATAAACAAAGGGCAGTAGGAAAATGGGGAGGGAGAGATGAGTTCTCAGAAATCCAAAAAAGTCTCTTAGAGGATGTGACAGTTTGGTTAGGGTTAGGAGCCAGGAAGAATCAGCAAAACAGGCACAGGGCATGTCACATTCACTCTCTTCCTAAAGAGAAGTAAAAATAGAACCTCAGTTAGTGCTTGCTAAATATTGGTCTTGAAACCAGAACAATCCATTTCATTTTGTCCCCACTTACATACATAGACAGATCTATCAAGACACATTCAGAGGTATCATGATGCAAAAACACAAAAACCCATGAAGCCTGTCAGCACACTTAAGACACATAGTATATAAAAATAGATACTAGCTCCCATAGACTCACAGATACTTGCAATATTCATACATAAAGACTTAACAAACATGTTTATGCTTTCATACACAAGCCATAAATATCCTCCCTCTCCAACTACTCATGCAGCCAAATAAATGCACGTTTTCGTTAACATATACAAGTTCATACGCAAATCTCATCCTGCCGGTCTGGTTAGAGGCCAGTGACTAATGGGAAACCATGCACAAAGGCAAGCATCATGTAGGGGAGGTCGGGACTGGTTTAGTGACAAGGCTGGGATTAAGCCCGTCAGATGACAAACCCCGTCCTGCCTGGCTGCCCCTGGAAGCCGCTCAGCCGAGGAAGCAGCAGCAGCTGACCTAGCTCTGAATCCTGGGCCAATGATGCGAGGCTGCGTGCCCATTTCCAGCTTCGTTCAGGGTTTAAAGTCATACAGGGTCAAGCTACGCTATCAGCCCCACCCCAATCCCTGCAACAGGCAGGAGACTCTGGGGACACAGCAGGGCTGAGACCTCTGGCTGTTTTCTAACCTAGGCTTGTCCAGACACGGCACACTGAGTAGTTAGCATTAATAAGGGTTTACAACAGTGGGCCAGGCACTAGGTTAAGCCCTGTAGGAACATTACTTAATTCTCATAAGAGCTCTGAGAAGGGGGTGGGATGCGTCCAATCATCTCCATTTAGTGGTGAGAAAACTGGGCTCAGGCCATAAAACACTCGGCAAGAGAGACAAGAAGCTCGATTCTAGTCTTCCGGGGAATTAGGGTAAAGTGCATAAGTGTGCTGCTTCCCCTACGCAAGACGCTTGCACCTTCTGCTCCTGACCCGTTTCCAGACCTCCCAGAACTGCCCGGCCCCAGCGCCTGGACCACAGCAGGTGCCTTGTCACAGCATGAAGCATGGGTTCAGTGAGGCGCTCAGCAAAGACCTCAGTTTCCCCATCTCTAAAATGGGAACGGCAGTGCAGACTTTGCAGGACTGATGCCAGACTCTCCCGGGTAGCAAAGGGAATTCTGAGGCTCTACATCCCCGCGGCTCTCGCGCCTACAACGGGGTTTCTGCTCAGTTCCCGTCGGATCCCGGGTGCGGCGCCGGCGCCCCATTGTTAGGAGGGCGGGGACGCTCCCAAGAACGGCTTCCCCGCCCGGGGTCGCGCTCACAGCCCAGTGGAGCAGACGACTTGGCCTGGCGTCTGCCGCACGGGGCGCGTCCTTTGTCTACTCCGCGGCGCCGGGTGCCCGAGGCCCGCGCCCCGCTCTTCGGGCAGACAAAGCGGGGGCCGCAGCGAGCCCGGCAGGCTGGAGCGGGGCTCGCACCACCCTCCTCCCGCCTTACGTACCGCCCCCTCCCTTCGGCGTGCTCTGATTGGCCATCGAGGTTACAAAGAGGCCGGGAAGCGGGTGGGTCACGTGGGATGGCGTGACCTCCCATTGGTTGGGGGCGGCTGCCAATCGAGGAGGGCGGGCTGTCCGCGCTCGGCCCGGTCGCTCTCTCCTCGCTGGGGCCCGCCCGCGGGGCCGGCTGCCTGTCAGAGGGAGGTGGCGATGGTGCGCCGGGTGGCGGTGGCGGCTGCGGCGGCTTCCTCGGTCGGAGTGCAGAGAGGAGAAGATGACTGACCAACCGACTGGCTGAATGAATGAATGGCGGAGCCGAGCACGCCATGAGGAGCCTGCCGAGTCTGGGCGGCCTCGCCCTGTTGTGCTGCGCCGCCGCCGCCGCTGCCGCTTCAGCAGCCTCGGCGGGGAATGTCACCGGTGGCGGCGGGGCCGAGGGGCAGGTGGACGCGTCGCTTGGCCCGGGACAGCGGGACGAGCCCAGCCACCCTTTCCCTAAAGCGACGGCTCTCTGGACCCAGACCCCGAGGACCGGCCCCCCGCGGACTACGGCCAGCCGACCCTTGACTGCGACCTCTTTAGCCCAGTCCCCGGAGACCACCCCTCTTCGGGCGACGGCCGGACCCGCTCCGACCACCTTTCAGGCGCCGCTCGGCCCCTCGCCGACCACCCCTCCGGAGGCGGAGCGCACTCCCACCACTCCTCGGGTGCCGACCAGACCCGCGCCCACCACCTTTTCCACGACCACTGTCGTGGCGCCGACCACCCCTGCAGCGACCACCGTTCTGGCACCAACCACTCCCGGGACCCCGACCCTCCTCTTTCCTACCAGTAGCAGCGGCAGCAGCAACAGCAACAGCAGCGGCGGCGGCGGCGGCGGCGGCAGCAGCAGCAGCAGCAGCGTCCCGCCCACCCCACCTGCCACCGAGGCCCCTTCTCCTCCCCCAGGTGAGTCCGGGCGCGGCCACTCGGGTAGGGTCCTCCCCAGTGCTGCCCATCCTCCCCATCCCCCCGGGCATCTAGGGTTGGCCGCTTCACTGGAATTGATCGTTTCTTGTCCTAAGGATCCCCAGATTTCGGCTTCCAAAGGGAGGGCCAAGCTCCACCTAGCCCCCCAACCCCCAAATCTGGAAAGTCTTTTGTCCCCCCTGAGCTGTGCTCTCTCGGGAGGGGCCCGCTGCTGTGTGGAAGGCATCGCATCTCTTTCCAAACAGGGTTTTGGATTTGGTTGGCTCAGCGGGTCACCCCGCCCGGGTTATTTGGGGAAGTTTGAACGGCAACACAGTATCTCCATCAACCCCTAGGCCAAAGCTGACTGTAGGGGGTTTCTCCCAAAGGCCCAGTTTCCTTATTCATATCTTTTTGTTTATGTAAATATCCGATCTATGTGTGACAGGTGGAAGAGATATTAAGAGGATTTTGTTTACAAAACAGTAGTACAGAGCACTTGAGGCCAAAAAATAAAAATAAAAAATATCCATGTTTTCTCTGCACATAAGTAGATTCAGTAGGTCATCTGGGACAGGTGTATATCTAGGTTGAGCAGTTTATAAAATTAGGTTAAATCCCTTCCTTGCACTTTTTTTTCTTTCTCAATTACAAGGTCAATATGTTTGGAAAAATATAGTTTAAGGAGGGATACCCAGTTTTGACCCTTAAACTAGGATGTTCAATTTTGCTGATGCTGACAAATACCAATTTTCATGTGAGTTCCCAGGGAAAATATGGCTCTTCTTCCTTCTGAATGAAGTCTTCAAGGAAAGTTAGAGATGGCTTCTGTTCTTTCCCCCTTCAATTGGGATGTGAATTAAACAAGTAAAATCTACTTTGTCAAGGTGATGGACAAGATTTTCTGAGTTCTGTACTTTGAGTGGGGGTGGAGATTTGTCTAAAGCACTTGCTTAGCTTGACCACTGACCTAATTCTTAGGCTCAGTGGTTTACTGTGGTGTCAAGTATGAACCTTGGACTGTAAATTAATTTGTAGAGAATTTCCCCACATGGTTATGAACCTTAATATTATCTTGAATCTTGAGTTGGAACTTGGCAATGACAAAAGGAAGAACTCAGATTATTCACCCCCCAAACAATTTGTATCTCTTTCAGTTTCAAGGACTATTTTAACTGAGTTTTTACCTGTGGTGCCTTTTGGCTTTTATACAGAGAGATTGGCATATTATTGAAAAACAGGAAGCATGATGGTTGAAAATACGGACTATCCATTCTTAGGTTTGAATTCCAGCTCTGCCTTTTATTGGATATATAAACTTGGCTAGGTAACTTAATCTCTCTGGCCTCAGTTTCTTCAATTGTGAAATGAAGGTAATAATAGTACTTACCTTGTATGATTGCTGTGAAGATTAAATAAGTTAATACATTTATAGTGCTTATAGTTCCTAATGCTGAATAAGCACCCCTTATATGTTGGCTATGCCTATAACCAGACTTCCTGCTCCCACCCTTCTCATGGGTAGAAAAGCATTTGAGAAAATTAGTAGGGAACTGTGATGATTTTTTATTTGTTTTAGTAAAACAAAATAGAAGAAGAATGAATTAGATTTTATGGAATTTCAAGCAGTCTTTCTGTATAAAAGTCATAGTTTAAGGAGAGATACCCATTTTTTGTCCCCTTAAACTAGGATGTTCAATTTTGCTGATGCTGACAAATACCAATTTTCATGTGAGTTCACAGGGAAAATAAGGCTCTTCTTCCTTCTGATTGAAGTCTTTCTTCAAGGAAAGTGGCATTTAGGTAGCAATTGCTTTGGTTAGTTTTGATAAATAAGTCTTTTTCCTTAATGTTATTTTACTTTTATTGTTTTTAAAACATAAAAGTAACCCTTACAGTGAAAAATATAAACAGCCAGAAGTCTACACAGCAAAAAAAGTGAAAATTACTCCTTCATTACATTCTAGTTGGTCCCTAGAGGTTACTACTGCTAGCAGTTTGTTAGATCTTTTTTCAAATGTTTTTCTGGGTATATATGAATGTACACACAGAATATTTAAAAATAGTTTTTAAAATGGAAAAATTCTCTATATATTGTTTAACAATATATTTAATTCTCTATATATTGTATTTATTTAATTATGCATCATGGACTATTTTTTTTCATGCCAGTACCTAGGGTCTACATTATGATTATGGTGATTATTATTATCACTATTATTTTTTTTGTGCTGAGGAATGAACATTGACAATGCCTCATGCATAGGCAAGTGCTCTATTACTAAACTACACCTCCAGCCCTACTTTATTCTTTTTAATAGTTGTGCTTTCCACTGTAAGAATGTATTATAATTTATTTAACCCATCTATAGACACTAAGAGTGTTTCTGGACTTAGCTTTAAAAAACATGGAGAAGCATGGACTATAGTCTGCTTCAAATAGTAAACATATCCCTTTAACAGAGAAAATTTGTATTTGAATTTGAGAGAGCTGGTTTGACTTGCAAAGTTAGATTCCCTGGCATTTGGGAAGATGATTGTACAGGTTTTTTTTGTTTGTTTGTTTTTGTTTTAATTAATTAATAAATTTTACATTGGACTGCATTTTGACATGTAGTACGCAAATGGAGCAAAACTTCTCATCCTGTGGCTGTATGTTGAGGGCCACAGTCGGGATGACGCATGGCATGTTGCCAGAAGGGAGTGGTTGAGAGGTGAAGCCAAGGAGCCATTGAGATGATGATGGTTATGTTAAGCTGTGTATTCAATTATATAGAGACCTTTACTGCCCGGCAATAGGGTGGCTCTTGCTGCCTGGGGCGCCTGCTACTTTGGAGTTCCCATGGAGTTCTCACAGGGTCCGAGAGAGTTGGGGCAGAGCCGGGTGGACAGCTGAGAGAGTTCCCTGGGAGTGTGCATGGAGAGCTGAGAGAGTTTCTGGGAGTGTGCGTGGAGTGCTGGTGGAGTTCGGGCAATAAAGTTTCCTGTTTGAACATACAAGTGCTTTTGTGGCAGCTCGGTGATTTGTGCCCAGCCAGACTGCGGAAGCTGTACATGGTTGTATAGGGCTTTTTTTTTTTTAATTTTAATGTTCCTATAAGAACTGAATGCCATTACTATTTGGTTGGCTTTAGTGCTTTTTGAATTAATAAAAATTTCCGTCATGGAGATTTTTCTGAGAGCTCTTGCCTACTCCTCACTTAGGGCCCTTTTTGTTTACAGGGACCCTTATCTACAAACTGAAACTACTTGCCCCACAAGTAGGAACTCTTCCCCCAGAAACCTGGCAGAACATAGGGCTGATGGGTTGGCTGGATAGGACATTTTAAGAGAGCGAAAGGAGATACCATGATACTAGAGAGTAATAATAACAGGAGTAATGAGATAATGGCAAATATTTGTTTTTTGAATTATGGATCTTTAGGGCTGGATAGAACCTTAGAAGCCATTATTTTCTAACATGGCCCTGGGTATTTTAAGAAATACTTAGGTAGATTTAGTTGAAATATTTCTCCCTGTCAGTCAACACTGACCCAGGGAATCTGCCCTGTGGGGCCATGTAGAACAAGTGTATTCCTAATGTGCCATGCATGGCCCTTCTTCAAGGATTTGGGAATAGTGATTGTATTCCCTTTGAGTCTGGACTAAATAACTTCAACTCCTTCAACTGGTCTTTATGTGAATGTTTTCACATTCTTTTACTGTTGCAGTCACCTGATAGTGATTTTTTTGTCTTTCTGTGACTCTTCCAAAATGTGGAACGGAGATTCATTTAATACTCCAGATGTGCTCCAGCCAGCTCATAGTAGAGAGGGCAGTTAGTTACTTTATTTTTCTGGATATGATACTGATGGAAATGTGGTTAGTTCCTAATCATAGTAGCGTTTTTGGAGCCACATTATGTTGTTTGCTCAGAGTCCATTGAGATAGCAAAAGCTTTTATTTAAAAAAAAATGTGCTGGATGAGTCATGTCATTCCATAAACTATAACCTGAGACATTTGCCAAACTTATAAAGATTGATTGTGTTAGGTTCAAGTCATCCTTTTAGATCCTAAGTTTGCCAGTGTACTCCACCCAGTTTGTTCACATTACCTGCAGGGTGTTCTATAGACAGACTCTAAGGACAAGTCAGGGCAGATTATTCTTACCTCACATGACAAAGTAAACTTATGGATGATAAAACAATTTGGAAGGAAAGAGATAACAGTTTAAATTAGTTCTCAAGGGTCTTTTTCAACTCTGAAATTCTGTGATAATTTGATACATATGATTCAAGGCAGGCACATTGATGCCCCTAAAGAACCTGAATTGTTTGTCAGCCAAGTTATGAGAGTAGACTTTGTTTAAGCAAGCCCTAGAATTTAGAGTTTGAAAACCCCTAACTATTATGCATGTAAATGAAATTTTACAAATGTATTCTATTTGAAAGGAACATTCTGGGAATCTAGGGCCCTCCTAACTATGCTGGGAAATGCTCTCTTTATCTTAACATTTTCTACTAATAGCTCAGGGTTTTATTACTTCAGCTATTTAAGAAGATACCATTTGTTTTAAGGAAATAGAAACTGTGTAGGTTCCCAAGATAATATAGGCTAACAATCCTCTTCCTCCTCCTCCTCCTCCTCCTCCTCCTCCTCCTCTGGTACAGGGGAGTGGACTCAGGGCCACTTGACCACTGAGCCACATCCCCAGGTCTCTTTTGTATTTTTTTGAGAGACAGGGTCTCACTGAGTTGCTTAGCACCTTGCTTTTGCTGAGGCTGGCTTTGAACTTGAGATCCTCCTGCCTCAGCCTCCTGAGCCACTGGAATTGCAGGCGTGCGCCACCATGCCCAGCTTAGGCTCACATTCTTTCTCCAGAACCTTTGGAGCTGAATATATTTGAGAATTTTGAGATTTTAGGAAAAGTCTGAAAATACATACCAGTGAAGCTGGGATAGCCTCCAGTAATCAAACACATTAAGATATCTGCAGCAAAATGCACACTGAATTGGGTACATAAAGACTAAAAGTAGCCTTGCATCTGTTTAGGTGAGGTTTTGATGCCAAATTTTTGGTTTTGGAGCTTCTGATACTTAGCATCAGGTTTGAGGGATGAGGACCACTGTAGTAGTAATTGCAAACACACTTACTATGTTCCTGCACTGTTCTAAGTGTCTTAATGTATTAACTCACTTAATCCTCAGAGCAGTTAGGTACTGAATTAGGTGCTATCATCATACTAATTTTCATTGTTTATTTTTTGGTGCTGGGGATGGAATCCAGGGACTTGTACATGCTAAACACGTACCCTACCACTGAGCTATCTCCTCAACCCCATCCTTATTTTATAGTTTTAAGGGGAACTGAGGCCCAGAGAGACCAGTGTTCTTTGGCATTTACTCCTTTGTGCACTATTCATTAATCTACATTTTTTTGTTTTATAATGTTTTATGACTTAGTATTAAATTTTTCTTATTCTGGTCTATGAAGGATAAATTTGTCTGAATTCTTTTTTAGGGGTAGGCCCAGGGACTTCTTAAATTTACTATGTCTTACTCCTGGCTCAAGTGCCTAGTTTCTATAGAAATTCCTTAGTTTCATTAGTTTCTGGAACACCATACACTCTAGAATGTTAATTTCAAAGCTTTTGAATGATGTTTCTGGGAAGCCTCCTGGCTAGCTGAAAATTTACACAATGAAATAATCTGACTAGGTCTTTTTATCTTGATTTTACTAAAGACCCATAAAATTAAACTGTGCATTACTTTTCATCTCTGCATTTCTAAACATGTATACATTAACTTCCAGACGTCCTGGCACCCTTATAAAAAGAATGTAAGAAAAGTATCACAGTGCTGTTTTACTGATGGATAAATTATGGGTAGAGAGAGTTCTGCTTTAGGGCACTTAATAGATCAGAAGAGAATAGAAATGTAAGATCTCATTTAGCTGAAAGAAAACACTAGAGGAAACTTTTATTTATAAATAGCCGTAATCTATGCTTTTTGCCTTGATCTTGATTTTTGTTTGTTTTCTTTAGGTATAATATAAAAATCTTTGTTGCTAATTTTGACTTTGTATTACAGGCACTTCTTCTAAGATCAGTTTCTGTTTTAAAAATATATATTTCGGTTTATTTCTTTTTCACTAGAAACAACTATACCTGTACTAGTAACTTTAAAGGGAGATTTTTAAAAATCATGATGAAAAGGATAAAGATTATGTCTAGATCCATATGCATTTGAATCATTGT
This sequence comes from Ictidomys tridecemlineatus, assembly GCF_052094955.1. Taxonomy (NCBI): domain Eukaryota; kingdom Metazoa; phylum Chordata; class Mammalia; order Rodentia; family Sciuridae; genus Ictidomys; species Ictidomys tridecemlineatus. The sequence goes on along the minus strand of NC_135480.1, from coordinate 196,676,254 downwards.
AAAGGCTCCCTCAAAATAATTATGCTTTTAGATGTATTTAAGTACATGTGATTAATTTGTGTCAAAAACAATCTCTAATAATGCCACTGGTCCACAGATTATTATTGTCAAATATTTTTCCATTTTTCTTCTTTAGGGAAAAAAAAACCTTCCATTCTTTTTGCTTATTTTTTCAATGTAAACTCTTCTATATGTCTTCTTATTCTTTTTTTTCTTTTTGTCTCAGTCTTAGCTTTACCAATTCTTTTCATGTTCTTTCAGGAGCCAAATTACCCTCTCCAACAATTTGCCACTTTGTCCTCCTTCAATGTATCCTCAAAGCCTAATTCTTCCAAGAGGTCTTTCTAGATGAATGAAAAGTCCTTGAAGATGTCCTGGTGTCAGGGTGCACAGGGTGGAACACTTTGCACTCAGAATAAAACTTGTCTTTCTCTGTGACTTTGACTTTTTTCCTATTGACTTGTTTTTAGCTTACTTAATTTAGATTACTAAGCCCACCTGACAAGGAAATGTCATTGTTTATACAGTTTATACATATTTTTGTTTATACATATTCAGGATATAGTGTTAATTATCTTTTTGGAAAAAAAAAACAGAGAAAAGATTTTCTTTTTGCTTTGGGGTCTTCTTTATTGCTCAGCTTTCCTCCACCCTCTTCTCAGGAGCAATGAAGAAAAGACTGTCATAACAAAAGTTATCTTCCTTTAAATAAAATCAAGTATTTTGAGAAACTAGAGATTTTCTTTATGATTATGAATAATATGAACTGTTTTTGTTTATAGGTAGATTTGGGATGCATATCAATATAAAAGTTTAATTTGGTTGAGAAATAAATGTTTGATATTTTGAATGACAGAATTTTCCCTGTAGAAATGTAATTAAAGTTAATAGTGAACAGAGTGCTTCTAATAATTAACAAGTGTGCAGTGAAATGTGGTTTACAAACAGAAGTCCCTGTCCTCATGGATAATGTACGCCTGACAGGCTTGGGCAAACTACTTAAACTTTCTAAATCTCAGAATCTGCCATCCATAAGTTAAAGCCAATAATATTTTACTATTTTATTATTTAAAAGCTAAATGATATGATGCATGTAAAAAAAATCCTGATAGGTAGTCATGAAGCCAGATTTAAATCAGTATAGTTAGGTAAACCGGGTCTAATATCGAGTGAAATCTAAAATGGAGGCCATGTTTGTTCACATTTATATCTTCACAGTCTGGCCCAAGAAAATTCTCAATAAATATTTCATGATTGAATGAATGAAATTACATTAGACATACAGGAAAATAATGTAATTGGCTTTTAATTTAGAAATGAACTTTTCTCCATTTTTTTCCCCTTAGTTCATGGTAATAGTATAAGAGCCTACTTAGGGCAAGTGGAGCTCTCTGAGATCTCAAATATTTCATTAATCATTCATTTTTCTGTTATATAACTCTGTGTCTTCTATTTTTCTTAAAGAAAGAGCAATAGACAAATGAATATCTGATGACTCATAGAAAGTATAGCTAAGTTTAAAAAGCTGAGCTTTTGTAAAATGTGGATCTCTAGGTTCTTACTAGTTCTTTTACTAGTCTTATGATCTTGGTCAGGTTATTTCATTTGTAAAATAAGAGACTAGATTGGTGGTTTTTAACCTGTTTCATTTTGTGACTTAGGGTTCTTCAGATGTGTGTGAGTCAGTAGGTACTAGAGGGGCCAAGTGCTTCTATTTTTGGACTATCTCACTTCCTACCCTTCACCTCTCACCCCCATATCCCCACCCATGCTTTGATTAGCTCTTTTCCCATTTTGTTTGTATATTGGATTTATTCTTCCTGTGAAGATTTTTTAAATCTTTTTTTTTAAGAGAGAGAGAGAGAGAGAGAGAGAGAGAGAGAGAATTTTTTAAATATTTATTTATTTTTTTTAGTTTTCGGTGGATACAACATACAGGCAAGTGCACTACCCCTTGAGCCACATCCCCAGCCCTCCTGTGAAGATTTTTGAAATAGGAATTTTCTTAGTCTAAAATTTTATGATTAAAAAAATAGGACTGGGAGATGTAGCTCATTTAGTTGTAGTGCACTTGCTTAAGGTCCTGGGTTCAATCTCAACACCACAAACCAACCAACCAACCAACCCCAAAACCTCATCTTATGTTAATGTTAAGGAGCAATATACACAGGAGGAGATAAATATATGGAAATAGTAACTTGTTAAGGCTGAGTATTGGAATTATGAGTAATTTTAATTCCCTTTTTTGTGTTTTTTGAAGTTTTTAAAGTTTTTTTTAATGAATATGTCCAATTTTAATTTCATGTTCATAAATAAATAAAATTAAAAAAGAATAAAAAGTTGTGATAAGCTTGGCAAGGCCTCACTTATGTAAGATCAATCCAGATGATATTTCACAGATCCATTTAAATACAATTTCTGTCATTGACTCAACAAGTGTGATCTACATTAGAGATAATTGCTTGGTCTCACAGAGATTCTGATGAAAGGAGACTGCTGAAGACACTACCCAAGAAAGGAGACTGTTCCTGAGGTCTGAAAAATCTTAAACAGGATAGGGATGATGTATCTAAGATTCTGTACTGTTAAAAAAGGTTAACTGAGATTTTCAGTAGAGTCTAAAAACAGGGAATTGGTTCTATCTCCATTTTATTCTTTATAGGGAATTTAAATCATGCTCTTAACTGGGGATGGTGGTGGCGCTTGCCTGTAATCCCAGTGGCTCCTGAGGCTGAGGCAGGAATGTAAGTTCAAGGCAAGCATTGGCAATTTAGTGAGGCCCTCAGCAACTTAGTGAGGCCCTGTCTCAAAATAAAAAGGGCTGGGAATATGAGTTAGTGGTTAAGTGCCCCATTTACTAAACAATAACAACAACAATAAAAAAACTTTAAAAAATTGATTTAAGTAACCTATTGATATAGATCTTATTTAAATTGTGCAAAATTTGAATTCGTTGCATTTTAAGATGTTTGATTGTTTCTTTCCTTAGAGACAGAGACCCCCAAAATTTGGTTTTGGTCTATCCATATGTTTTGCAATTAGATCAGATGGGATTGCTTTTATACTGGTAATATAACAGCTGTTCTATATGGTGCCTTGCCAGGGAGAGAGTTAAGCTCCCAGGGAAGGGGAAATTTATTCATTTGCAAAAAGGAATGTATTCTGCTTAGTCATAGAAAAAATGATAAAGAGTAGGAATGTTTTCAATGGATGGGGAATGTTAAATAATTTGTATTTAGTAAATGTTAGATAAATTGATTTTGGAAACTCAATTCAGTCTTGCATGCTTCCTAGAAATTAGCATATTTTCATGGATCTTTTTATATTTTTATTATTTATTATTTATTTTTTTAAAAATATAGTGATTTACTTGATGTATGTGAGCTAAAAGGAGAGATTAGAAGTAGCACTGTTATCTCTAAGGAGAATTTGATATTCCCTAGTTCCCTTAATTTTGGAAATGGTCTTTAAAGGTGAAGTTTCTTTAAAAATATCCTAGGAAATGTTAGATGTTGTTCAGTGTGAAGGGATTGGATGAATAGCTTTTTAGGTTCTCTTCATTCTCTTATCAGTCATTTATAGGAACGTCATTGTAGTATGGGAAGGGTTACTGGAAATAATGGAGGAAAAGAAGACATGTTTAGCATTTCAACATACTTATTCTGTTTTATTTGTATGTGAAGGCTTGGTTAGAGGAAAGCATTGGGCTTTTTCTCCTGGAGATGTCTTATTTGACATTATGCTAGTTATAATCCTACAGTTCTATATATACAGCATTAACAGTATAACTCCACCATCCATTGATGTTGTGTGGGTTAATGAATAGTTATACAGTGTTCCAAACATACAAAGCAATTTAGCTCTTGAGTATTATTATATTGAATTATTGGTGTATTGCCTGCAAACCTATCCTGTTCAACTGGTTTTAATTTTTAAGTTAGTTTGTTGCTTCAACTTGTCTACAAAGCAGGACTGAATGGTCCAGCTGTGGAATAGCAATCAGAATAACTAAATTCCAGTCTTTCTTTTCATTCATTTTGTGAATTACTGAGCACATTATTTTAATGGTCCTGTGACTTAGTTTCCCTAACTATAAAATGAAACATTATATCCAGTCTTCCAAGGTTTTTTTGAGAAGTAACATATAAATTACTTTTTCTTCAACAAAGGCTTTATAGAATTCAAGCTGTTTTCTGGTATTCTTTCCAGATTACATGGTTTATATTAGTTTATAATGTAATGTGAATAAAACAGTTTTGATTAAAGGCAACAAAGAAATGCACACATGCATTTTTTTTTCTAAAGAGAGAGTGAGAGGAGAGAGAAAGAGAGAGAGAGAGAGAGAGAGAGAGAGAGAGAGAATTTTTTTAATATTTATTTTTTAGTTTTTGGCAGACACAACATCTTTGTTTGTATGTGGTGCTGAGGATCAAACCCGGGCCGCACGCATGCCAGGCGAGTGCGCTACCGCTTGAGCCACATCCCCAGCCCCTGCACACAGGCCTTTACATGTAGCTTTTTTTCTATATATTTTTATACTGTTTTGTCGTTAACATATTTTTATAACCTTTATACACTGGTATTTTCCAAAGATTTGGGATTTTTAAAATATTTATTTAGTTGTAGATGAAGTATCTTTATTTTTATGTGGTGCTGAGGATAGAACCCAGTGCCTCACACATGTGAGGCAAGCACTTTATTATTGAGCTACAGCCTCAGCCCCAGACTTGGGATTCTTTAATGTTATTTTTCTTCCCATACTACCTTGAGAAATTAATGTAATCTTTATCTCATATTAAATCACAACAGAAATAAATTGTGCTTTGTAAATTTTTAATATTGTTGGTTGATCTTTTTAGAATGGATTCTACATAATAGTTTTTGTGATTAAAAAAAGTGTTCATTTTACAAAATACAAAGAATAAAAATATAAAAAATGAACCCAGAAGTAATGAAAGGAAAGATTTTAGTGTTAACTACAGAATACTTTTTAAATCAGTATTTTATCCTCCTGTCTGCCACTGAGATATTCTGTATGACTGTATTGCTTTGAAATTGATTTAGCACATTTTAATGTTTTGAAATGGGATATCTTTCGAATAAAGTTGAAAATAATGCTGTTGGAGCTATTATTATAATTTGAATTAGAAAATTTTGAGTGTTTACTATGTTCAGATTACCATGATATAGGTACCTCCTGGTACTAATAGAAAAAAACTATACCATAAAGTTTTATCTGAGTTTAATTTTTTGGTTTTAGTAGTAGGTATTGAATTCAGGGGCCCTTAACCACTGAATCATATCCCCATCCCTTTATTATATTTATTTAGAGATAGGGTCTCCTTAAGCTGCTTAGAGCCTCACTAAGCTGCTGATGCTGGTTTTGAATATACGATCCTCCTGCCTCAGCCTCCTGAGCCACTGGGATTATAGATGTGTGCCATCACGCCCAGCAATATTTTTTAAATTGCATATATTGCTCCATTTTTCACAGCAATAAATGAGATGACTTATTTGTTATAAAACAAAGGTATGAGTTGGATTTAGCTCTCTTCTGAAGTCAAATACATGACAGATCAACATAGGAAAAAAGGGCTGGGGTTGTGGCTCAATGGTGGAGTGCTCGCCTAGCATGTGCAAGAATTCTGGGTTTGATCCTCAGTACCACATAAAAATAAATAAATAAAATAAAGGTATTGTGTTCAACTACAACTAAAAATATTTTTTAAAAAATAGGAAAAAATCTACCACATTTAAATTATTTATCATGTCAACAAAAAGAACATAAATCTATTTTGGATAATAAAATGATACTTTACTTGAGACTTGGTGCTTCTTGGCAGAACCAGACCAGTGACTTATTTTTCTTGTGTCAGCTCCAGAACAAGCATGCTTTTTCTTGGGTTCAGATTGCCCTTGAAATCCTAAAACAGTCTGGAACCAAGCCAGGTATTTGGTATTTTCAATACTGTGGTGGGAGAAGTCAAGGTATCTGTCTCCCTGGCTCAGACATTGCCAAAAGGCCTAGGTGCTATGCTGGACAGTATGCCAAAGAATAGGCCAAAGAAGGCTCTGTCCTTCAGAAACTGGTATCTTACACAATGATGTCTATTCTCTGAGTTTTGAACTTTGAAATCAAACCAATAGTGAACTGTAGTATTACTGAGAAGGGATTAAATTAATTAATGCATGTAAGTCAATTTAGCAGTGCTTAATAATCAGCACATAAATTAATAGCCTTTATTATTGTTAATGCTGTTTTATTACCTATTCACAATGTTTGGAAAACAGCAGGGAAAATTTTGTCTATGAATTCTAGATTAACACATCTACCAGATTCTTTGACACAGTCTGTAGTCTGGTAACACATTGATAATTGGGAATACTTGCACATTGCTGCAGATCAACCTTCTATAATAAGTAGTTCTAAGTGCAGGGTAGGACCAATATATTTGAGGCAATGGCTACTACTTTTCCTTCTAGAGTGGACCAGATCAAGTGAGATCAAGTGAGAGGACCAGATCCTGTGCTATGTTGCTAGACACAAACAGTATTGGAACTGCTCAGAACTGGACGTCATGCAAGCTATTTTCAAAAAGTAAATGCAAAGATAAGACTCCAGGGAATTCCTGAAATAGCCATTGTCCAGTTTGGCAGTTGTACTCTTAGGGGATCTTTTATAGGCATCAGGCCCTAGCCACATATGGTCTATTAGAGTGAAAATAAGATTGGGCCAATAGAAAGACATGACTGTTCAATTCTATGTTGTTAGCACATTGGCATTTTTTTAAAGCATGCCAAATACAACTTGCATATACAAGTGCAGGTCACATAATCTTCTTAGGCTTCAGTACTGAGCTCTGTAATATAAGTATAATAATACCTACTTATTAGGATTCTTGAGTGTTAGACCTAGAATTCAAAATCAGCTCTGTCTGACTCAAAAGTCTATATACTTCTCTTCCTTGGAGTAAGCTGGGTTGCATTGCCAAAGCAGATGGGAGTAGCAGAAAATGATATAAAGTATTCAATGGTTACAGAACACATTTTGGGTTCTGTTTTTGCCACCTTTTCTAGCCTCTCCCAACAAGATCATACTTTTTCTCTGTCAGCATTGGGTCCAAGTTGAACACAGTGATCCAGGTTTGCTTTCAGTAGTTACTATAAATATTAAAATCAGATCAAAGAATGTTTCTCAAAGACAGATATAGGTGTGGAGTAGGGATGAATATTTCTCAAAGACAGATATAGGTGTGAAGAAAGATGATGGTGGAAAACAAAGGAGCATAGTAAATCTAATGCTGGACTGAACGGTAACTATGAGATTGTCTCTTCAGCACTAGAAGGGTTGTTGCTAACAGAGAGTGTGTAATGCTTACTAGCATTTGACAAGTAATAACCATACACTGTGAATGGTAGTATTGATTGTTCTTGACTCAACAATAAAACCTTTAATCTTTAACTTAATATGGACTGGAGATCAAAATGTTGATGTAAAACAATATGTTATAAAAAATAGCAAGTGACATTTGATTATATTAAAGTTATTGAAGAATATCAGATTTGCAAATGTGATCCATACTTCTGCCTGTCACCTCAGCGTCCATTCCTTTTCTCCCTTTTATAAATTTCCCTCCTCATGCAAAGGTTAGTTGTCTCTCAGATCAGACAGAGGAGCCACTATTATTTCAACTATAGATCCAGCCCCATCTGATCCAGTTGCAAAACATGTTTACAGATCATATTAAAAAATTTGGTGGTTTTGTTTATTAGAAGCTTCAGTAGGTATTACATCAGTATTCAGCAATAATAATATTATTACATCCTGCAAGTGCACAAATACTGTGGTCAGGTCAAACTATATATGTTGAGAATACATATATAATATAAAACTTAATCGCACCATTCTTCCAGTTAATAATTTAAGATAATATTTATATTTGATTCTCCTGTTAAACACAGTTAAGTGATCCAAGCCAATAAATTCATTTTTCTTAATATGACTTAAAACTTTATCCATTTCTGTTCTTATTTCCTATACCCTTTTTCTTATGCTTTAATCTCTAGCAGAATCAAATTACTTACATTTTCCTCCATATACCATCATCATTAGTAGTAGTGAAGCACTCATCTGTGATGTTCCTACTCTTTGTCAGATTCAAAGAGATTTAAATAAATTACCATGACCTCATTTAATTCTCAAAAGAAGCTATGAAGAAATATGTATTGCTGTCCCCATGCTACTAAGCCAGGATTGAGGTTTTGAGAGTTTTTTTACACTGAGCAAGGTTTCACAGCTAGTAAAATGTAGAATCATAACTCAAATTCAGCTCTGTCTAGATTCAGAGCTTTTTTAAAATTTATCACTAGGGATCTTAATTGTAAGCAACAGAAATCAGTGACTGTTGATTTAATCAGAAAGTGAGTTTATTAATAAGATATTGAGAAGTTCCCCCAGAATCTCCAGGGGAACCAAATCAGGCCATGGAGCTAAAGTAATAACTAATTGCATCCATGAATGTGCAACTGACACCATGGAGCATAGGTTCTGTAGTTTGCTCCATTGACGCTACTAACCCTGTGTACTGGACGCACTAGCAGGTACTACATCTAATTGTCATACTGCATTTATTTCCTCCTTAGCAACTAGAGAAAGGGCCTTATGCTCATTCCTTGAATCATTAGTTTTTAATTGCATGCATCTGATTTTAGAGCCCCAGTCACTTGCTCATGCCCTGGCTGCAGGGTAAGCTAGGAAAATAAGAAACCAAAATTATGAATCTCTGTGGTGGGGAATCAAGGCTAAATAGGAAGGGATTCTGAGATAGTAGGAAATTATAATATGATACTAAGCTGCCAAAAGAATGACAGATGCCTGTCACACCCCTTTTCTTGGCCACCTGACAAACTTATTTGTCCTCAAAAAACATTATCCCTGTAGCCTCATAGTACTGTTGTACCCAGTACATTCTAATATTATTAACACTTTTAATTCTTGCTTTTTAAAGACCTTTTGTTTTAGGTATTACTTGTTTATGTAATTGACTCATCTGTATTCATGTTTTCAAATAGCTTATAGTCTGTGTTGTATTGTTGTTTACACTCTTTTCACACCATCTAAGATAGTGTTCAGCATGTGATAAATACTCAATAAATGGTTGAATTGCACTAAAGCATAAATCTTTTTTTCCTTTCACCACTAGAATGAAAGTTCCATAAAGGAAGGGATATTTGTCTTTGTCAGTCTCTCTGTCTCTCTCTCTCCCTCTCTTCCTCCCTCTCACTGTGTGTTTAGCAGCTAGATTAATTCTTAGTATGTGATAGGTCCTCAGTGACTATTTATTGAAGAGAATACTTCTAAATAGTAAATTATTTACCTCTAGAAATGATACTGTCAGATCTTTGAATGAGAATGACAATTTTGAAGTATCATATCATATTTTTCACTTAGATCACAGACAGTAAGAGGATAGAAACTGCCATATTTGTCTTTGGCTAACTCTTCCTTCTATTCAGAAGCATAACCAGAAAAGTGCAATTTGGAATTTTTTCCCAGATCTACCACCATAGTCAATAGCAACAAAAATGGCCTGAAGTAGAATATCTGTTCAACATGAACCTTTTTTGGTTCTCTCTTTCTCTCTCTTTTTAAAAAGAGTTTAACCTTTATTTATTTATTTATTATTTTTTATGAGGTGCTGAGGATTGAATCCAGGGCCTCACCTGTGCTAGGCAAGTGCTCTACCACTGAGCCATAACCCCAGCCCTTTTGTTCTCTTTTTAAAAACTAGCTTTGTCCTGAGATTGTATCTCTTCTGGGAAGAAAAAAAAAGACTATTGGGCAAACTATCTTGTATGTATATTTTGAAAAGTGTAATAACCCAGGACAGTAGCATCTCTCTTTGAAGAAGTGGAGGCCCCTAATGGTAACATGATTTGTATAAGGGTAGTGGACTGGTAGAGAGATACTGTAGACCAGAGTTTTATAACTTTAGAGGTTAGTGTTTTCGTATGAACAAAAGCAGAATTAAACCAAGCTGAAAGAAAGCTTTTGTTCAAGCCAAACTTAAGAATTATTGTCATTAATGATAGCTGTCATTTCTGGAGCAAGACTTCCTAGATTTGAATTCTTTTCTTTACCACTTACTGTGTGACCTTGGGTCATGTCTTAGTGTCCTCCTTTGTAAAATGGATATAATTATGATGACTACCTCACAGAGTTATTGTAAGGATTAAATAATAGCATGTGTAAAAGCATTCAGAATTCTTGGCATAAGTTGGCTTTCTAAATGCTAGCTGTTTTTTTTTTTTTTAGTTTCTTTAGTTGTAGTTTGACATAATACCTTTATTTTATTTATTTATTTTTATATGGTGCTGAGGATCAAACCCAGTGCCTTGCATGTGCTAGGCAAGTGCTCTACCACTGAGCCACTACCCCAGTCCCTCAATGTTAGATGTTCTTTTTGTGATTATATTTTGAATACCTATTTACCCTTATTACTCCCATCCTTTTAATTCTTTACTACATCTAATTCTTTGAATTCTGATGATAGAAAGTGTTATACCATCTTACCAGTAGAGAACCTGAGTCTAAGAGGAGACATTGTTTGCCCAATAAGTCATCTAGCTGGGAAGTGCCAGTTAGCTGGGATTCAAACTTAGATATATTTTATTTTTTGAGGTACTTTCTAGCATGTTATAAATAGATTGAATTTAATGCTATTTTATTGTTCTAGCTCCTCTTGTTATTTTAAATGCCTCTTTTCCTCCTTTGCTTCTCTTTTCTATTTTTCTTTAGACCTGTTTACTATCTTCTCCAGTTTCCTCTTGATTCTTTGAACTTGTAATAGAGAGTGTGCAATTTACCTGAAAGAACAAAGCATATCCTCACATGCTACTTTGTCCATTTTAACTTTACTTTCATTTTTATTTGTTGTTAACTGGTCTGTACAGTGGATTGTTTCCAGAGGAGAAGACTAGAGTATCTGTTACGAGTCAGATGAGTAAACTTATACAAATAGTATGCATTCAAACACTAAGGGCCATTTTAGTTGTTATGAAAGACGAAACACAAGTTGATCATAAATGGACAATAACAAATAATAGTATTGAGTTGCTATTGTCTATATTGTCAACTTTTGTGTATTAATTGTTTTTATCATGTATATAATACTTTTGAAAAATTCCTAGACTTGTTTTTCTTTCCTGTTAACAACAGGCCTTTTAAGAGTTTATTAAAAAGTTAGCATTTCTCTTTGCATGCCATTTAGTTTCTAATCTCAAGTAATAGACTATTCATTTAGAAATACACATTTAAAATCAGTGATTAAGTTTCTTCAAGAACTAAAGCCACAAATGTTAGGATGCTATTACTTTCTATTTCTCTGTTGCTTGACCAATCTGCAATGGTATCTTCCTCTTTTCTTTCTTCTTCTTCCTTTTTTTCTTAACCAGACAAAATTTTAGATCCTCTTTTCTCCTGATTAATTTAATTTTCCTCATGCTCAAATTCGTTTTCAGTTATGCTTCCATAAGATGGTTCAACTTGACTTTGCATTTTTAAAAAATTTAATTTAATTTTTTATTTTAGCGCCGGGGTTGTGGGTCAGTGGTAGAGCGCTCGCCTAGCATATGTGAGGCCCTGGGTTCGATCCTCAGCACCACATAAAAATAAATAAATAAAGGTATTGTGCCCAAGTACAATATATTTTAAAAAATTATTTTATGTTTTTATGGTGCAGGGGATCAAATGCAGGGCCTCATGCATGCTAGGCAAATTCTCTACCACTGAGCTGTGCCCCAGCCCTGCATTCATTTTTATTTACATAATAGGGAAAAAGCTTTGCTTTTGCTAGTAAGTTTGCACTTAGCTTTCCCAGTGATCTTACAAAAAAAATAAGGTGGTCTTTGTTAATCAACCACTGTATACCTACTGTCACCTAGACAATTAAGATAGGATTTCTGTTCTAGAGAACACAGTGGAAGGTACACAAAATTAGACTATAGAATGGGAAGGTCCATCATAGTGATGTGTACAGGACACTAAAAGGAGCAAAGAAGGAACTCCTCACCCAGACATTTAAGGGTAGGCTTTCTGAAGGAAGTTTTCTCTGATCTGAGTTTTGAGAATAAATAGGTGATGGTAGAGGAGGACACTGTAGGAAAAGGGAACAGCATGTGAGAAAGTGCAAAAGGTAGAAGAGCACATGTATGGCCCATTTAAAGAGCTAAAGTTCTGAGTAGGTTGATAAGAGAGGAGAGGAACTGTAACCATGAGTCTGGGAATTGTGAGATTTGAGGCTGGAATAGTTGGCAATGTCAAATCATGAAGTGCTTTCCATATCATACACAGAAATTTATTCCAAAAGCCATGAAGAAGTATAATACAAGCCAGGAAGTGACATGGTAAGATTTGTGTTTTACAAAGGTAAGTCTGAAAACTGGTGTACTTGTAGAAGTATAATTGGTCCCCAGGAAAGATAATTAGAGACCACTGACTGTCTCTTTAAATCTTTTCTAGCATTAATTTGGATTAAAGGGTTTAAATGGTAGATGGCGTAATAACAGAGGGGGATATGAATTAGTTTTCTATCCTCTCTTATTAAGTAAACATTTGAAGCCTATTTTGCTTGTTGTTGTCTTAGAAGACTAAAATTAGAGACTTGACAAAACTTGCAATTGGTGCTGGACCTCTTAATGGATCTGGTGTTATGTTGAACAAAAGCAAGCACCTGTGTGCCAGGCACTGTGCCAGGAGCGGAGGAGAGTATGGTGGACCTATGCATTCTCAGTCTGGGAGACACTCATGCACAAATACAGTGGCATAGGATACTATGTATTAGTTTCTCTAACATTTTCACTTCCCAGCCACTTACCCCAACCTATGGATGCAGAAATTGAGGATGAAAGTTATTTAACTTAGTCAATGTCATGTAATAATGAATGGAACATAGCTACAATTTAATATTCAATCCTTCAACCTAATTTAAATTTTCCCCACTCCCCCATACCACACCAGAATATTACACTGCTGCCATGACAAGGCAGTACATATATACTTTTGAGCCTGAAATAGTTTTATTTTCTTAATTCTTTCCAAAACTCCCCAAAACAGTTTTGTGGTTAAAGATACAGGCTCTGAAGTCACATTGACCAGATTCTAATGCCAGCTTTATCACTTACCTCTCTGTTAACCCAGTTCCTGGAGCACTGATTACTATATGAGACTATGTTGGTAAAGCACTTAAAACAGTGAGAATACAGGAAAAGAATTCAATAAATACTAGTTTTTGAAATCATCCCTGAAATAGCAGCTCATCTACTTTCTAAACATTGAGGAAATTTTGGTAAAATGCACTTAATCTATCCTACCTTATTCAAATTAATCTTGGTGAAGAGCTCTTGCCATGTGTGCATATTTGAAGTCTGATTTCTTGTTGAGGGGTTCAGTGTCACTGCTATCATAAACAAAAACCCAAGGAAATATGCATTTAAAGACAATTAAAACTTTTTCTTCTTTTTGGCTATGTAGTGGTTGATCTCAGGGCCTTGTACATGCTAGGAAAGTACTCTACCTGAGCTACGTCCTAGCCCTTTTTAAAAATTTATTTTGAGACAAGATCTGGCTAAGTTGCTGAGGCTGATTTCTGAAACTTGTGATCCTCCCATCTTAGCCTTCTGAATAGTTGGTATTACAGTGGTGTGCCACCATGCCCATTTTACAAACTTTTTGTTATGGAAAGTTTTGAGCATACATAAATATTAATATAACTGAGCAAACCAATCACCTTTCTCCTATCTATTATCCAACTGGACCTCTCATAAACAATCCTGGCTTATCCATACTCTTGGACCTCTCATGGACAATCTTGCCTTAATCTATACTCTTACCTATTTACTTTGCTAAAGCTAAATCTAGATGCTTTATTGATTATGTTTTGGGAGAAGTAATGAAAAATGGTGGGTTTTGTTGTTGTTGTTTGTTTTGTTTGTTGTTGTTTCTGACATTGCTAAATTCATAGTATGGCCCAGATGGGATTGAAAACTGAGGATGAATTGTTATTATAGAATAGGGCACAGATTATTATATAGTTTTTACATGTGAAAAAACTGTGACTCAAAGAAATGATTTGTCAATGGTCATATAATCTGCAAACCACTTGTGAAGAGACTTTTCATTGAACCATGTTTATTTTATAAATATTTATCAAATGCAAGAAACTTAACTATTTATATTTCTTTTTTTAATGTTTATGGTCCACATTATTTTTATTCTTTGATCACTCAATTCCTTCTATCTTTTGTTATGAATTTAAAGTATGTTCTTCTTCCTCCACTACCTTAAATTTTAGCTAGTAGAGTGACTTTAGGACTAATACAGAGGAAATTTTGGTCTCCAGCAGAGGTCAGTTGCAACTATGAAAACAACTCAGGCAAATGGTCTATTGATGGGGGAACTTTTCATTATAAAAAGTTCTTTTCAGATTCCAGGATATTGGTTGCTTGGTCACTGAAGAGTCTGTACTACCATTCACTAGCACCCTGGGTGTCTGAACAGACCTGGTTAGGAATGTACTGTTCATTTTGAATAAGAAAAAAGGATAGAGAAGCTGCCTCAAACATTGTATCACCCAAGCCAAACATCTGATATTTGGTTGCTACAAAACATTAGTCTTTCAAAGTATATCCTAAAATACAAATCTTTTTTTTTTTAAGAAATTGATTTAGTTCCCATTTTTTTTGAGAGAGAGAGAGAGAGAGAGAGAGAGAGAGAGAGAGAGAGAGAGAGAGAGAGAGAATTTTAATATTTATTTTTTAGTTTTTTGGCGGACACAATATTTGTTTGTATGTGGTGCTGAGGATCGAACCTGGGCCACACACATGCCAGGAGAGCGCGCTACCGCTTGAGCCACATCTGCAGCCCCAAATCGTTTTCATTTTGAGTGGTTTAATCTTTGATTGTAGCCACACATATTTTTATATATATATAGTGACTCTTGAGGTAACTGATGAAAGTTTATTGCTTTCCTGACTCTGTGGATGAGTAAAATTGTTCTAGTGTATCAGGTCTGGATTTACCAACAAAATACCCCACCCATTATGTCTACCTTCTTTATACAATTTCTTCAATTTTCAAACCCCTGAACCCCATAATTTCCCCAAAGTTTTGTATACTGTTCACTTAACAATTAGCAGAAATGATGGTGCTGATGAAGTATGACTTTTATATTAGTTCATTTATATATCTGGAATGTTCATGCCCCCTAGGTTTTCCAACTGAGGGAGCCCAGCATGAACTCCTACTTTGGAAAATATCTGAGTGGGCAGACCCGTTTGCCACATTACCCTCATTGTCTGTCTTTGTTTATTCAGCTGAAAAGCAGTACTTGCCTCTTACACAGCCGGGCATGAATCTTAAGATCTTAGAAGCTGTTAAAATGGGTAGAAAAATTGTTTTAGAAAGAGAAAAGATAAAAATTGTTTTCAGATATTCACACAATCAAGGAAAGGTGCTATCTTAGGAAGGGCATAATGACTTTAGGTGATTATGCACAATCCTGATAACATTTTATGGATCTGTTTTATTAGGGTCTTTGATTTTATGCAATTTCCTATCTTCTGGGTAGGAAATTTATTGGCACATTTGATTTTTTAAAAACTACAGTGTAGAAAAAAACTGTTTTTAGGACATGAGCATACCATCCTGTGTAGGTAATGATGAATTTCCTGTGGCCATAATAGCATGCACATATTCTTGGCATTTATTTCTCTGGCTGTCTTCATCTATCAACTGGATTATTTTAGCTGTCTGCTAAAATGTCTCTTTGCCTTATTCTTTCTCAGTCTGTTTACATACTGCCCCCAGAGTTAATGTTTCTAAAATGTAGAACTGATCATATCATTCTCTCTTGTATAAAATTCTTCCATGGCTACTCATTTGCTCTTAGGAAAGTTCTCATGTGTTATCACTCCTGCCTCCTGTTTTATGCTTGAGCCACAGTGAACTTTTCCCAGTTCTCTAGGGTACTATGGTATTATTACTCATGCTGTTCCCTTGCCTTTGGGATATTTCCCCCCTATACTCTTAGCTTGGTTATACCTCCTCATTCTTTTATTTATTTATTTATAGTTGGACACAATACCTTTATTTATTTTCATGTGGTGCTGAGGATCGAACCCAAGGCCCTGCACATGCTAGGCAAGTACTCTACTGCTGAGCCACAAACCCAGCCCTTCCCTCATTCTTTATGTCCCAAGTTATATGTTCCTTCCTCTGAAAAATCTAGATTATGTATTTCTTCATGTGCAAACACATGTACTATATTTTCCTTTAACACTGTGAGCATATTTTCTGTTTAGTATCATACTATATCGCTGCTTTGTTCTTATTTCTCTATAAGTTGTATGAAGGCATGAACCATGTCTGTCTTCCTTATTTGTTGTATCTGTAGTATTTCTGGTACAATACAGATTTGTCAAATGATTGAATTAATAATCAGATGCTTTGCCAAGACTCACTTTTCTTGCAACCTTCTTGAAGTATTAAGGTGCTCTGTTTTCATGTTCTTGATCTTATTCTCCCTCTCTTCTTCTGTTCACGTTCATTCATTTAATTATCTAACAGAATGTTGCTTACTGCATGCCTCCTTTGTATGTACTATGTAAAATGGCATTGTACATACTCCCACAACACGCATATAGTCCTTTCCACTGGCTCATCTCCCTTTCCTGTTTGCTTTCCTACCTTAGTATTTAACAATCTTCTAACACACTAGATGAGCCATATTAGAGCTGAAATGGAAGGGGCACTGTGTGCCAGGCTCCATACTGCATTGTTCATTTAATTTCCACATTTTTACAGGTCAGAAAACTGAGGCTTACAGTTAAATATTTAGAACCATTGTTTGGATTCTAGTCTGCCTGGCTTCAAAGTTTATTAGGGAAATTAGTGTACTACTTATAACTTTCAATTATCTATAAAAAGAAAATAGTGGTAGAGCACATAATCAGATCCTTAAGTTCTAGCACTTAAGATTCCCTAGCTAGCTTCTTTGGTAAGCTAAGAAATACATACATACTTACTATATAATGATAGTCCCTCCCTTAAAACTGTGATTTAAAAAATACAAATTTTAACCTTTTGGAGCGGGGGATACATGGGATAGAACTCTGAGACATTCAACCACTGAGCCATATCCCCAGGTCTCTTTTGTATTTTATATAGAGACAGGGTCTCACTGAGTTGCTTAGCACCTCGCCATTGCTGAGGCTGGCTTTGAACTTGCCATCCTCCTGCCTCAGCCTCCCAAGCCACTGGGATTACAGGTGTGCACCACTGCACCCAGCCAATATTTACCATTTTTAAATGTGCAACTCAGTAGTGTGAAACAGATCTCTAGAACTTTTACATCCCGCAAATTTGAAACTTTACACCCGTGAAATGACCCCTTCTCCCCCTCCTCTAGACTCTTGGTAACCACCATTCTAATTTCTGTTTCTATGAATCTGACTATTCTTGATAACTCATGTAAGTAGAATCACATACTGTCTTTTTTTCACTGAATATAATGACCTCAAGTTTCATCCATGTTGGAGCATGGGACAAGACTTCCTTTGCTTCTATTTTTATCCTGGCATTGAGAATTGAACCCAGGGACACTCTACCACTGAGAATTATTCCCAACCCTTTTTATTGGGAATGAGGCTGTCCTCAAACTTGAAATCCTCTTGCGTTAGCTTCCCGAGTAGCTGGGATTACAGGTTTGTGCCACTGCACCTGACTGATTTCCTTCTTTCCTAAGGCTGAATAAATATTCTTGTGTGTGTGTGTGTGTGTGTGTGTGTGTGTGTGTGTGTGTGAGAGAGAGAGAGAGAGAGAGAGAGAGAGAGAGAGAGATTTATTTTTAAAATCCATTCATTCATCAATGGATATTTGGATTGCTCTACCCTTTGGATTATCTTGAGTAGTGCTGCTATGAACATGGTTGTGCAAATATCTTTTTGAGTCTCTGTTCTCAGTTCTTTTGGATAAATATCTAGAAGTGGAATTATTGGATCATATGGTAGTTCTCTTTTAATTTTTTGAGGAACTATCATACTATCTTCTATGGTATTGCACCATTTTACAATGCCACCAAGACTGTGGTAATACAGAAAGTAGTGAATGGTATATATGAAATCAGAAGCAAAGAAGAAAGAATAGGCAAATGCTAATAGGCAAACTTCACTTAGTCTGTTTCCTTTAGGTATTTTAGCTAATACCACCTACTTTATCAGGGTTCTTACTTCAGGAGTGGAATGTCCCTCAAAGACTCATGTGTTGAAGACTTGGTTCCCAATGCAGCTGAGGTGGAGCTTTTAGGAAAGGATTTAGATCAGGTGCCCTCTAGCCTCATAAATTGATTAATCCATTGATGGATTCATAATTCGCATGACCATTGGGAGATGGTAGAAATTATGGGAGGTAGGATGTGGTTGAAGGGAATAGGTCCTTGGGGACATGCCCTTGGTGGCTATATCTTATCTCTGGCCCCTTTCTCTCTCTCTCTTTCTCTTTCCTAGCCACACATTTGTGCTTCCAAATTCTCATTAAAAATAAAAAAAAAAGCAAAAGAAGTCTTCTACTCTTTATCTTAGTATTGTAACTTCTGACTATCTCAGTTTTCTTTTGAGGATCCCACAAGCGTGTAAGTATATAAGAGTGGGCTGGGTTCCACTAATGTGTGGAAGAGTAGGAGTGAGCAGTGCACTTAGAAGAGAGGTTTATTCTTTTTGCATGTGAAGTGTTACCCAAATGCTTAGTCATGATGATAAAGCAAAGTACTTCATGGCTTGCAGTGTGGAACAGTGTTTATACCGAGTAAGTATTTGGTAGTAGTGAAGGGTGGCAGGAGTGAGAAGAATTTTTCAACAAGTTTTGAAGATTAAGAGGATTAGATAGGGAACACAAAGTAAGATAGCCCCCTTCCAGTTCCAAATGTAAAATGTAGTTCTATTTAAATGTTCTTTAGAAATACTCAAGGCCCAGCTATTTTCCTTCCTAGCCCTATAGACAACTATAAGCAGGTAGGTTTTCCACCTTGAGGTATTATTATTCATAAAACAAGCAAGCTGACTAAATTTTATTGTGTAACACACAGACAAATGCTACTTACCATGCCAAACCTGTCTGTATGTTTGAAGAAACAATCTTTACTAGTGACTGTCCAAACTCTTCCAAACTTCTTTTAGATTGCTGCAGTAATTTACCAATAGATCTACTTTATCTACTCTCCCTCCTCTAATTCTTCTTTTACTCTTCTCTTAAAAATAACATAATCCCAGCTGGACTCTTTATGGGAAAATTATTTAATTTCCCTTTGCTTCCATTTATTTATCTTCTCTATGATAAGGACTGTATCTGCCTTTTGAGTTCCTTATAAATTTTTAATGTTAGTACATATAAAGTGCCTAAAAACAGTGTCTGTCATGTAATAAATAATTAAGTAAATAAATAAACACAGCAATAAGTAGTAGTAGTGTTAGTTACTTTTTCATTATTATTGTTATTTTTTATTTTATTTATTTTTATTTCTTAGTTCTAAACATATGAGATTGATTAATGCTTTTCCATTTCTCCCTTTAACTTATGACAAATTTTGGGGGCATATGAGAATCAGTTTTCAAGCTTGTAACAATACATATTCCTAAATAGCCCTCATTGGGTCCCAGGAATCAGTGTTTTACATTGCTCCCCAGGTGATTTTGAAGCTAGTGGTACTGGGATCCTCTGGGGAGAATCATCTCATGTAGGACCAAGTGAAAATTTCCTAGATTAGAATTCAGGGTCCCAATTTATCTTTCCAATATGTATTTTCTCCTTTTATTCCTCCTGATCAGTCTTTGCTGCTTCAATATTTAGCAGATTTTCTCTCTGAGTATGAGGAGTGTCCCTCACCATACACCCAATGTATTTTCCCAGGTTAGTATGGTCTAACTTTGAAACCAACTATATATATATTTATTCCTAATAACCCAGAAGCTATCAATTTAATAATATATTTAAGAATTAGTTGAATATGTGAAACCAACCTTCCCTTTTCTGAAAATTAGAAAGAGTTCCTGGGTTACATCATTGGGTGCCTTAGGATGGCATTTAAAGTTGACCTTTCTTGGCTGGGGTTGTGGCTCAGCCGTAGAGCAGTCGCCTTGCATGTGTGAGCCTGGGTTTGATCCTCACCACCACATAAAAAATAAATAAGTGAAATAAAGGTATTATGTCCAACTATAACTAAAAAATAAATATTTTTTTAAAAGTTGACCTTTCTTTTTACTCTCTTTGCATTCCTTTTTTTCTGAACACATTTTCCAGCCATAACAGCAAATATTTTTTGCCTTTAAGCTGCTCAGCTGACTTCTGTAAATAGAGACACTAAAGCAAATCTAGTTTCAACCTCAGAAGCAATCCACAGTGCTTGAAATTGGAGTTCCTTTTCTTATGCTTTCTGTTATGTTGGCTATGAGACTGACATTGAGTTGGAGGGTGGAAAGGAAAAAGATTAAGTCATTAATGAAATTATTCAGAATATTTTTAATATATTCAGACATTTCTGATGATCCCTTTTAGTTTCTAATTCCTGCAATCTATCATAATGCCTGCTGCTTTGCCAAACATAGGGTGGAGAGGCCATTGTCATAGGCTTTTTAAATTTTGAGACAAGGTCTTGCTGAATTGCTGGGGGGCGGGGCCTGGTGGTGCTGAGGATCGAACCCTGGCCCACGCATGCCAGGCGAGCCCACTACTGCTTGAGCTTGAGCCACATCCCCAGCCCACGTTGTTGGGATTTATTTCCTATTTATTTCCTATTTGTTCCCCCTGCCTTCTGCTTCCCCTTAAACTTGGTGTTGCTATGACCATGTTGTCAATGAAGAAGCCTATATACATTCAAGAATAGTTACTAAGATAGAATAGCAACTTTGTAGATAGTAACTAAGGATAGTTGCTTTTTTTTTTTTAAAGGAACATCTTTCCCTCCCACACCCTCAGTTGTAGATGGACACAATACCTTTATTTTATTTATTTATTTTTATGTGATACTGAAGATCCAACCCAGTGCCTCATACATGCTAGGCAAGTGCTCTGACACTGAGCTACAACCCTAGACCTCTTTCAAGTCTTATAGGCAGTACTAAGTTAAATCTTTTGTGTATTCTAAATTTGATAATGACTTGACAATAAAATATAATTTCAACAATAAACAATTAACTCATTAAATGTCAAAATTAGTTTTATTAAAGCCTTGAAAAATGTATTCAAATGGAAAAATAGTATCGTAGTACAAAACATAAGTGTTTAATCTGGATTCACACAGCAGTTTGGCAATTTAACATAGTCAGTATCCAGAACTTTTGGCCCTAAATTAGCACACTCTTTAAAGACAGATACTTGACATATTAATTAATGGAATTATTTTAGCTATGAGAATGCATTTAAATAAAATAAAGAGATAACAAATATTAAACCTGAGTGTGTGTCTTTGACTATGAACAATATATTTAGGTTCTTTAGCAGAAATAAATGCAAGGTGTTCCTTGTGACCAAGTGAGAATTAATTTTGAAGCTTGAGCAACTGTTTGTTCCCACCACACCATTTGGTAATCAATTGACTTGGTGTCACTTGTTTATAAAGAAAACAGATTGGAAAAAATTCTATTGGACAGTAGTAGTAGGTAAAAAAGATTTCCTACTTTCCTTTATATTTTGGAGTGCTATCGATCAAACCCAGGGTCTCATACATACTAGGCAAACATTCTACCACTGAGATGCATCCCCATCACTCCTCTTTTTGTTCAAGGAAGAAGACTATATTGTGAAGTGAAATAAGAAAAGGAATTGGAGTAAAAGAATCCTGGGTATGAATATTACCTCACCAACTTACTGAACTTTGTGGTCTTAGGCAAGGACTTAGCTTCTCTGAGTTTTAGTTTTTCTATTGATAAACTTAGATTTGTAATCCCTTCCCTCACAAGGTTATGTGAAGCTAAATGTTCACGCAAGTAAAATATCTAACAAAGGCTGGAACATTGTAGATAATATAAAATGGTAATTATTCTTATTTTAATTAATAATAGTCTAATTAGTGGTTAAGAAAAACAGTCATATTAAACAGTTTGTTCTGTTTTACCAATAACTTGTTGTGATTGAAGAAACCCAGAATCTTTTGTTAACCAGATAAAATATGACTTCAATGGAAGACCTTACAACATATAACTTAAAATAGAAGTCTTGAGGGAATCAAGGGGAAAAACTATTAAGAATAATAAGAGTTCATTAAAATGACTGTGTTTATTACCCAAAATAGAAGTCAATAATTATTTCAAACTAATGCTAGTTAGAAGATATAATGAAAAAAAAAAAAAAAGATCACAGTTCAAAGCACTACTATCACCAATGATGTAGAAATAATCTCAAAGTATATATGAAACTGATATGCATATTTTTAATTAAAAATTTAGTTATATAAAAGAAGACTAAAAAAATGGAGAGGCATACCAGTGATCATAAATGGGCAAATTAAATATTATAAAAGCTGCCAATTTTTGATATATTAATTTTTAGGATAAGTGAAATTTTGGGGAAAATTACAATAGAATTCTCTTTCTTTTTTAGAAGGAATGTGGCAACAGAATTCTGATGGAAACAAATATTTATGAAGAACTAATGGAAATTGTAAAGAAGGATAAACTCATTAGTGGAACACATTATGAAACTATAGTTATTAGAACTTTTTTAGTATATTGATACAAGAATAGTCAAACCAATTTAATGTCAGAAATAGATATTTATGTATGAAAATATATTACTATATGATTGCCAGGTGTAGTGCATGCCTACAATCTCAGTGACTCTGGTGACTGAGGAAGGAGGATTGCAAGTTTGAAACCAGATTGAGCAACTTAGTGAGACACTGTATCATAATAAAAAGTAAAAGGGTTTTGGGTATAACTCAGTGGGTAGAATGTCCCTGGGTTCAATTCCTAGTACTGCAAAAATAAATAAATAATAAAGGATCATATTTTGTTTAACCATTTACTGGCTAAATGACATTTGGGTTATTTCCAATTTATTGATTATGAATAATGTGGCTATAAACATTCAGTTATACTTATTTGTAAGCTCAGGATTTTATTTCTCTTGGGTAGATGTCAACAGTGGAATTATTGGATCATATAGAAGGTATATATTGTGAAGTGAAATAAGAAAAGGAATTGGAGTAAAAGAATCCATTATTGGATCATATAGAAGGTATATATTTAACTTTATAAGATACTGACAAGTTATTTTCTAAGCATTCCCATCAACAACATATGAAAATTCTAGTTGTTCAGCATCCTTATCAGCATTTGGTATTGCTAATTTTTAAAAACTTAGCCATTGTCTTAGGTATATAGTAGTATGTCATTATGTTTCTTTTTAAATATTTATTTATTTATTTATTTATTTATTTATTTCAGGTGGACACAATATCTTTATTTCATTTTTAGGTGGTGCTGAGAATCGAAGCCAGTGCCTCATGCATGCTAGGCAAGTGCGCTACCACTTGAGCCACATCCCCAACCCTCATTATGGTTTTAGTTATATTTTCCCAATGAAAGATATTGAACATCTTTTCAAGTGATTGTTTGCCATATCTTTTTTGTGTGTGTGTGTGAAGTATCTGTTCAGATATTTTCCCTATTTTAAAATTTTCAGTGTTGGGGCTTGAACCAAGGCTTCACACGTGGCTAGGCAAGCACTGTACCACAGAGCTATATCCCTAGCCCTTTAAAAATTTTAATGTGAGAAATATTCTCAGTAAGTTGCCCAGGATGAATTCTCCTGCCTTAGCCTCATAGTTCCTGGCCGTTTCCAATTTATAATTGTACTTTCTTTTTTTTTATTGTTGAGTTTTTAGAACTCTATATATTCTTTTTTAAAGATATTTATTTCTTTTAGTTGTACACAATGCCTTTATTTTTATTTATTTATTTTTATGTGGTGCTGAGGATCAAACCCAGGGCCTTGCACACTCCAGGCAAGTGCTCTACCGCTGAGCCACAACCCCAGCCCTAGAACTTTATATATTCTTGACTTAAGTCCTCTGACAGAAATGCAATTTGCAGATATTTTCTCCTATTTTGTGGCTTATGTTTTCATTTTATACTAGTCTTTTGAAGAACAATGTGTTTTAAGAAAGTCTACAAATTTCTCTTTTATGGATTTTATTTTTGGTGTTGTTGTTAAAGCTCTTGTTTAATCCAAGGATTTGCCTAACTCAGAGTTTCTCCTGTTTCTTCTAAGTGGCATAGTCTTACATTTTGTATTTATGGTGATAGTCCATTTTGATTTAGTTTTGGTATAAAGTAAGGTTAAGTCAAGTTTTAGTCTTCATCCTGTGGACATCCAACTGTTCTGACACTATTGGAAAAGTAACATAAAACTAACCCTTCTTCACTGAGTTGTCTTTCTTTTTAATATATATTATTTTTAGTTGTAGGTGAACACAATACCTTTATTTTTTAATTTTTATGTGGTGCTGAGGATCGAACCCACTGCCCGATGCGTGCTAGGCGAGTGCTTTGCCCATGAGCCACAACCTCAAACCCCATTGAGTTGTCTTTTTACTTTGTCAAAAATTAGTTGGTGTTTGTGAGGGTCTGTTTCTGAACTCTATTCTGTTTCTTTGGCCATTAGTGTTTGTTCTTTCATCAGTAAAAAATATTGTCTTGCTTACTACAGCTTTATAGTAAATCTTAAAATCAATTATTGTAAGTATTCCATTTTTCTTCTTTGACTATTCAGTTTGCCTTACTTTTTCATTTTTATTTTAGAACCAGCTTGTGAATATCAGCAAAAAATCCTGGGATTTTGATTAGGATTCCTTGAAGTTTAGATCTAATTATTTATGGTATACCTCTCCACTTATTTAAATCTTTTGATTTCTTTCTTCATTATTTTGTAGTTTTTAACATAAAGGTAATCTATATTATGTTAATTTATATCTAAACATTTCATATTTGGGGGGCTATTCTAAGTGACATTTAAAAATTGTATTCAAATTCATAATATGTAGAAATACAATTGATTTTTTAAAATATTTTTTTAGTTGTAGATGGACACAACATTTTTATTTATTTATTTTCATATGGTGGTGAGGATCGAATCCAGTGCCTCATGTGTACAAGGCAAGTGCTCTACCACTGAGCTACAACCCCAGCCCTACAATTGATTTTTTAATGTTAATTTTGTATTATACAACCTTTGTAAAGTTATTTATTAGTTCTAGGAATGAATTTTATAACCATCTATGTTTTCCAGGCTAGTCCCAAATTCTTGGACTCAAGTGATTCTCCCAAGTAGCCAGGTATGTGCTACTGGATCTGGCTTAGGATCACTGATTTTAAGAAGAATTCTGTTTCTAGTCTTGATCTTTTGCTATTACAAGTGGTCCCTAATTTAATGACTTTTTTCAACTTTATGACATTGTAAAAGCACTATGCATTCAGTTGAAACTGTACTTCACATTTTGAATTTTGATCTTTTCCTGGGTTAGCAGTAGGTGTTCTATTAGACTTGTGATTCGAGGCCAGTGACAGCAAAGGATAAACAGTAGATACTCTATAATGTACTATTTTGTTAAGCTATGATGTTTGGGAGTTTAGCTGTCTTAAATACATTTTTGACAAGATATGTTCTATTTACAGTGGTTTTCCAGGACATAACTCCATTGTAAGTCTAGGAGCATTGCACTTATAACATATTTATTCTGATACTGAGTTATTAAAGTTATAGTTGTTATTTTACTTATTTGTTTTTTTATTTGGTACTGGGTATTGAATACACAGGTGCTTTGCCATTAAGCTACATTGCTAGCCCTTTATATTTTTTATTTTGAGACAGGATCTCCCTAAGTTGTTTAGGGCCTTGCTAATTTGCTGAGGCCAACCTTGAACTTGCAATTTTTCTGCCTCAGCCTCCCAAGTCTCTGGGATTACAAGCATGTGCCACCATACCCAATTCTCCTTTACTTTAAAAAATATTATTTTGAGATAATCCTACTTATAAGAAAATTTTGAAAAATTAGTAAAGAATTCCTATATATTATTTATTCTGTTCTTTTTTTTGATGTTAGCACATTATATAATTATCAAAATCATTGAGACTAGGAGTTAACACAGATAATAATACTACTTACTAATTTACAGATCTTATTTAAATTTTATCACTTTTTCCATCAATGTCTTTTATTTGATTGTAGATCCAGCACAGAATCTCACATTGTATTTAGTTGATAACTTTCCTTAGACTTTTCTATCTAATCAGAATTAGTTCTATCTAGGATAATCTTTTTTTTTTTTCCAAGCCAAACTGTATCCAGCTTTATTAAAGATACTTTTCATAAACAATCATGGTATTTCAGGCAGGACATGGGCAGACAATCGTTAACAGTATACAACAACTTTCAAACTCCCTTCTTGAATGGACTACCAAAATCAGAAAGCCACTATAAAACCCAATGAAGTCTTCATTTGATGCTCTGAATAGGGAAAGTTTAGAGTGAGGGTTGACATTTCACATTTAGCATGTTGTTTAACAACTTTTCACAAGCCGACCCTGACTTTCAGGAAATGAAAGGAAAATGGCAAAAATTATTAATCTGAAGATCCATAATCTAGAAAAGGAACTGCTGCTCTTCTGAGGGACACTATTCTCAATGACTTCACTGGAAAGTCCAGATTGCCCCACACACTGGTAAAACCAACTGTTGGGAATCAGGTCCCAACAGGTTTAGGGGAGTTAAGTCTATGCCAATGGCAGAGAGGGACAGGAGGACATACAGATGAGTTTGAGTTTTTCCATACCACAAGGCATTTGTGCCAAGGTGGCTATGTGTGCCAACATCAGGGAATCCCTTCCTCTTAGGAACAAAGAGGAAGTCTCTCAAAACTAGAAGGGAAAGGTGTCTTCCCCCACAGCAATCCAGCTTTGGAGACATTCTACTAGTGACATATGCTCCTTCCCCCCAAAAACAACAATGAAGTGTTCTGTGTGCTAACAACATAGCTTTAAAAAAAAAAAAAGTAAAACAAAATTCTGCATTTTTATAAAACTTGATAAAAAATAGTATTTCAAACTGTACAGTCACCAGAAGTACACAGTTATCAAAAACGCACACACTTCACTTGGCATCTCCAGCACCTTCAGCTTTCTGTGCCTGGTCTGTTTTGGCATCTCCGTTTTCTGCAGGGTTATTCCCATCCTTGCCAGTGTCAGCTTTTCCCTTTTTCCCTTTGGGTACCTTCTCTCCCTTCTTTGCAGGGACCTTTTTAGGCTTGGGCTCTGGCTTTGGAGGAGCAGGTTTGGCAGACAACCTTGCAGATCTTCTCTGTGGTTCGTCTTTCACCTTGGCTTTATCTCCTTTAGCATCCCCTTCAGCCTTTCTCTTGGGCATGGTGACGACGGCGGCGGGACGCAGGCGCTGGACGCGGGGATGCAGCGGCGCGCGGCTTTGGTCGGTCCGGGGGTCGTTCTCGCCTCCTCTTCTTCACACTGCTCCTAGGATAATCTTTATCTTTTATGACCTTGACACTTTTGAACAGCACTGATCAGTCATTTTTAAAAAATTTCCCTGAATTTGAGTTTTCCTCATGATTAATTAAGGTTATGCAGTTTTGATAAATATACCATAAAAGTGACATTGTAGTCTTCTTAGTGTATTATATCAGATGGAACATGTTGAAAATGTCTTATTACTAGTGATTTAATTTTAATCATTCTACTAATATAGTGTCTGCTAGTTTTCTCCACTAAGAAGTTACTAGTTTTTCTATGTTTTTTTACAAAGCATCTGGTTAAGAGATACTTTGAGGCCATGAAAATATCCTATTTCTCAAATACTCTCACTCAGTAATTTTTTTACATTCTTTTCCTCAACAATTATTACTGTGGTGTTTGCCTAATGGTAATTTTCTACTTTCTTTTTCTTCTTCTTCTCTTCTTTTTTTTTCCCTTTTTGGTTCTGGGGATTGAACCCAGAGCTACATGAATGCTAAACACATGTTCTACCACTAAGCAGTGCTACCAGTCCCTATTATTTTGTTTTGTTTTATTTTCAACTGGGAAAGCATATTTCAAAGTATTAACTTCACAGGGAATTTAAACCTAGGGCAAAGGAAGATACTGGTGCTTTGACACTTTCATGTTTTTAGTGTGAGCATTCTCTGTGTCATGGCCACCTGTTACAAACATTGGAGCCAATTTTCCCAAATGGAGAGACAGTGTAGAGGTTGACATGTCCCTGCCCTTCTTTGGTTGTTCTTTGAGGAGGCACTCAAGTACCTGTTGATTTCACTTGTGAACTTCACTAAACCTTGGTTTTTCCTTTACTGCATTTACTGGTATTGTAAAAACAAGCTATATTCAAAGTCTTGCTTCTGCATCTGCCTGAGGTCCTATAATAAGTAGTGGAAGAGTTCCCAAACTGGTTAAGCTGTGCTGACTCAGTGGCCCATGGGCATCTCACACACACTTCTGAGCCTTTTGAAGATGCCATGTTTCATATCTTGCTCTGTTTTTATCATTTCTTCTACCTTTAAGTAATAGGAATTTTATTGTAAGGAAGTGCTGACTCTTGTCATTTATTTATGTATTCTGTTATTTATTTATATCAGTATGAACCTATGGGTATTTAGTTATTTTTAACTGTTTTCTTTGTTTGTATGTTCTGATGGTGGAGTAAAGAAGCAAATGAATAAATAGACAAACGAATAAATTGAAAATAGTAAGTAAAGTGTAATAAAGATGTAGATAGAGATAATGGTGATGATTGTTCAACAATGTGAATGTACTTAATGCCACTAAATCCATATATGTAAAATTATTGAAGTGGTAAATTTTATGTTATATATATTTTAGCACAATTGAAGAAAAAAATAGGGCTGTCAACCAAGAGGCAAATAATTGATTAAGAAAAATGTCCGACTATTTTCTCTAATATGCAGAAGCTAATTCACAATAAGGTGGGAGGGGAGGGAGTGGGGGACACTAGGGAAGAATAGCATTACCTTAGATTATGTAGAGGGAAGTGTTGGGAGGGGAGAGGAGAGGATGTGGGGATAGGAAAGATAGAATGAAACAGACATTATTACTGTATGTATATATGTGACTACATGACCAATACGATTATGCAACATGTACACTCAGAAAAATGAGAAAGTATATCCTGTCTATGTATGATATATCAAAGTGCATAAATACAAAAAAAATTTTAAAAAAGAAAAATGTCTATAATATCTAGTAATATTTTCCCCCTTAACATAGTTATCAGGTTTGTGTAAGTGTTTAGCCTTGATTGTTTCCCCAAACAATTCAGATTTCTCTTTGAACTGATCTTAAGTTGTTACTAAGTATTATTACCACCTTGTCTGTGTTTCCTCCGTGTACTGTAATAAAGAGTTGATTTAACAGATCCCAATAAGGTGTCTTTTGAGAAAGCAAATATTAAAAACAAACCAAGAAAGTATAACAAGGAAACATTGACCTTTCTAAGGGAGTCTAACTTGATGAAGATTAACTTGGCTATTATGTAATGGATGGAGTCTAGTTGGGTGTCTACAACCAGGGAAACAAAAAGCATTTGATTCTAATGCTAGGAATCTAATGCAGGGCCTCAAGCATGGTGGGCAAACAGTCAACCACAGACCTCCAGCTCCAGCCCAAGAGATATTCTTTTCCATGAAGTTGGAAATGAACTAATGGTTTGGTCATAGGGTGGAATGGAAGACTAAAAGGGAAGGCACTTTGGAAATAGCCTATTTTGTATTTTTATTTAGAGACAGGGTATCTCACTGAGTTGCTTAGCACCTCACTTTTGTTTAGGCTGGCTTTGAACTCTCAATCCTCCCATCTCAGCCTTCCCAAGCCACTGGGATTACAATGTGCTGCTGTGCCAGCTCCAGCCCAAGATATTGACAGGCTATGATAAAATCATCTGACTCAGGCCCCTGGATATATCAGCTATCTATTGCAGTGTAACAAGTTCACCACAAACCTCAGTGTCTTGAAGCAAAAGCAATGATTTATTTGTGTTTGTGATGGGTAGTTCTTCTGTGATCTCTCCCAGGCCATGTTGCTGCATTAAGTTAGAACTAGAGGATTTAAGATGGCTTCACTCATATGTTTAGGGCTTTGATGGAGATGGCTGGGTAACTATGAAGTTTCTCTCCATGGAGTCTTCTTATCATTCAATGGTTTAGCCCTTGCTTCTCTACATGGCAACTGAATTAATGAAGGCAGAAGATGCAAGGTTCCCTGAGACCTGGGTTCTGGAACTGTCACCTCAATTATGCCTCGTTCATAAGGACATCTCACAGTGGGTTGATGGGAAATTGCAGCAATATCACAATACAAAGGGACGTGGACATACAGAGACAGGATTCAATGGGAACCATTATTACAAGTTTCTCTCTTTGTGGCAGTGGTAGCACAAGGACAAGACTTGACAGATAAATTCTCAGTACTCATGATTGTTTGTCTAATGACAGATACCAAGGGAGGAAAGAGTTTCAGAACGGAAGGGGTGTGAATGGGTATGTGGTTCAGTGGTAGAGCATGTGGTTAGCATGTCTGAGGCCCTGGGTTTAATTCTCAGCAACACTTCACCCCTTAAAAAAGTGGGGGAGAAAGCTAAAGGTTAGGAATAATATGGCCCAATAAGGATATTGTTTTGGGTCACAACTTTTGAGAAAGAATTTTCAGTAGAGTTTGGAAAAGATTGTAGAACATTAAGAAGAGAACATGTGGTGAAGAAAAAGAGGCAGTCTGTATTTTTGGTTTGAGAAATTTTATTTAGAAGATAAATGAAAGTTAAGCAGAGCAGGAGATTAAACAAAGTATGCTTTAGATTATGAAGAACTCAATGCATATTGAAGAAAGATTCTGGGAAAAGTGAAAGTCTAAAAACGCTGAAGGGGGAGGAGGGCTGATTCCTGTAAAGAGCTGGGAGAGGATATGATAAAGAGCACAGTTGGAGAGATCGTTTGATCTTGAAGGAGGTGGATAGCCTGAAACTGGAGGGAAACTTGAGTGAAAGAGAAAGGGAGGAAGAGAGGAAGAGAAAGAAGATTCCTTTCCATGAATTTGGAAATGAACTAATGGTTTGGTTATAGGGTGGAATGGAAGACTAAAAGGGAAGGGCACTTTGGAAACAGCCTATGCAGGCAGTGGGTATAGAAGCTGTAAGAAAAGTCTCAGGATCTTGGAGCAGTTCTAGGGACTTAATGAAGTAAAACCTTTAACAGGTCAGTTCTTCATAGAGTGATTTTTTCTAGGAATACTCTAGGAACATGATTGAGGATAAATAGCAGAAGGCACAAAGAACTTTTAGAGGGAAAAAAGAGATTCAGAATCTAATGAGAGAAGTATTAAAACATTGATTTTTTAGAGTAAATATTTTTCTAGCATAGTCAAATTGCCTTTCTCTTCCAACCTTTTCATGATTTCATGAAACTTGCATAATTCTTCCAATTCTAGGTTAAAAGAAGGTTTCCTCTGCTAGAAAATGAGCAAAAGCTGTAGTTTAACCAGTACTAATTCTTGGTATCCAAACCCACCTCCTGTTTTAGAGTATTTCTTGTCATGTCTCATTTCTGATTCTAATTTCTGGGAATAATTTCCAAAAATTCCAGAAAAATGACACATCTTGGAGATAAAATGGTGAATATCCTATTTAAATAGAAAGTACATCCTTATCCCTCTTCATCATCATAGATAATACCATATTTGTTCCCATTTTACTTTGTATATTTCTAGGCTACAATCTTAGATGCATACAAATTTAGAACTCTATGTCTTTTTAATCAATTATACATTTTATCATTATGTAGTGAGAAGATCTCTTTGCCCCTAATAATGCTTTCCCCCCAAAGTCTATTCTTACCTCATATTGAGAGCTCTACTAATTTTCCTTTTATCTTTATTTACCTACTTCATCTCTTTTATTCAGCTACTTTCAGCCTCTGTGTGTTGTTTTGTTGTCTTTTGTATCCTGTGTTGGATTTTATGGGTTTTAATTCATTGTGAAGAACTTTTTTTAAAAAAAATATATTTTAGTTGTAGATGGGTACAATACCTTTATTTTATTTATTTATTATTATGTGGTGCTGAGGATTGAACCCAGTGCTTCATACATGCCAGGCAAGTGTTCTACCACTAAGCCACAAATCCAGCCCTGACCTTTGGTTTTAAAATTGATCAGCTCTAATCTTATTTCATAAAATAAAATCAGGTTTTGAGTAGATCTCAATAGTTATTTATTTATTTTGGAATACCAAGTATTGAATTCCAGGACACTCAACTACGGAGCCACATCCCCAGCCCTATTTTGTATTTTTTAATTTAGAGACAGGGTCTCAATGAATTGCTTAGGGCTTTGCTTTTGCTGAGATTTGCTTTGAACTCTCTATCCTCTTGCTTCAACCTCCAGAACCGCTGGGATTACAGGCATGTGCCCTCATGCCCGACTCAATAGTTACATATTGATCATTTCTATATTAAGCATTTATGAGAAATTTAGAGAAATGATGAGAAAATTTGCTCTTAATGAGCAATTTCAAACTTATGAATTTTCCCTGAAAACATAGCATATATACATTTAAACTTTCAAAGAAAAGTGTTTTCTGACTTATTAGGATTACTAGATACACTAGTTATTCAATTAAAAATGGGTATTTATAAGCCAAAAGCAGCAAATGTGACAGTACATAATTTTATCTTTTTTATGATAGATGAAAATTATTCACATTTTATAGATTAAGTCACTACAACTCAGAGTAATTAGACTCATTGAAGATCATAGAACTATTTAATTAGTTGCAAAGTCTGATTTAAGGTGTTCATGGTCTGTCTGGTGGGGTTTTTTTTTTTTACTCATTTTCAAAGGTAGAAGCTTCTTATGGTGAAATGAATGTACTTAGGAGTTATTCATTTGGGTTCTTGTCCTTTCTCCAGTCCTGGTTAATTGAATAATTTGTTTCATCTCTCTGAGACTCAGATTCCTATTTAAAACTGCCTATATTGCAAGACTGGCAGAAGGATACCATATATGTGTAGTTTCTAGTGTGATGTCTGATACACAGATAGTACATGCTCAATAAATGGTAATGTTGTCTTCATTTTTAGTAGGAAAAGTTAGCTGTTACATTTTCAGAACTTGTCCTTTTGTCTCAATTATTAGATTAATTATCTTTGAATTTTGGAAAATTGGCAATGAGCCAGGGGCAAGTAGCACTAAACAACAAAAACTGGATTATAGCCCCATTATTTTCATATGTCCACCATAAAGTAGAATAAATGTTTCCTTATATAGTAACTTGTGATTGGAAAATTTAATGGCTACATTTTCATTTGAAGAGGTAAATCTTAAAGCTTTTCTTTGAAGGTGGTGGCTTAAAACTTTCCACATTTCTACAAGGTCTGGCTTAACTCAAGAAACTCAACAGTTTTAATATTAAGTTTCCCAGCTTTTCAAAGATTTGTGACCCTACCTTGGCATAATATACATGTGAAATGTAATGTGATTATCAATATTATGCTAGAGTAACCTTTATAAAAATAAAAACTCTGTTGATAACTTATTTTCCCTAGAATGAGATTCCTTTTCTGAGATTCCTTTTCTCCAAACCTACAAAGATGAAATATGGTCCTAATTAAAAGTGTATTTTGAAATATACCATACACATAGTAAAGATAATATAGTTCATTGGCTTTTAAAGAATTGATACACAGATAGAGGTTTGAATTAAGAATTCTTTGATTTTTGTCAATTATTTTTCCTTTTCTTTTCAATTTGAAAACCATAAGAGATGTTGTTTTTTTCTAGATCCTATCCTGGGCTTATGAAAAAGATGGAAGTTCTAAATTGGATATATTGTGTAGATTCAAAGTTGTTATCTTTATATGCGTTTTCCTGGTCTTTGTTGAAACAGTTTAGAATCAAAGTTTTTTCTAAAGGGGCTGGTGGGGGGTGGGTGGGTACTGGGGATTGAACCCAGAGGCACTGTATCACTGAGCTCCATCCTCAGCCCTTTTACTTTTTATTTTGAGACATGGTCTCACTTTGTTAAGCGCCTCCCTGAATTGCTGAGATTAACTTTGAATTTGTGATCTTTCTGTCTCAGTCTCCTCAGTAGGTGGGATTGCAAGTGTGTGCTATTGTGCCTGATTAGAGGCAAACTTTTAATGATGAATATCTAAAGGAAATAAACAATTGTAAGTGAAAAAAGGAATGGGAATCCTGTACATCTTTTATTGTTCATTTTTTTCTCTCTTCTCCCTCATTTTACACAAGAGCAATTACATCCCCAAATTTAAGTTGGAGCCAAAAGGAAAAGAAGAAATATACCATACACATAGTAATTGCCACTCCTTTTATTTAGACAGCATTTTAAACCCTAGAATGTTATACACCTCCTTATGTAATAATCAGCCGACACATTAATTACCTCCTTCTATCTTAATTGTAACATTTACTTAGTAAAGGATTGAGCCATTGTTGAATCTTCTGGTTGACTTTAAAACCACAGACCAGCTAAAGTAGTTGCTTGTGACACACCAAGGCATCCCTTCAAGAAAGTTTAAAAATCCAATCTAATAAAACCTTATTGCTTTTTTAAAATATAATTTTTGCTTATTTAAAAATTTATATCTAATAAAGTTTGCTCATTGAATATTCAGTTCTATTGATTTTGATAAATGTAATCAAGATACAAAACAGTTTCCTTCCCCACTCAAAATTCCCCTGTGCATCTCCTTCTTAGTCAGGCTTTCCCTCCTATCTGTAACTACTGGCAAAGCCTTAGTCTATTCTCTGCCCCTATAGTTTTGTCTTTTCTAGAATATCAGGTAAATGGAATCATATAATATAGCTTTTTGAGTTTGGCTTTTTTTATTCTGCGTAACATATTTGAGATTTATTCATGCTCTTGCATGCCAGTGGATTATTTTTTTTTTTTTATTACTATTTTGTGGCTGTACCATCGTCTATCCAGTCACAAGTTAAAGTAGATTTGGATGCTTTCCAAGTTGTGGTGATTATGAATATCGATGCTATGAACATTTGTGTTCAAGTTTTTTTGTGAAAATACATTTTCATTTGTCTTGGATAAACATCTAGGAATGGAATTGCTGAGTCATATGGTAAAGGTGTATCATTTAACTTTATAAGAGATGATCAAACTATTTTCAAAAGTTTCTTTATTGTTTTGCACTCACACAAGTGACTTTTTAAAGTTCTAGTTGTTCTGCATCCTTGCCAAGAATTGGTATTGTGAGGTTTTGTTTGCTTTGTTTAGCTATTCTAACAGATGGCTAGTCATTGCCATTTTTTGTTTTTGTTGTTTTGTTTGTTTTTGGTGCTGTGAATTGAGCCCAGGGCCTCCTGCTTACTAAGCACTCACTCTACAACCCAGCTATATCCTGAATACACTCTTTGCATTCTAATGTTTAGTTTGCTCTTTGACTTGCATTCAGTGTATGTTCTTATAATGTTTGTGATGTATATGTAAAGAGTAGAACTACTTTTATCTGCTTTTGCAGCTGAGGCTATGGTTTGAATTCTCTCTTTTGCACTTAAACTTTGAATAGCCATTATTCATTTCTCAGAATCTTAAATATATGTTCAGTAAATGATAATACTCTTCTGATAAAGATAATAAAATCCATATATTAAAAATAATGATGTTTTATTGGGTACCTATTTTATGTTAGTACTCTTTGCCTCATTTTATTTTCAAACATTGGGCCACAATTAATAGGGGGAAAAGGAGGGGTGAGAAAAAGCAGAGGCATAGGAGGTTATTCTCTGAGAAGATGCAAGCATGATTGATTCTTTGATATTAAGATATAATAATTCTTCCAGCATGACAAGTGACCATGTTATCTGACTTTTGTTCTTAAACTCCCATATGTTTCATATCCTGGAATCAACTTGTTTCATGTAACAGTAAACTCAGTATGGTCAATTTCTTCATAACTATAGATGACCTCTAGCTATTGACTTATAAAGTTTTCTGAGTGATGATACTAAAGTATCAAGTATGCAGGTCCAAATAGAGAAATGAAATCTAGATATATTGAAGACTTGGAGGAACATCCTTCCCCTCTTTTAAGGAATATTTGGAAAAAATAAAATCTGGTGGTACATTTAAAAACCACCTTTTATAATTTTTTTTCTTTTTCTATTTTCTGTGGTGCTGACAATTGAACCCTGGGCCTTGTGTATGCTAGACAAATAGTATCACTGAGCTATGCTCCAGTCCTTATTATTATTTTAATTATAAAAGTGTATTTTAGAATACTTTGCTTGTAGTTCATAAAAGTAATGTTTTAGAAATATTTTTCAAATAAGTTTAAATTTATTAATTGAATTTTTAAATGTTTTAAATTTTTAGTTACAAGGGAAGTACTGAATCTTAATGCATTTTGAATATATTTGTTCTAGTTTTTGCTTATTTGATATTGAATAAAAGATTATATCAATACAGTATATTTTATATGTCTTCTGAATAAAGGAAGAGTGAAAAGTTTAGGAGAAGCCTAGAACAGTTTTTTTTTTTGGCATTCTTTTTTTCTTTTTAAAATTTTTTTTAGTTGTAGTTGGACACAATACCTTTATTTTATTTATTTATTTTTATGTGGTGCTGAGGATTGAACCCAGTATCTCGCACATGCTAGGCAAGCACTGTACCACTCAGCCACAACCCCAGCCCCTGGTATTCTTCATATATAATAGTATTTGAAATATTGAAAAGTATGAGTAAAATTATTATTAAATGAATATGGGATTGTAAATTGTGTTTTGCAAGGGTATTTACTCAACTTTTTATAGTAGAATTTCAGGATGTACTCATGAACTAGATTCCTCTATTAGTTAAAGTTCAATTATTTATCCAATATCTGTTTAAATGCAATACTTGTTTATAATCACTTTTAGCTTAGCAATATACTGTTATCAATTTAACATTTCTTTGTTTTAAGAGGTTTGCATCATGAATTGACTGAAGAAACAAGTTTTTCATACATCTTCAAATTTTTCATTTATTGCTTTTATAGTTTCTTTGGGGGGGGCGCTACTAAGGATTGAACCCAGAAGAGCTTTACCACTGATCTACATCCTCAGCTCTTTTTATTTTTTTATTTTAAGACAGGGTCTCCCTAAGTTGCTTAGGTAGGGCCTTGCTAAGTTGCTGAAGCTGGACTCAAACTTGTGATCCTCCTGCCTCAGCCTCCTGAGCCACTGGAATTAGAGGAACATGTCACTGTCACTGGCTATAGTTCTTTTTTAACCTATAAAGAGCTAGCTATCACACTATTGTATTAAATTGCTTGTGCCTCCAGACATCATAGTTAATTACAACAGAAGCACAGAGAGTAGGGACATATTCACTAGGACATGCTATCACAACTAATATATTTTTTTAAGGAGAGAGAGAGAATATTTTTTAATATTTTTATTTTTTAGTTTTCGGCGGACATAACATCTTTGTTTGTATGTGGTGCTGAGGATCGAACCCAGGCCACACGCATGCCAGGCGAGCTGGCTACCGCTTGAGCCACATCCCCAGCCCAACTAATATTTTTTAAAAAACTCCCAGCATTAGTGCGAAATAGCTGCAGATAACAGATTTGCTTATCAAGACAGGTGTTTGTGTACAAAGGTTCTTGTGGTTCTTACAAGCAAAATTATTCTCTTGGTTGGTCCTTACTAAGGAGTGTTTGAAAAAGTGCACCATTTGATTTGTATGCAGTGATTTCTTTGGATATTTTACATCAAAATTATTTCACAAGTTGAAGTTCTCTGGGGAACTATTCTTTCTCTGGGCCTTTATATATATTTTCTTCTTTCTTCTTTCTTCCTCCTCCCCGTCCTCCTCCTCCTCCTCCTCCTCCTCCTCCTCCCCCTCCTCCCCCTCCTCCTCCCCTTCCTCCCCCTCCCCCTTCCCCTTCCTCTCTCTCTCTCTCTCTCTCTCTCTCTCTCTCTCTGTCTCTCTCTCTCTCTTCCTCCTGCTCTCTTTTATTTCCAGTTCTGGGGATCAGACCCAGGGCCTGGCACATACTAGGTAAACACTCTACCACTGAACCACACCCCTAGCCCCTGGACCTTTGAATTACTCTTTTCAAATGCTTAAAGCAGCTTGGCACCAGATTTTATTCTCTTATTCTTCTTCAGGGTTCAAATCACTATGTTTCATTGTTCTCCAGAAACTGCAAATACAAAAAGAAAAAAAATTGCCAAAGATTATATTCTCTCTGTGAACATTTATATTGCTTTAATTATTTTTGAATAATTATTTCTGAATATACTTTTCCCAAGAAGTATAGGGCATTGGAAGGTAACCTGCTACTTGGCAAATTTTTATTCCATATTTTTACTTAGGCAACTGAATGAACTTTTTGGCATTTCATTGATACTATTTGTGTTTATCTTTTGGTGTCCTCTTCATATTGTTTCATTCTCATTAACATTCACACTAATGACCTACCATTAATCATGTCAGAGACTCCTTTGAGTTCTGGTGTCTGAGATTCCTCTTCATTAAAAGTCGGCATTTCCTGTTGTCTTTGCTATAGGTCCTTCCCATTGATTCTACCATTGAAATTTCCTTTTCTCTTTTTCATATTGCTGGCATTCTACTAAGGGATTGAATTATTTCTGCATTATCTCCTATCTGGTTCCTCACAAATGTCCAGAACCATGAAGGATCTGAAATTTTAGTTTTCATTTCACTTAGGTCATTTCATTTGAGGTTAATGAAGGAACTTCAGATTCTGAGCTATAAATGAAAAGATGTACACGCTCTCTGACACTTGGTGTGCTTTGTTCTTGTTTCCTTTTCTTTGCTTATTTTGGAGAAAAGTATTAACACGATAGCACATCTTTGTCTTGATGTCAGCCTCCTTCTCACAACTAGAGTGGTCTCTCTTGCTAAAATATTTGCCATTCACCTTACTATGGGTAGGATGATTAGTACCATGGCATATAATTAATGAATATTTGTTTTTCATCCTCTCTGAAACCACATCCTAAATTCTTCTGTTTTATCACTGTGTTTGTAGGCACACATATTAGTGATGCATGGAACCTAGTATTACAGGCTATCCTTTTATTTTTTACCTGGATGGCTCACAACTTGGATTTCTGTATAACAAGGCACTAATTCCATTTTCTAGACATTGTCCAAAGATGCCATGGTAATAAATCCATTCCTAGGCTCTCAGATCTTGTCTATGGGGTGTAACAAAGCTGTGGCCAATGAATCTAACAAATTAATTACATTTATGTTATTTTTTCTAGTATCACATCCCACTTTTCCCCAGCTGTTATGTTAATTATTTGCAGTACTTCCAAAACCCACTTTTGGGGATGAGTGTTATAGATAGTATTATTAGGCCCTGTTTGTTGATAAGAAAATGAAAGCATACAGAGGTTAACTAATTGGCCTAAGGTTATAAATTTAGTGAGAGAGTATCATGGTAAATCTTAGCTGTCTGCCTCTGTGGTCTGCATACAGAACTGTTTTGCTTTATTGTCTCTTCACATTCTCAGGAGAGTTCCAGGTAGTAGGTGTTAGGAGGGACAATAGAGTTGGAAGTTATGGTGGACTAAGTTTCAGCTTCTTGAAATAGGAGGAAGGTTTGAATATGTGAAGAACAGAAAACATTTAAAGTGCACAGAATGAGGAAAAGTTAAGAGACGGGACTAACAAGAGTATGTTCAGGAGGTAATGAAGAAATTGAATTTACTCAGTAGAAAAAATAGCCAATGAACTTGGTTAGTACTGAAGGTTTATCCATTAAATCTTTACTGAAAAAAATACTGTGTTTTAAATCTCTGAGTTCTTAGATTAATTGCATTCTTTAAAAAATACTGCTAATTATATCTGATTCATTGAGAATACTGATTGAGTATTCAGATGGAAATACCTTTAATATTAAAAGTAGAATAAATTTACTGTCTTTGTTATGAAACTTCTTTTTATTTTTCTTTAGCTAGTTCTTTCTGTACCAGCATAATTTGGTTAGTTTAACCTGTGATGAAATTTGTCCAGCAGGAAGAGTTGGATATATGTTGAATTTCTGCCAAATTCCAGAAGAAAAATGTTATTTTAAGCATTCTGTCTATTTTTGGTGAAGCAAAGGTCTTACCATGAAGTTGTTGTTGGCAGCTTTAAAAGCTACTGAACATGCCTTTCTTATATACAAAACCCACCACACACACATGCCTGGAAAGTAAATATAAAGTAAAAGTATGTAACTCTTTCAAAGAAATACCATGCTTATGTAGCTTAGTTAAAATAAGATTTTTTTTCCTCTTTAGTGCTAGGGTTTGAAACCATGGCCTAGCACATGTGAGACAAGTGCTCTACCACTGAACCACATCACCAGTCCCAAAACAAAGAACATTGATTGTGGTGGCAAGCCGATTCCTTTCCTATACTTGGGGCTAAAGAAATCTGAACTTTCCTTTGGAATTTTTAATCCACTATCCATGCTTGGAATATGCATAAAATAAACAAATCACCCACTATGTGTATAAATTAAAAGAAGTGTGAAGAGCCTGTTTATTAACTGACACCAACGGTTAGGAACTGAAGATGCATAGGAGGTACAGAGTTGGCCAAGTGGGAATTTCTTCATGGAATTCTTTGTTTTGTCTTGCATGGATATGATATGTGTGATCACACAAAGAATTTTGAAGTTTAATTTCTTTTTTTTTAAGATAAAAAGGAACATCCCTTTTTAACTTTTCTCAAGTCGCTGCATTTGTAGTTATTCAGAAACTTTTAGAAAAACAATAAAAAATAGCATGTAAGGGTTGTATTTCTGAAGTAAACTTTTATCAGTATGTTACCAGTTTATATACTGTCTTACCTATTCATGAGTATAATTTGTACCATAGATTTCTCTGACTTCTTTTAGTCTAAGTTCATCTCTGTTTTGAACTGAAGCTTTGAAACTTATACCTAGAATATATTCTAAGTTTTATTTTCTCTACTACATCTTTTTGGAGGTGCTTACAAAATACTGTGTTTATTATATGTCAAACTATGTTAAAAATAATTTCCTTTTAATAAAATGAGTAGATGTAGTAGAAAAAAAAATCCTAACCTTCAAATAATTCTTTTATTAGAAGGATAAAACCAAGGGCTTCTAATTATTTTCATCCAAAGAGCTGCTTGAAATATATCTAAAGAAAATATTTGTTTTCTAAATCTTTCAATTTGGGAAAGACACATTATGGTTGGTTTTTACTACTGCAGTCTTTTTATTCTGGACTCATTGTTCATCATTTCCTTACCTTAAATCTTCAATTCTCTATTAGTTTCTTCCTAGGTGGAACATATTAGCTCATGATTACGGCTGTGACACAATCTTATATGACCTTGTATATGTTATTGGATTCAATCATCAGTATTTTAGGTCTTTGCTGTTATGCAGTGGGATTATTTATTATTTCACATTTCATTTCTAGCATGTGCTCTCAGTGCCACGTAGATAAGCCTGCTTTTAGAGGCTTCCAATTCATAAAAGCTAATAACATAAAGAGTACTGGAAGGGAAATTGAGAATGTTAGCTTTATAATTATGAACCATACATAATTTTATGTTCCCTGTTTACATTTTCCTAATGTAAATTAACAGTATAGATAGTAAATTAGTACTAGATAAAAATAATTTATCAAGCCTTACAAATTTGTCACAAACATTTATTATGAGAAATAAAATAGAGCTCATTTTATTAAAAGGGTATTGAACTTTGTTTGATATGTCTCTTTCCTTTCCTTTTCAGAGTATGTATGTAACTGCTCTAGGGTTGGAAGCCTGGATGTGACTTACTGCAACCTGACAACAGGGCAGTGTGAATGTCAGAAAGGTTATCAGGGACTTCACTGTGAAGCCTGCAAGGAGGGCTTTTACCTGAATCACACTTCTGGGCTCTGTCTGCCATGTCACTGTAGTCTACATGGGGCCCTCAGCGTCCTCTGCAACAGGTAAGCATAGAGGATGGAGGTAAAGTTCATTTTATTTTAGCAAGGGGATAAAAGGGTGGATTAATAAAGATTCTTTTAAATAAAGGGAAAGAATGATCATAAATTTATGAAATATTTTATATATTTTTATTCCCTCACTTTGTATGTTACATGTAATATCATAACCCAAAAGCTTCTAATTTACTGATTTAGTTCTTCAAAAACATTGGGGACACCAATTTTATTTTGTGATAGTTTCTCTAAATTTCATGTAAAAAAATTAAGGAAGGAATCTGATTTTTGGAAGGGCTAACTTTTAGATATCTCCAATGAAAATATTTTGTTTTACTTATTAATGTATGATCGGAGTTTAAGGAAACTTGTTCTTTGGTTTTTTTCTCCTATCAAAATTCTAGGGTTGAACATCTAAGGTTTCACTTGATTATATCCATTTTTTTAAAAAGTTAGTGGTAAATGGACTGGTTTCATCCTATTTACAATTACATTTTTGAGGCCAAAACCAGATTAAATAGCCCTGAAAAAGTTTGTGATTTGGAGAGATGTAATCTGGTGAAACCATGCCTTGTTATGTAAAATTTACCTACTACTACACCAAAATTAATTATTCTTTGGCCTTATATAAGGCACTTAGCTTTATGTGGATCCCAAGTCAAAAAGATGAAAAGAATATTATGTAATAAAAAGAATATAGCTTTAGAATCAGTGTAACCAGGGTATAAATCCAAGACATTGTGTGCTGTGGGCAAGTCATTTCATTTTATTGGATTAGTTTCATCTCAAGATTGTTGTAAAGGTTAAATGGGTTGATATATTATAAAATATTCAGCACACATCATGTAATAAATCCTGGTTTGTTTTAATTTCAAAGAATATTTCTGGTGTATACAAGGGAATGTTTTTAAAGAACTTTCATCTTCTTGGCAAAAAAAAAAAGTGCTTTTGTACTTTATCCTTAGCAATAGATATTTTGGATGCTTTACAAATCATGTTATTGCACTGTATTGTATCATGTTGTACTTTTATTCACATATAGAAATGTCCTTGATTAGGAAGTTTATAACTTCAAATGCAACAATAATCAATGTTTATGATGCTTGGTATTATAACATGGTTATTTGTCTTAGTCTTCACAGCAATTCCTTATATGTAGGTTACTAGGTCACAAAGATAGTAATTGGAAAAAAAAAAACAATTCTAAATTAGGTCTTCCATTTCCAAGTCTGGTGTCTTTACTACCACACTGTGTAACATCTTTTTTTTTAATATTTTAAAGTTGTTGATGGACCTTTATTTTATTTATTTGTATGTGGTACTGAGAATCGAACCCAGTGCCTTATGCATGCTAGGCAAGCGCGCTACCACTGAGCCACAACTCCAGTCCCCTGTGTAACATCTTTAATGAGAAAACTGATAATAACTCTGTTCTTTGAAATTGAGAATATAGTAACTGCTTGCTGTTGTTCCCTCTACTTCACCCTCTCCCTTCCCTCCCAAAACCCATGTCCATATAAGTTATATTACAAAGTTTCACATTTCTACTATTTTAAGACAAGACATTGATAAGTGTGTTTATTTTAATATCTCATCAAATGTCCACCATATCTTTTAAGATAAGATTCTGCAAACATATTTGCCTCTAATTTTTAGGAAAATAGAAAAGTATTTACTTTAAAGCCAACTGCCTTATTAAAGGAGAAAGAAATAAGGAAAGAGACAAAAGAGAGTTTTAAAAGCTGGAGAAGAGGAAAAAACAGTTGCAATAATATCTATGTAGTGTATATTACTGTCTTCAAGTTATTTCACAAATTATTTCTGATTTATATTGTCCCTGATGGTTAATGATATTAGAAGTTTAATGATAAATCATGATCCTGAAAATAGGTAGTGACCATAAAGTATTATAAAAATACATAGGACTGCTAACCTAAAAGTCTTGGGCAGGGATCAACAAACCATAGTCCCTGAACCAAATCTAGCACACAACCTGTTTTCATAAATAAAGCTTTGTTGCAATATAGCCCCACCCATTTGTTTAGCATTGTTTATGGCTCCTTTTGTGCTACGGTGGCAAAGTTTAATAGTTGCAACAGAGACCATATGGCCTGCAAGTCATATGGTCTTTTAAGAAAAAGTTTGGCAACTGTTGGTTTATAGGTGGCTTATCTCCAGTCATGGTGGGTATTGTTAAATGACCAAGTAACTTTAGGCACTTATTTTAAGCATTTATCATTTTACTTTTGAGGTGGAAATCCATGTCCTTTCTCTTGCATACAGTTGTTATGTCTTAAGGATCAAAGAATATTCTGTATGTATAAATATTTATAAGCTACAATTGCTAGAC
Source organism: Ictidomys tridecemlineatus (assembly GCF_052094955.1). NCBI lineage: Eukaryota > Metazoa > Chordata > Mammalia > Rodentia > Sciuridae > Ictidomys > Ictidomys tridecemlineatus. The sequence goes on along the minus strand of NC_135480.1, from coordinate 196,631,848 downwards.
AGATAATAAAAATAATAGGAATAGATAAATAACTAATAATTATTGAGCATGTACTATGTACTAGGGCACTATGCTAATTTATTAATTTAATCTTCACAGAAACTCTCTTGAGGAGATCGCTACTATTTTCTTACTTGAAATATGAAAATTCTGATGTTTGGTAGGGATTGTTAATTTGCCCTATTTTTACATTAATATAGCCATTCAGTCTAATTGAACAAATGTAATATGAAGACTCCATAGAATGACTTCATAGTTAATTTTTTTCCTATTAGAAAGTCTCTTAGTATTTGACTCCCAAATGTCCCAAAATTACTTAATGTTAAATGTGTTTGGCTGATGTTTAGAGAAGAAAAATTTGTATTTCTGTCTAAAAGTGAATAAGCCATATACTACATCTTTAACAAAATAATGTGTGGGAGTCTGTATTAAATTCTAGTTAGAATCAGAATCACATTTATATGATTTAAAAGGTTTACCAGATATCAACAAAGATGATTTAATGCTGTTGATAACCTTAGAAATGTGTTTTGATCCAGAAGTGATGTTTTCAACATTTTGCATCCTAACCTGGAAGTTTGTTACCTTTTTGGGGTGCTTAACTATATTTTAGTACACTTTTTTTTTGTTGTTTGTTTGTTTGTTGGTTTGGTACTAAGTTTTGAACCCCAGGGTCTTGCATGTGCTAAGCATGTGCTTTACCACTGAGCTATAACTCTGGCTTTGGTCATTTTGAATTGTATTTTTTTTTCATTCAAAATATTGAGAGATAGGTTTTTTGTTAGTATTTCATATAGAATATCTGATTTTCAGTAATGAATGACTAAAGTTAAGAAGGAGGTAGAAAATACCTGTTTTATTACTTACTCTGCATGGGCTATTTTCTATGTGTAACTTCTAGGTTTTGTTATCCTGTAGGTTTCTTTTGACAATGAAGTAACATATGAATTTATATTATCTGCATATGTTGATTTATCAAACCATTTACAGCTTCTTCTAAGTGAAATCTGGAGAGACCTTGCTTCTCCTGCAGTTATTTTCTCTGTTACTACTTACTTCCCGGCCTGGAGTTGAAATAGATATCTTCCTCATACCTCTTGAGTGCTCTCCCTTTCTCCTCCTAGGAAAAAAATAAACAAACAAACCTGTGAAGCTCATGGCAACAGACTATGCTGTTCCAACCAAATCCTTGTTGCTCTCCAGCATCACCCCTTATTTTATACACATGGCTTACTGTTGTCTCTTTGACAATGTTCCTGTCAGAGTTCTAGATGATTGCCTTATCTTTAGATAATCCTCACAATACTTTGGCCTCTTTCTTCACTTCTCTTCCAGTCACTTTTCCTCTTTCCAATCTTTAATTCTTTTACTTTCCCTATTTCCTATTTGTCTTTGGCTACAAGGATAGGTATGTACATTTTAGAGAAAAAATAACATTTTTCTATGGTTTAATGCAGAATAATATTTATTTTTTGGGGGGGGGGAACAGTCCAGATCTAAACCAAAACAGAAAATAGTGAGGAATTGAATCAGTATCTTAAAAGAGCAGGACTAGATCAACCAGACTTGAGTATAAGAAAGAATTGAGGTATTTGTTTTTTATTAATAGGCTAAAAAAGAAACTATTCATTATAAAGGAAAGATTTTTCACTTGTTTGCTTCCATTTTCATAAAACCCTATTATACCATTTAAAATTGAATATTCTATATTTTAGAATAATAATAGCTGAAATTAATTAAATACATATTAGGCAATATTTTAAGCCCTTTTCAGTGATTTACTCATCTAATCTTCATGGCAACAATATAAGATAGACACTGTTATTGCTGTTCTCATTTGCACAGGAAAACAACTGGAAGTTAGGTAATTTGCCTAATTTACCAGGAGATAACCAGTAAACAAAAGAGGTAACATTGAAACATTTGCAGTATAGATCTAGAATATGTTTTCCTAGCCACTGTGTGGATATAACCTTTCTCAAAATCTCAGGTATTGGGTCAAGAGATTGATTATTGTAAGAAACTCTGATGCTATGACTTAGACTACTTGTTATTTTCTAGGAATAGCTTCTAATTGACCTTGGTAATTAGACCTTAACCCTCATGTGATGTAACTCATGCTATGTAAATAGCTCTGCTTGATAAGGGCTAATCCCAGTTTTGGATTAATAGAAATTTGGAACATGAGAGGATCATCCCTTTGATGAACAAATGTCATTTGCAATATGTATTATATTGCTTTCTCTTTGTATTAGGCAATATTTTAGAAAAAAAACAATATTATAATTGCCTTTGTCAAGAAACTTATAATCTTTGCAAGACTAAAGGACACAAACAACTAGAATACAATATAAAATAGTTGATAAATATATGCTTAATTTGTAAGTAGAGTTGTTTAGAGTAGGAAAAGAAAAGGGGTAATTTGAAATTATAAGGAAAAGATTTCTAGAGGAGCACAAAACTGAGGTCTGCCTTATAAGTTATAAATTAGAAAGAAAGAGAGATTAGAAGAATTTATCACATGGAGTAAAACATAAGAATTCAATTGAGGGCTGAGGTTGTAGCTCATTGGTAGAGGGCTTGCCTTGCATGTATGAGGCATTCAGCACCACATAAAAATAAATAAAGGTATTATATCCATCAGAGAGAGAGAGAGAGGGAGGGAGGGAGGGAGGGGGGAGAGAGAGAGAAAGAGAGAGAGAGAGAGAGAGAGAGAGAGAGAGAGAGAGAGAGAGAGATAGTTCAGTTGAATTTCCCAAGATTATACAATGAGATGAGAAATCTTATCTAACACCTACTCAAATTCTCTTCTGTTTTGACTCCCTGTTCTCATTCCAAAAATAAATAAAAGTAAAAAAGCAGACTCAATTCTGTCCTGGTTCTCTCACACATTGAAAAACTATGGAACAAACAACTGACTTTTAAAAAATTAATTTCCCTGTCCTTTATGCCATTATATTTCAGCAGGAGTTGCCTTAGTGAGGGTAGATTTTGGCTGCAGGAGCCAGATGTGGGTTGAGCAATGCCTTTGTATGCAGACACAAAGTCCTTTATGTACTGACAGATGGCCACCCCCTCATGTCACCATTGGTGTTCCAACCTGTTTAATTGGAAAGAGTTGGTCTATAATATATGAACTTTTCATTTTTCCTTTGGGAACACATTTCTAATGTTTTCCTGTTTTACATTTTGATATAGATTTAATAAATGAATGGATAGTATTTGATGTCAAAACACAGTATTACTAGTCAAACCTTAAATCTCTTCATGTAGCTCTTAAAAATACTGCCAGGTCTGACTTTATATGTAGACTATTATATACTCATGAGAGAATTTTTTTAGTATCTCCAATAGGTTAGTAGACAAGATATATTATTTTAGATTGTGTTAGTAAGATAATAAAGAAGTTTTAAAATGACCTAATATCCTTTCCATAAAATCTATGGTTGCTGCTATACAATATATTTTGAATTATTTACTACTTTGCATTTTTGCTGATGAGAATATGCTACAGGATATAAGGCAAATTTTACTTATGAAGTAAACTAATACCAAAATAAATTTCAAATAAATGCCCAAACACCTCCAAGATACACATTCATTTAGGGCTCTAAAAATCATCTCTTGTGTAATACATGGGAGTAAACCGCTGTTTATGCAAACTCTTATTTAGTACTTTGTAATTCTGGAAGAGTAAGGAAAAAATTTGATCGCTAGAAACAAATTCAAAAAAATCTTATAAGCTAGTATATTCTTATGTTATTTTATAGAAAAATAGAAGACATAGCTCTTGTTTTAAAATAACATTTTTCTGCACACCAATTGTTACTCCTGTAATTATACCAGTATCAGATTTTTTTTTTGTATACTTCAATATTTTTTACCTGAAAATGGAATTTTTTAAAGGTATCCATCTTGGTCAAAAGTACCTCAACTTATCCTTTATCTTGTTATTATGGTTCATTGTTTCCATAAATAAACAAGTGCTTTATATCTTAGAAGGTATATTAAGTATATCACACCAAGGTTCATGTTAAGGTCATGGAAAAACAAATTCTAAAAGTTAAACATTAATAAATGGTCAGAAAGTGGTTTTTCAGAAAAAGGTACTGAGTATGTTGAGATTTTTAAGTGTAAATGATGTATAACTAGTTCAGTCTGGAAAGCTCCAAGTTTTTTGGTGCACTTTTATCTTAAAACTTCCATTTAATACAGGGCATAATTTGCCTTCCTGGTCTTCTAATTATTAATTAGATATCAACTGTAGTCAAATGCATAAAAAAACCTTTTTCCTCAGCTACTGATGACTTTTGTGAATGTCACATGAGTTGATATTTTTTTAAGATCTGAACAAAAATTTATGAAAAAGAGATATTTCTTTTGATCAAACACGTCACTGTCCTTAAGCCTTATTGTAGATTCCTCTACTTGCTTCACCTTGTTAAGCCACTTTTAGGTCAATTTGGAATTTTTAAAAAATATTTTTTTACTTGTTGATGGATACAATATCTTTACATTTATTTATTTATTTATTTGGTATCAAGAAATTCATTTATTAAACAATTGAATATTTTCTTGACACCAAATACTATACTATGTGCAGGTAATTTCATAAACTTTATGAGAGATAAAATACAAATAAGACAATGGGTTTCGTTCCATAGGAGCTTCTAGTTTAGTTATATATATAACAATGAGAGAATATTGACAGAGTGGAGGATGGTGAGAATGGTGCCATGACAGCAGTGTTTCTCTACATAATTCTTTAGAAATTTTCCATTTTTTGTATTAATATATTGTACAATCTAAGTTTGTATTTCTCAGTTGAATTTAGGGAAATACTCAGCCTAGGGTTCTTTTCAGGTTCATACCCCTCGCTATGCTTACCATTCTTCCTTTGTTGCAGGCTGCAGGAATTAAATTGCTACCACCCACTGTATCCCATGAGATTTTAGTCCCCTATAAGCTGTGCTGCTGAGTGTCCTCATACTCATATTCTTTCTGGGTTGCTAAAAACAAGTTGAAGGGCCCTTTACTTTTTAAGAGTTTTTAAAATGGTTAATCTTTATAGGGAGGTCTTTGGGGGGTAGCAGATATGTAGAAATTGAAAGTTTATATAATTGTCAAACTTTTCCACAAACAAAGCTCAAATATAGACTTACCTCCAATTTTTTCTTATTAATTTTTCTGATTCTCTTATAGCTCAGTAACATAAAGTGCAATACTGTCCTTTAGAGAGAACTCATTTTTCAATAGTTAATTACTAATTGTTCAATAACTCTATGGGTCAGTCCTGTGATGGTAGTCATAAAAGGGACATGATTCTGATTGGTTTATTGATATTGCTGTTTCTCACTGCAATGTGAATTGTGAGTAGAAGTCTAATCCTGAACAACCTGGTGGATAATGCTTGCTCCCTACTGCAGTGATACTCTTACTGGTCCAGATCCTGGCAGAGTCCGAGTGATTTTTTTTTTTTTTTGAGGGAGAATGAAACTATTCCCTTAATGCCAAGTTCTTTCAAGAATATTCTAAATTAGGGCTTCTCAGTTGTAGATCTGCATAATCAGCTTTTTCAGTTTATGCATGCAACCATATCCAGTGTGCAAGTTAGTCCCAAAAGGTTGAAGACATTTTGCAGAGTCTTTCCACCAACCAACCCTAAGTCCTCCTCTCTTTTCAAGGGTGAGGCACTATTCTTTAACCATTTGAAATACAAAGGGTTTTAACTTTATATTTAAAGTTATAAAGTAATTGACTTGGGAGCATCTGCTTCAGTTATTCTCTACTGCCCAAATGGAAGAGCAATTGTAAACTTCTCTTCTAAAGAAGAAAGAAACCACACTTTTAATCTCTAGTTAAACATCTTCCTAATAGGACATTTCACTACACATAAAAAGTTTTAAAGTCTTATAATACAGTGTTTTCTGGTCTATAGTTTGACTTCATTCTGAGTCAAAAATACCACAAACTTGCAAATGATACTAACATTATTACAATAGACTATGTAATCCTTATATGAAATGCTTGGGACCAGAATTATTTCAGACTTTGTAGCTTTTCAGATTTTAGGATATTTGTATAGTCTTTATCAGTTGAGCATCCCTACTCCAAAAATCCAAAGTTTGAAATGCTTCAAAATCCAAAACATTTTTTTTAGAGTATTGAACCCACAGGTGTTATACCACTCAGCTGCATCTCCAGCCCTTTTTATTTTATTTTTATTTATTTATTTAGAGGGGGGGGAAGAGAGCGAGAGAGAGAGAGAGAGAGAGAGAGAGAGAGAGAGAGAGAGAGAGATAGATAGATTGAGATTTAATATTTATTTTTCAGTTTTTGGTGGACACAGTATCTTTATTTTATTTTTATGTGGTGCTGAGGATCGAACCCAGCGCCCTGCACATGCTAGGTGCCGCAGTCTGGCTGGGCACAAAATCACGAGCCACTCACACCTTGTAGATTCAAACAGCAACTCTTTATTCTGAAACTGTCACCGGCACTCTACACAGAGGTTCTGGGCAAAATCCACGCTTTTCACCGGGCTCTGAATCCCAAATACTCTCTGAATCCCAGGAGAACTCAAGGGGAACTCAAGGAGTGGGTGCCTGGAGGCAGCAGGATACGCCCTATTCCCAACAGGATACACCTTAAACCTGGAATCGCCCTAAACCCTGATCTGCCCTGGTCCTTGAGCAAGGTCACCTTACATGCAATGTCACTGCAAATGACCTGGGTCATGCCATGCGTCATTCCTACTTGGCAATGGCTCTCAGCAGCTAGGTAAGTGCGTTACCGCTTGAGCCACATCCCCAGCCCCCTTTTTATTTTTTTATTTTGAAATAGGATCTCACTAATTTACCCAGGATGGGCTTGAACTTGTAATCCTCCTGCCTCAGCCTCCTGAGCAGCTGGGCTTACAGGCATGCACTGCTGCACCTGGCCAAAATCCAAAGCTTTTTGAGTATAATGTCTGTGTTCAAAAAATTTCAGATTTCAGATTTTCATATTAGGGATGCTCAACCTGTACCATCATCAACTCTGTAATGACCAACATTAACATTTATTGAATGTTGGCTTTGTACCAGGCTAAGTGCTTTATATGTACTAAATTGTAAAGATAAAATAATAATTAATTGAGGGCTGGGGTTGTGGCTTAGTGGTAGAGCACACTTACCTAACATGTATGAGGCACTGGGTTTGATCCTCAGCACCATATAAAAATAAATAAACAAAATAAAGATATTGTGTCTATCTACAACTAAAAATATTTTTAAAAATAATAATTAATTTGAAGTGTATTGTTCCAATTTTACAGATGAAGACACTGAAACTTTATTTGCCTCAAAACAGACTATTAGTAAGTTGTAGAAACAGGCTCAAACCACATCTGTCCTCTGCCTTTTGTGTTTGCTAATTGCCTTTAAGTTTACTATCACATAGGTAAATTCCTAGCATTATAAAATTATCATTTGAGGGGCTGTGGCTGTGGCTCAGTGGTAGTGCACTTGCCTGGCATGTGTGAGGCACTGGGTTTTATTCTCAGCATTGCATATAAATTAAAAAAAGGTCTCTCAACAGCTAAAAAATTTTTTTAAAAATTATCATTTGAGTGATAACATTAAATGATATACCATCAGTAATAAGTCATGTGGATATTATGTACCCCCTAATATGATGAGATGAGAAAGGGTACATTTCTTATGTGATATTCTTCCTCAGAATTCATAACCTCAGTCTAACTGTGACAAGACATCAAATGAACCCAAGTTGAGGGACATTTACAAAACACCTGACCAACTCTTCAAAAGCTGCAAGGTCATAACAGACCAAAAAGACTGAGAAACTGTCAGATTGAAAGAGGCTAAGGAAACATGATGAGTAAGTGTAAGTGATATACTAGATTGGAACCTTGGACAGAAGAAGGACATTAATGGGAAAATATTCTTTTTAAATAGAATGTTAATTGAATTATTATTTGGAGCAACCAAGGAAATATAGATGGTTATATTTATTTACTTTCCTTTTAGCACTGGGAATTGAAGTTAGGGCTGTGAATGCTAGGCAAGCTCTATAACTGAGCTACTTCCCCAGGCCTAGTTTTACTATTTTATTATGAGGGCAAAGTTACTGGTCCTAGTGATAATTCTTAGCCTTAAGTTCAGAAGAGAAATTAAGATAAGGAAAAAAACTTACTTTGTTGGCATGAGGACTTGCCATTATAGATAAATAATTAGAATATGGTTAGGAAATCCAATCAAACCCATAGCCTGATTTAATATCCTTTTCCTCTAAAGTTTAAAAAGAAAAGCTTCTAGAACTTATGTGGAGGAAACATTAGTCTAAATAGAAGAACTCTTGTTCCCACAGAGAAGGCTTTGTCTTCTTGTGTCCCCTGAAAGAGAATTAAATCAGCATGACTTTTGCATCTCATGTATTTTTTTTCCATAGGAAGAAATGTGCTTTTTGGAGGGTAGAGAGAAATACAGAACTTTTAACTTTTTTTCCCTCCCTGGATAAAATTTCCACTCAAAATATCTAAATTTTTCAATCCCAGAGAGAGATTTGAACTTGAAATTTTTCTAGATTTCTTGTGAAAAGGGACACATGTGTTTCAGCTTTAATTATTGTGACAAAATATGTAGGATTAGATCAAAATTATGAATTTCATTTTTAAGGTTCTGCATAGATTAATTCTTAACACACATTCTGTGTATTTCACCAATTTGGTTTTTTAAAGTTGAATTGAAAATTTAACATATGTAAAAGTATAAAATCACACATATTAATAGAGTATCATGTGATGTTTCAGTACATATATACATTGTGTAATGTTTAAGTCAGGTTAAGCATATTTATCTCCTTAAACATTTAGCATTTCTTTATGGTAAAAATATTCAAAATCCTTTCTTCTAGCTTTTTGAAATATACAGTACATAATTTTTCTCTATAGTCATCCTACTGTGCAATGGCATATCAGAACTCCTTCCTCTTATCTACAATTTAGTAACCATTGCTCCACCTTTTCCTGTTCCTTCTTCTCTGCTACATTTCCCAATCTCTGGTAACCACCATTTTACTCTCAACTTCTATAAGATCACCTTTTTTTTAATCTTCCACATATGAGTAAGATCATGTAGTACTTTCTTTGCCTGGCTTATTTTACTTAACGTAATGATCTCCAGTTCCATCGATGTTATTTCAAATAACAAAATTTCATTATTTTTAATGACTGAATAGTATTCTTTTGTGTGTATTTCTTCATCAGTTGGTGTGGACAGTTAGGTTGTTTGCACTTTTTGGTTATTGTGAATAGTGTTGCAATAAACATGGGAGTACAGAGGTCTCTTCAATATACTGATTTCATTTCCTTTAGATATATACCCAGCTGGATGCTGAATATATAATCCCAGTGGCTTGGGAGTCTGAGGCAGGAAGATCACAAGTTCAAAGCCATCCTTAACAATGTAGTGAGGCCCTGAGCAACTTAGTTAGATCCTTTCTCAAAATAAAAAATAAAAAGGATAAGTGCTGTTGGGTTCAATCTTTGGTACAAAAAAAAAAAAAAAAAAAAAAGGATACATACCCAGTAAAGGAATTACTGGATTATGTGGTGTTTCTATTTTTAATTTTTTGATGATCCACCATACTGTTTTTCATAATGACTATATTAATTTGTATTCCTACCAACAGTTTGCCTGGATTACCTCCAGTGGATTTTTCAAGCTTCCTGTTGTGTTTATAAATTAAATTGGTTTCCAGGGAATATAAATTACTAGTATCTGTTGGGGTTGGGGTTATGGCTCACCGGTAGAGTGCTCGCCTTGCATGTGCAGGGCCCTGGGTTCCATCCTCAGCACCACATAAAAATAAATAAAAAAGTTATTATGTATAACTGCAAAAAAATAAAAATATATAAAAAATTACTAGTATCTGTAATTAAAACTATTAATTTCCAATTAATAGTATTCTTTTATTTTGATTCTAACAATAGGTAGATAAGGATGATTATCTACCAAATTACAGATAAATAATAATAAAAGCAAGATTACATCATTAGCCCAGGCTTCAATGACCATTAACTACCAGAATGAGGAGAGTCAATTCAAAGTCTTCTAACATGATATTGCATATTCTTTTACTAAGTTAAAGTCGCATGGCATTCAGAACTGGGTTAGTATACACCCCAGTGCTGTAGATCAGAGAGACACAGGAAAAGTATTGATGGTTCATTTTTCTGTGGAGACATTTTATTACATTGGATAGATTTTCAATACCTTCAAGTTTGCTTTATTCTAAAAAGTATATGGGGGGGACATAGATATGTTTTTCATGTTGATGAAAACACAGCTGGGTATAGTGGTGCAGGCCTGTAATCCCAGTGGCTCAGGAGGTTGAGGCAGGAGGATCACGAATTCAAAGCCAGCCTCAGCAAAAGCGAGGTGCTAAGCAATTCAATGAGACCCTGTCTCTAAATAAAATACAAAATAGGGCTTGGGATGTGGCTCAGTGGTTGAGTGCCTCTGAGTTCAATCCCTAGTACCACTCCCATCCCCCGAAAAAGAAAATAAAATAGTTATGTTGTCAGTAACATACCCCTCCCCTTTTTCCAATTTCCAACACATACACTATGACCATTTAATTAATTTTTACTTTTGCTTGTCTTAAGTTGATATTTTAAAAGTTCAGCAATTGAAGGGTTGTAGCTCAGTGGTAGATCGCTTTTAGAACACTTGCCTAGCATGCATGAGGCACTGGGTTCAGTTCCCGGCACCACATACAAATAAATAAAAAAATAAAGGTCCATCAACAACTAAAAAATTAAAAATTAAAAAAAGTTCAGCAATTGAATAAAATGTCCACCAAAACAGATATTATAGATATTTGAAGGAAATATTAGCTTTATTGGCTAACTTATTTGTCTAAAGAAGCTGCATGATTCAGGAGAGGCAGTGGAGGAACAGAAGGAAATTAACATTAGTGAACACCATTAAACTTCCATGCTCAAAGCTTTACACATATAACTTTTCTTCTTGAAACAACTCATTCATCTTTCTCTTAGAGGCTATATTACTTAGCAACAAGGCATAACTAGTAAGTGGCAGAATTTAGATTCAAGCCTAGATCTCTCCAGCTCCGAGGCTCTTCCCACTGTACCCTGAAATAGAATGAGCAAAATTAGATATGGCAGTATGCACATCTCAATATGAAATGCAGGGCTCCGCGTGGGTGAGCATGAATCAACAACTTAGGTACTAACCCATGGAAATTTAAACCTAGAAATCAGTTTGAGCTATAATGAAAATAAATGTTTCATAGAAGGTAAAGTGAAGTTATGAAAGTATATATAGAGAATCACTTGAAATGAAAAGGTAAAAATTAGGACATTATAATTATTAAAGATGAGTTCATGGTTTGAGGTGTCAGAATGTCTGATTTGCTGGGCTTTAAATCACAGCCATTTGACATATGTGAGGTCTGAAAGCATGTGTCATGGACCTAGTATTTGGGGTGGGAAGTGGGAGGCAGGGTAACTGGGACTAGAAGCCAGGCATTGAGAAACTAGGACAATAGTTGTAATTCAGTCATAGAGAACATAGAGGTCTAAGGTCAAAGGAACTAGCAGCAAATGGGGCTTGATAATCCACTACTGGGGCTTAATGCCTTAAATACCCTTTTCTTAGGTCAGGCTTGATACCAAATTAATGGTTCAGCACTAAGGCTGGAGGTAGAAATTAAGTAATTTTGTCAGTCAAGTATAAGGATATAAAAATAGAGTAAAACAAGTACAGTGCTATTTTTCTAGTTAATGTAGTACAGTAATTCCCCATTATGGTCTCCAGACCAACAATATCAGCATAACCTGGGAAATGGTTAGAAATGCAAATTCCTGAGCCCAATCCAGAACTATTAAATCAAAAACTTCAGAATAGGGCCCAGCAATGAGTGTTTCAACAAGCCCTGCAGAAGATTCTGTTGCATGTTAATGTGTCAGAACCACTGATCTAGGACATTATGTTGTCCCCCAAAACCTAAGGTTGACTTACATACAAAAGAAAATCAGAAGAAAAAAGAGGAGGTTGATGGAGCACTCCAACCTCTATTTTTTGCTTATATATATGAGTATTATATAAGCTAACAAGGCCCATTTGGCAGGTCCATAATAGATTAATCAAATCTACTAATAGGGGTTAAGCAAAATAGGTTTTTCTTTGAGGGGTAATATTGTTTTTTCTTTTAAAGTACTTTTAAATGTGGGCTTTTCTTACTTTAAAAAGCAAACCCAATAGATCTGTGTCTTATAAGATCTATTGCCCATCATGCACCACTCATTAAATGTCCATTTTGTTCATGTAAAATGAATATCCCATTTCCAGTATTCTGAGAGGTTTATTTAAACATGACATAAAGTATCAAGTTTAAGTGCATGGAAAATATTCAATGGGCTAAAATGAAAACAATTTTGTACTTAGAAGTCATCATGAGTTATGAAGAAAGTATATGTAGATTTTTGGAGCCAGATCATACATCATTAAACAAAGTTTGCAAGCCTATTACATGCAAGGTGTTATGCCAGACACTGGGAATGCAGCAGGGGATGAAACACACACACACATACACACACACCCTGATTCCACAGAGCTGACATTCTAGTTGGGGAGAGAGATTATAAACAAGAAATAAAGTCAGAATTGTTTTGAGACAGAGCAGAAGCAATGTCTCATTTCTTTGGCAATTATGTTTTTTAATCTCTCATTTATTAGAAGAAATATTTAAATGACTACTGAGAAGATTAACATTAAAAACTTCTTTTGGAGGTACTGCAAGTTTATTAAATGAATTAAACACATTAAATCCTTCTGGCTTGATTTTATTAAGTTCATAGAAGTAATCAATAAATAAGAAGAGAGAAAAAATACTGTTAGAAGACAAATACCCAGTTTCTTATTCTGCCTACCATTGACTATGTTATCTTGAAAACTGAGTCCATTTATGTTCCTGAAGCTCTACCAGTTGAGAATATTCAAAGTATTTATATTTTACTGTAGGTAGTTTTCCTACTGTTTGGAAGGCACTTAAATATTTAATTTTAATCCTCACAACCTTTTGAAACAAGGATTATTACTCTTTTTTTTCAAATGTAGAAATAACTTGTTAAGTGGACATTATGTTGTCCCCCAAAACCTAAGGTTGACTTACACATTTAAACAACTTGTTGTTTCTACATTTGAAAAAAAAAATCAGCCAGAAAGTGATAAAACTGAGATTTATGAAAGTCATACAAAAATTGAAAAGATTACATTAAATAATTTGTGAATATCATGCTGTGTACTTTATTTATAATCCATGCTAGTGCCTCCTGAGCACTCTACTCCCTATACAGTTCAGAATTTGGGTATAAAAAACGGGCTTGATCTTTCAATATCAACATTTAAGGTTAAGCAGGTTGTTTGCTAATCTGAAAATTAAGCCACCGCTTATGCTGTCATTTCTGTGAGAAAATGAGTTCTAAATTCTATACCTTAAGTTAAATTAGTTGGAACAGAGTATATACACAAACCAGGTATTAATGATTACACTTTCATCAAGTAAAACTTTCATATTGGTCACAAATTCAAACGTCAACATATTTGAGAAGCAGCTTCTTATCTAGATGATCCCTGGTCCCCGTGTTTATCTCTACATTTTCTTTTCAAAATGACTTTTTGAAATTCAGAAGTCTCTATAAAAATAATGGGGTCATTAGGTAAGTTTCAGAATTCTTCTGGCTGTGTGTCTTCTGTTAAAAAAAATTGAAAGAATTAAGTAATAACTTTTCTGGTTGAACTAAGTTAGAATTCCCAAGTTTGGGCCCTGGAAATATGATATTTTTTATTCTTTTACCTTTAAGTTCTACTTTTGGCTTTTCAAGAAAATTTTTAAATTTGATTTTGGTAAGATCAGTTATCAGAAAATATTTTTGCAATTAGATAATACTCTTTTCTGAGTATTAAGAATTTCTGTCTGAATACGGATTTCCTCTAAACATATTTTAGACTATTTGTCCTAAAAAATACAAGGAATGTTTAGCATAATAGCCCAATGTTTCAACAATAAAGCTATCCTTTTTTCTTTCAGAAAAGGAGCTTTACTGGTTGCATAATAGTCTTTTCCATGACTGTAGACAGAGAAACAGACGATCTTTTGCCAAAATGTCCAATTATTGAGTTTCTTTCATAACAAAAAAGAAAGCTATTTTTTTCATTACTTTTACTAAACCATGTCACAAACATGAAGTTAGAATTGTTAATAATTTTTCATTTTGTTTACCTTCCCATGTAAAAACATTTTCTAGTGAGAAAAATTTTTCTTAGCTACCTCTTAAAATTTATTTTGAATGTGTCCAAGAGTTTATAATTAGCGATTTTGTATTGATTTCAGACGGTATCCACAGGGAACTTAGCTGCGCACTGCTGAGTTCCCTGTGGTTGCAGTCTTTAATTCTCACAATAGCCCTACAAAGTTTGGAATAATTATCTTCATTTTACAAATGAGAATACTGAAGCTAAGAGAAAAAAGTACTTGTGTCAACTAGATACTAGCGGACTAGACTATGAACCAATAGTCTCTTTAGACTATTTTTTTCCCCCTTAAATCCTGATACCTTCCTTTCTGCATTTCACTGTTCCAACCTAATCAATATGATTATAAAATAATGGAAATTCTGAACATTCTCCACCCAAACAGAACAGAACCTTTAAAAATCAGTTTGACTAGTATTTTTGTGACATAAATATGTGCCATGTCTTGAAATGATACACTTTTGAGGTTCCTTTTGAGAAATTAATAACTATTTATTTATATTTATTTATATATGTTTGAGAATGAAGTTTGGGGATTTTCCTTTAATTTTGTTTATTAATTTTTTTCTTTTGATATTGGAGATTGAGCCCAACCCAGGGCCTCCTACATGCTAAGCATATATTCTACCATGGAACAACACCCTTAGCCTCAAAAAGTATTTTTTTAATTGCTAAAACCTTGCAATATTTGTTCATACCCATGAGTGTATAAATTATATAACATTGACATGGTAAAAAAAATATGAGAATCCTGTTTTGGTATGATTTAAGAAATGTGTAGAATGTGTTTATTTATACTTAGTGTGATATATGCATTTGCTTTTTAAAAAAATATTTTTTTAAGTTGCAGATAGACACAGTACCTTTATTTTATTTATTTATTTTTATGTGGTGCTGAAGATTGAACTCAGTGCCTCACACATGCAAGGCCACAACCCCAGCCCTGCGTTTGCTTTTTATTTCTTTCTTTTTCTTTTTTTTGTAGTTGTAGATGGACAGCATGGCTTTATTTTATTTATTTTTATGTGGTGCTGAGGATTGAACCCAGTGCCTCACATGTGCTGGGCAAGTACTCTGTCACTGAGCTTTAGCCCCAGCCCTCCTGCATTTGCTTTTTAATAAATATTCTATATTCTTCTTTGTGACATAATTCTATGTACTATGTTAGTACTTTACTATAAACTCACATTTTTAAGAAGTGATACCAGATGAGCAAATTCTATCTTAAAATTTTTGTTAGCTGATCTCAGTAGTATAGATTTCTGATTTTTATTCAAAATCCAGTTCTGCACCCTTATTCTCCACATATGAAGCTGTGAATCTTTGGTTCTTTTATTTCAAATCTGTGGTTAAGCATAAGTGATATGTTAACAGGCCTTTTTTGATTTTGTTTTTGCATTGCATTCATATCATTGACCTTTGCTTCAGAAAGAATTCAACAGTCTTTAACAGAGGAAGATCATGAAAGGGGGTGCTGTAAAGGCTTTATTCTATAAAAGGAGTCACACAGACAAAGCTTTATGTTTGCTGAGTGATTTAATTCTTATATATGCAGAAACTGGCCATGGGCCATGAGTAACATCCCCACAACCAAACTTTCCCATTCTGTGTCATTCATATATGTATACATATATCTACATATATGTAGATATATAGATACAGATGTAGATATAGATTAGATATATAGATACAGACAGATACTTTTTTTTTTTAAGTATTGGGGATTGAACTCAGAGGCACTCACCCACTGAGCCATGTCACCAGCACTATTTTATATTTTATTAGAAACAGGGTCTCACTGAGTTGCTTAGTGCCTTTCCATTGCTGAGGCTGGGTTTGAACTCGTGATCCTCATGCCTTAGCCTCCGAGCCACTGGGATTACAGGCACGTGCCACTGTGCCCAGCTATGCTATTTTTTTTTTTTTAAAGACAGGAAATCACCTCCTTTCCTGTTATTTTAAAATCTACCCTGGAAAGACTGAAGCATGGTATCCAGACTCAGACAATAACTTTATCTGGATTCATGAAGTTAGTCTTGGATTTTTTTTCTCAAATAGACAACTAAGGAACACATTATCCAGGGAGAAAGATGCCTGCTTACATCAGACCTTTTAATGCCCAGAACGGATTTTTTAAGGAAAAGTCCCTGATAGGGCAAGCCACTACTTTGGAATATTGGCTGTGTTAGGGCTATGAGATATTACTAAGTGATTCTGTATTCCAAGGTAATACCTTTTACTTACAGATGGTGAATTAAGCAAACACCATCATTAGAAGTAACTATTTATCATCTTGTATACTGAATAATATCTTTTAGGAAATGAGGAGCTAACATGTTTTGATTAACATCTAAAAAGCCTTGGAAATGGGCTAATGAAATGTTCTTAGCCATTCTTTGAAATAATATGATATCCTTTGTAATTTTTTGATAGCATAAAGGAACTTAAATTAACTGTTTCTTATTTTGTAATAAGATATTCTTTTTTAAAATATATTTTTTATTTTTTCTAATTAGTTATACATGACAGGAGAATGCATTTTGACAAATCATACATAAATAGAGTAAAACTTCTCATTTGTTTCATTGTAAATTATGTAGAGTTACACAGGTCATGTAATCATATATACACATAGGGTAGTTATGTCCTATTCATTCTTCTGTCTTTCTTACCCTCAGGGTCCCTCCCCTCCTTTCACTCCCCTCTATCTAATCCAAAGTACCTCTATTCTTTCCCCCCTCTTATTGTGAATTAGCATATGCATATAAGAAAAAATGTTCTTTGGGATTGACTTATTCTGCTTAGCATAATATTCTCCATTTCCATCCATTTACTGGCTAATGCCGTAATTGCATTCTTCTTTAAGGCTGAGTAACGTTCCATTGTGTATATATACCACAGTTTCCTTATCCATTCATCTGTTGAAGGGCACCTAGGTTGATTCCATAAATTAGCTATTGTGAATCAAGCTGCTATAAATATTGATGTGGCTGCATCACTATAGTATGTTGTTTTTAAGTCGTTTAGGTATAAACCTAGGAGGGGGTTGATGGGGTCAAATGGTGATTTCATTCCCAGTTTTCTTAGGAATCTCCATACTTCTTTCCTTAGTGGTTGCACCAATTTGCAGTTCCTTTTCCTCCACATCCTCGCCAACATTTATTGTTGCTTGTATTCTTGACGTTTGCCATTCTGACTGAAGTGAGATGGAATCTCAGTGTAGTTTTGATTTGCATTTCACTAATTGCTAGAGATCTTGAACCTTTTTTTCATATGTTTGTTGATTGATTGTATTTCTTCTTCTATGATTATATTTCTTCTTGCCCATTTATTAATTGGGTTGTAATAAGATGTTCTTATACTTCATATTTGGTGAATACAGATTTACTTTGCCAGATCTTTTAGTACTTTGGAGCATACTTGTGTGAGACTCTGCATTATGTATGTGTGTAGGATTTCTTTTGTGCAGTTACTTAATAGACATGCTTGGTAAATTTCTGTTACATTTAAAAAACCAAATGCTTATCTTCTATATGATCAGTATAAGGTTTAATTAAGCTTTTTAAAAATATTTTTTAAATATTTATTTTTTAGTTGTAGTTGGACACATATCTTTATTTATTTTTATGTGGTGCTGAAGATCAAACTTAATTAAGCTTTAATATAGCTTAAACATAAAAATATTTTGAGTTTGTGTCTCTGAGAACCTTGGACTTTGTTAGGCAGATGTTGCTCTTCGAGCAGTAACCTTGCTCAGCTCTTGTTAGGGAAAACCTGAAATTTACTTGGCAGCAAGAAAGGAGACTGGTGTTTATTCTGGACTAAACAGAAAAAGTATCACTAAAATCAACACCTGTATAGATGGTAATGTTGATGCTTGGGATCTACAGAATGTGAAAAGTCTGGCTTTCTATAAATAAACCTGACTCACTGGCTGTAGACAATAACTTTATCATCTCTGAATTCTCTCAATAGTAAAATGAGGATTATGACTCTTATAGTAGGGAATTACCTTGAAGATTAGAGAGAATGTGTATTTACCAACACAGCCCTCAATAAAGGGGACACATTATTATTATTATTATCATTATTATATTACTCCTTCTTTTAGGTGACTCCATTTTACATTTTCTGTAAAATTAGTTGTTTGCCAAGAAATTACATGACCCAATACACTACTCAACTTTTAATAGGACTAGAGAATTTAATAGGTGATTCCTTAGGATAAAAGGCTTTAAGATGTGGTAAGTATTATTATATAAGCCTGGCTTTCTTTCTTTTTTGGACTGATTTTATTTGATTAAAGCTCTAAGAACTGTTTTTTTTTCTATTTTTCTATAGAGAAGCACATCCTAAGTTAAAATAATAATAATAATAAATTTTAAGTTTATACACTACATATAGAATACATATGCTTTAAAGTTGTTTTATTTCCATTCAATGCTAGGTTATAAAAACTCTCAAATTTAGAACTTCTATTTTTAGTACAGAAATAGAAGCATATGAGGTAGGGATAGGGGATTGCTTTAACTGATGCATAAAATCTGTGTGTTAATAATTTTAGCTTGGGCTCCTGAACTAAAATTAACAATACCATAGGGTCTCTTTATTATGAGCTACATCTCTAAGAAAAATTATTTTTAAAGCAGTTTCAATTTTAAAATTTTCCCTTATTCAATATGGCTGGTGCCAGAATCTAATCAGATGAAATCTAAAATTTTGAAGTCCAGAATGAGCATATAAAGAAAGGTCACTATTGGGGAAAAAAAAGGAAAGTACTATAATTTTTCTGATATTATAATAATTTGTGTTGCCCTTTATCTTTATTTCCCCCAACAGTGCTTAATTATAAATTTAGTTAATATATTTATTGAACATTTATATTTATTAAGTGCCTCAACAAACCAGGCATTATCTTTTATATTCTTTCTGAGGGTACCAACATGACTCATACAAGGTCCTTGGACTAAGGAAATTTACTTAATAAGGTGTAATAACAGTTTGTTACAGTTTGTTACAATACTTGATCCCTATACTTATGCTAGGTCTTTTTAAAATTTTTTACTTGAGATGAACACAATATCTTTATTTATTTTTATGTGGTTCTGAGTATTAAACCTAGTGCCTCACACTTTCGTGGGAAGCACTCTACCACTGAGCCCCAGACCCAGCCCTTAAACTAGGTCTTAATAATAAGAAAACTGCATAATATGCCCATTTCCTCATGGCTTTTACAATCTAACTAATCTAAATAAGACAGCATAGTGTAAGAATATAGAGCAAATCACATTAGGATCAAAATGTCTGACATGGGGAATATATAGTCAGGAAGCTGAAAGATCCCTATAGACCAGTTAGAGAAAAGTTTCATGGAAAGCTGAGAAAATTTTAGAGGTAAAGAGGAAGAGAGACATTATATTAGGAATGATTATGAAAGAAATAAAAATACCAAGAAATATTGGAAATAATTTTTTTTGGTACTGGGATTGAACCTAGGGAACTTAACTGCTGAGCCATATATATCCCTTGCCTTTTCTACTTATGGATTTATTTTATTTTGAGACAGAATCTTGTGAAGTTGCTCAGGAACTCTCTAAACTACTGAGACTGGCTTTGAACTTGTGATTCTCCTGCTTCAACCTCCTTAGTTTCTGGAACTATAGGTGTGCATCAGTGCACCGAGCTGGAAAGAAAATTTGACTGAAATTGGTGATATATTAGATATGAGTGGATGATCATAAAGAGCATGGAATAGAATTAGAGGAATTGAAAAGGACACCAAAGATTTAGATTTTAATAATTGGAAAGAAATGGTGTTCTTGTTATAATGGATATGTAAGAAAATATTTAAATAGGAGTAGATGGAATACTAAATAAAATATTTCTGGGGCTGGGGATGTGGCTCAAGCGGTAGCACGCTCACCTGGCATGCGTGCGGCCCGGGTTCAATCCTCAGCACCACATACCAACAAAGATGTTGTGTCCGCTGAGAGCTAAAAAATAAATATTAAAAAAAAAATTCAAAAAAAAAATAAAAAAAAATAAAATATTTCTTACTTTAGGTGCTTTGTCCTTTTTTTTTGATTGGTAATCTAAAATTTTTATATAGACTAAATAAAACAATAGAAGTCTCCCTTCTAGTCACATTTACTTAATTGTGAATTCCACTTTAATTACTAGAACTACTATTTAAATATATCCTTTGCCCCAAATAGAGAATTATGTCAAGTTTGTAGTATCTAAAGGAATATTAGTTGACATATTCACTAAGATCTTGGTCTCAATATTTTTGATCTAGAAGCATGGTGAGGTTTAGGTGGCATTTCTTCTTTTCCCCAGACTGGGATGGAGGCTAATAAAACTGTGGGATAATCCAGAAAAGAAATACAGTAGTCATACAAGTTCTGGTCCCTAGCACTTACTAAACAAAGATTTCTAAGCATGGAGAACTTCAATTTTTCCATTGAATCCTTTATCATTTTTTAAAGCTATGCAAGTAGGTAGGATTCATTGTTACACATGATTAGTTATTAGTAACATATTGTATTATATAATCATGAAGTTTTTCAATTTCCAATGTAAAATAAAAATCACTCTTACAGCAAATAGAATCTAGTTGAAACTCTTTGCTACATTAAGATCATCTGTATTAAAAGAAAAAAAAATCATCTGTATTGAGATACTAGATGATAAAACTTTCAAACCACTTTACTTTTGTTCATTGTCTTTGCTTCTATTTGCAGTTCTGGAAATTGCCAGTGCAGAGTGGGTGTCACCGGCCCTACATGTAACCAATGCCAAGATGGATATTATGGCTTTAGTAAGAATGGCTGCTTGCCCTGTCAATGCAATAATCGATCTGCCAGTTGTGATTCTCTCACAGGTACATATTTTCCTTAATTTTGTCATATAATTATTTCATTTTTTAAATTTTGAAATATTTCAGTGTATGTTGATTCTTCTCAAATTGTTAATAAAGGTCTTTTCTTTTCTAAGTAGGATATAATAGGTCACAGCAAACCAAACTCTTTTATAACATCTTGGAGAAAATATATTAATTTCAAAAATCATATTGATTGGAGAGCTATTGAAGCAAGGAAAGCTACATGAACTAAAATTCCAGAAATGACCGAACACTTTGAAACTCTTCCTAAGTAAGCCGATCACCAGATACTCTGTGAAAATCCAGTGTAAATGAATTGACCACAAGTCGCCATGATACCAAAGAAAGATGTGGACAAGTCTAAGATTTTGGAGTGTAATTTATTGGAGACTTACTGACAGAAACAGAGTCAGGGTGGCAGCAAGACTGGTGGATACCTGAAAATTGGGTCAGAGGGTAGAAGCTTACATAGTAGTGAGGATGAAATTAACTTCATCTAAGCTGGAATGTACCTGGTTTATCTTAAGCTAGCATCAAAGATGTCAGGCACATATCCTGTGTTGATGGTGCCAGGATCCAGTTGTAAAACTCCACATACTCCTCTAATGGCTTTGTATATCTGTAGCGTGCTAGGATACCATGCAAGGAAACAAGCTATGGTTACTCAGGAACAGTCATGGCAGTTATGACTGAAGATGGCTACAGTCAGATCAAGCTGGATCCCTATACTAGGCATTTTCTTTCTTTCTTTCTTTTTTTTTTTAAACAAAGAAATCTGTCCGTTTTATTTTATTTATTTATTTTTTAATATTTATTTTTCAGTTTTTGGTGGACTCAACATCTTTATTTTATGTGGTGCTGAGGATTGAACCCAGCGCCTGCGCATGCCAGGCGAGCGCGCTACCGCTTGAGCCACCTCCCCAGCCCAAGGCATTTTCTTTCCAGGAAACATTTGCTGATTCTGGGTATAGACTAGGAAGATAGATTTGGTCTAAGCAAAGTTTTTCTCCTTGAGGAAAGTTACAAGAAGTACATTAGGCAATCATTTGGGGCTTGTATGCTGGTTGGAAATTAGAGGGACCCTAAACAAAGGGCTAGTTTTCCCACAGAACATTAGCTGACTATGCAGGAGATGGAGGGCTGGGCTATAAGATAGAAAGAAATATCAGTTTTGTGTTAAGGAGACAAAATCCTTTTAGTAGACAGGCATGGTGGTGCATACCTGTAATCCCAGCTACTTGGAAGGCTGAGACAGGAGGATAGCAACTACAGTATATGACCATCTCTTTCTTAAAACATTGCCAGACTGAAGATGCATGGGACCTAGGCTCAAACCAACAAAGGTCAGTACTAAACCTTTTAGGGCTAAGGAGATGAAGGACTGCTATGTTCTCAGTCAAAAGGGCCAGGACAACAAAGTGATGAACTAGAGGTGAAATGACTCATGCTAAAACTCCATTCATTTTCAACCCACTTTAATTTCTGATTGAATTGTGGTGATCCTTTCCTTATGTTGCCTAACAGAGGAAAGAAGGACCCTTTGGTTCTTTTATACCATGTTTGGCATCTGATAAAAAAGTACTAGAGAATGTAGAGACAGGAAAATGTGACTAAAATAAAGATAAAATACAAACAATGGAAGAGGAACCATAAATAATCCAGATTTAGAGTTAGCATACAAAAATTTTAAAATAACTAAAATTAATATTTATGAATATAGAAGATATGTTAGAAAAAATGGGTATAAAGGAATAAAATTTCAATTCCGTATTACACTCTGTTTAAAAAAAAAAATCAAATGCCAGGTGTGGTGTTACATACCTGTAATCCCAGCAGCCCGGGAGGCTGAGGCAGGAGTATGGTGAGTTGAGTTAAAAGTCAGCCCGAGCAGTGGCAAGGTGCTAAGCAACTCACTGAGACCCTGTCTCTAAATAAAATTCAAATAGGGCTGGGGATTTGGCTCAGTGGTTGAGTGCCCCTGAATATAATCCCTAGTATCATCCCCCCTGCAAAATCAAATGGACAATTTAGAACTGAAAAATAAAATATCTGAAATTAATCACTCATTACATGTGTTTAAATGCAGATTGTACACAGTGAAGACAGGTTTGTAGGCCCAAATGCAGTGCAATTAAAAACACCTAAACTGAGGTATTTAGAGAAAATACAATGAAAAGAACAAAGCAGAAAAAACATGTGGGACACAGCCAAAAGGTCTAACAAAATAGTGGGAGACCCAGAAATGGAGGAAAGAGATGTTGCATCAAAGCAGAACCTGAAAATATGACCAAGAATTTTCCAAACAGATGAAAGACATCAGCCCACAGATTCAGAAAGCTCAGCAAACCCTACACAGTATAAAAACAAAGAAAATCAGATTTAGGCAAACTTAGTCACTGTTAAAAACTAAAGACAATTAACTTCTGATTTTCAATTTTCCTAGATGTAAGGATTAGAAGCACTTCCTTAAAAATATTTTTTTACCAACCAAAAAATCAGAGCACACTAATCTGACAAGTACTACAATTATTTTGATGAGAACAGAGTAGCAAAATGTTTGAAATTGAAAATACCCTGGAAAAAGCTGTTTTGAAAGCTCATTCTTAATTCTAATCCTGTACTCTCTAGTGAAGCATATGTAAGGAAATTGATTTAGAAGAAATTGTGCTATATTTTTTTCTTTTTATATGATGTTCCCTGTCTACTTGCCAGTAATGTCTTGTGCTGTTCTTTTTCTTTTCTCTGTGATGCAGGCACACTGGCTTTTATTTCTAAAACCATCTGTATTCCCTTGTCCCAGGATTCTTATACATGATCTTTCCTCTGACTAGAATGATTGTTCTGATCTGCCTCTACCTGGGCCCCCTTTCCTTATTAAGTCATAATCCTCCTTCAGGTCTTCAATGAAAGGTCACTTTATTAGAAGGCAGTTCCTGATGCTCTCTGCTAAATGAAAACTTCCCTATTGTATATTCTCATATAGACTTATTCTTTATTTTCTTAGCACTTATCACAATTTTTTATTATATATTTATTATTTGTGGTTGTGAGTTGCATATGGCTCACTGCATTCTTAAATTCCAAGAGGGCAAGAACAATATCAGTTTTGTTCCACATTCTACATGCAGTCTCTAGCATGGGTCTTGACATAGTTAAGTACTCACTGAATGTTTGTTGAATAAGTGAACAAATAAGTAGCAAAACCTACACAGGAAGAGATGAGATTCAATAGTGGGTAACAATAGGAGTGCTTCATCAATTTTGCTTGCTCCATAGATATTTGACAATAGCAGAAAGCAGTGTACATTGCTGGTTCTCGCTTTTATTTGTCCTTGCAGCAATGAAGCAGCTTTCTTTACTGTTAAGTAAATGCCAACCTGTGCTTGCTCTGAAAATAATTGAAGGCAAAAGAAATCCTTTTCATGGTTCATTTCTAAAAGCAGTTCGTAATGAGAGAAATAAATGGTTTCCCTTTTTGGAAATACAATGAAAGAGGAATCCAACATGAAAGAGTGCAAATACTTGATCTAAAACTGCAAGCTTTGTATAAAATGAGTCTTTCTTTTTTACCTCAAATTGGATTTGTTGAAAAAACAGCACTGTGATACAGCTGCCCTCTGGTGGCCATTTAGTATGTTTCACAGTCCTTAATCCTACTCCACCCTTACAACTTCAGATTAAAGTGACTATCCAAGTGCTTTTCGTGGTAAAATGTATTGGGAACATTATGGGTAGCAATTTGACGTAGATATCAGAAATCTTAAAAAATACTTCTTTGATCTAGTAATTTTGCTTCCAGGAATCTATTTTGAGAATTATCTTCCTGATAGGTTGTTGTGAAGATGAAATGCAATACATTTGTACAGCCCTAATAGAATGCCAGGTTTATCATAAGCAATCAGTAAACAGTGACTGTTGTTATGTTATGATTAAAATATTGTCAAGAATCTGGGTGCTGTGGCTCATGCCTGTAATCCCAGCAGCTTGTGGGGGGGGGGCTGAGGCAAGAGGATCATGAGTTCAAAGCCAGCCTTGGCAAAAAAAAAAAAAAAAAAGAAGAAGAAAAAAAGCTCTAAGCAACTCAGTGAGACCTGTCTCTAAATAAAGTACAAAATAGACTTGGGGATGTGTCTCAGTGGTCAAATGCCCCTAAGTTGAACCCCCAGTACCCCCCAAAAAAATATTGTCAAGAATAATATGTAGCAACATGAGAAAGTAAAAGAAGCAGGTTATAAAACAACATGTACTATATAATTAGACTATTTAAATAACAAACCACAAATCTCTATAAACAAAGAAAGATTTCAAAGAAAATAATTAAAACCTGAATAAGAGATTTCTTTGGTTGGTTGTTTTTCCACTCCTATGTTTTTCTGATTTTTCTTTATTGGTCATATTTTCCTTAGATGGAAGTGGGAGCGGGTCAATGTAATTTTTTAACCTAGAACTTTGTGTTTACAAAGTACACTTCTTTTAAAGTGCCTCCATGTATTCATAGCGTCCCATGTGAATAATGATCTGGGCAGCTTCTGTCCCCGAGTCAACTGTCTCTTTCTTCCATGATGTTCTTCACTTCAGGCTATCATACTTTTCCTGGTTTTCTCTTGATGTAACTAGCTTTTCCTTTCCGATCAGCTTTACTAGATCTTCTCTAAGCACTATAATGCTTCAGAGCTTGACAAATTTGTCCTTCTCCATTTATACTTTCTCCCTACTGATCTCATTCAGTTCCCTGGATTTAATTTAAATTAGATATATAATTCTTATATATAGATTTATGTTTCTCCCTTGATACCCACACTCAAATATCCAACAGACCACTTCACTTGAATGCTTTAATTGGTATTATAAACCTAACACATCTAAAATAACTGTTTCAATTGCCCTGAAATCTAAGCCTGATCTGCATCTTAGTAACTGGTGTCATTTACTCCATTGCTAAGTTCCAAAACCTAGGAGTCAGAATGGATTTTTATATCAGTGAGTTTTGTCAGCATCAGAATACACTAAGCCCTTCTGCTGTTCATGACCTTTGTTCTGTCACTCTTGTCCAAGCCACTGTCATCTTTGAACTACATTGACATTCTCATATCTAGCCTTTCTGCCTCCTGTTTCCCTGGCCCCCCACCCTTAATTGCCCATGACCCAGTCTCTATGTAACAATTAGAATGATCTTTTTAAAATGTAAAGTAAGATCATAACATTCCCATGCTTAAGCCTTTCTAATGGCCATCCCTCTTAGAATAAAATTCAAACTTCTTTCCATGGTCTACTTGATTTAAAATATAATTTTTTAGCCTTATCTTCTTTCTAACCTTATCTCCTGTTACTCTCTTACTTATTAGGCCATTCTGGCCTTCTTTCAGTTTGACAGGTTTAAGTTTGCCTTCTGTCCTATTGAGAGGATCAGACATTTCTTGCCATAACAAAATACATTGCTGAATTTCTGACAGGCTTAGGTATAAACTATGAAATAGTAAAATAAAAAAAAAGAAATAAGGAAAAGGCTTTTTACAGGTGACAATTTATGTTTTCAAAGTTTTGTCTTTAAATTTAGTTGGAAAAGAGCCCTACATTCCTTTCTTTGACCAATTATTTTCTTGGTTACCCTTACCAAATTTTTGAGATGCTTAGCCAAGGAATGTGAAATCATTTTAGGAAACATTCATTATTATTCCTCATTCTTATTTTCCTCCTCCTCCCCCTTTTTTTCTTCCACCTCTGATTCCTCCTCATCCTCCTCTTCCTTCTTCCCCTTCTTTTCTCCTCTTGGCCCTCCCCCTCCCTTTCTTCTTCAACCAAACTTTGACCATCTTTCAGCAAAGAAAATGTGTATTTTAAGGCAGTATCATTACATATAGGGGTGGGTTCTATGTGAGCAAAATGAACAACATTAAACTTCAGCATATTTTTATGTCATTTATCATAGAAGAAATATCTTCAACATTTAGATTTAAAGGAAACTTAGATCACATCTAGTTCAGCTTTCTTAATAGATGAGGAAAGTGAGATGTAAAAAGAAAACATTATATACTATGGAATAGTCTTTAACCTTTGAATTATTAAGATTACATTAAATCATTAGCCAAAGAGTTATCCCATTTTACAGATTAGAAGAGTGAAACTCAGAGAAGCTGTTTGTTTCAGATCATATAGCTGGTGAGAGGGTCAGATGGGAGTAGAACTCAGATCTACCTTAAATTTCATATTTCTTATGCTACGTTGTCTCTTGGAGGAGTTGTAAGCTATTTTAAAAAGCTACAGTGAAGGGGCTGGGGTTGTGGCTTAGCAATAGAGAGTGCTTGCCTAGCTCCTGCAAAGCTAGGTTAGTAGAGAGTGCTTGCCTAGCTCCTGCGCTGGGTTCGATCCTCAGCACCACATAAAAATAAATAAATAAAAATAAAGGTATTGTGCCCAACAACAACAAAACAGTTGCCCCTCATAACTGTTATAAATGTTCCAGTGTAATGATGTCTGGTCTGTCTTTAATAATTTTCTTTTTCCATATCTGTACTCCAGGTGCATAGTGTCTTTCTTTAAAACAATATATATATATGTGTATATATACACACACACACACACACACACACACACACACATATATATATATATATATATATATATATATATTACAATGGAGGTAGAAAAGGAGCTTATTAGGTATGGAAAATGACAAACCCCAAAAATAGTGAGACTTGGGAAAAGGGAGTGAGAAAGAAAGCCATACATTGAAAGCATTGATCCTTTCCCAGTATATTCTTTCCTGGTGATAAAACAAACCTTGAGGAAGAGGTGTCTATCAAACATGGAAAGGCAGTCTCTAGGAAGAGGCTGAAGCATTAATCCTTATATAAACAAATCCTTTCCAGATACCAACCACTGACCCCAGGCCCTCCATTAGGTCCAATAGGATATATCCCAGAAACTGACCACTGACCCTAGACTCCCTCCCATTTTGCCCCATAAAACAGACCCCAAATTCCTAAGCACTAAAACTGACCCCTTCACTGATTCATAGAACAAACTCCAAATTCCTGGGTGCCCAAAGTAAATTGATAATCTCATTAGACCATCTCTCAGAATAACCTATATAAGCCCAGGCCCTTTCTTTGTTCAGGGGCTCATTTTTCACCAGGAAAGTGGGTCCCACCATAGTGTCATTTTGTCCCTGCATCCCCTGCTCCTGTGTTTGTTCCTGAATAAAGCGCTGAGCTAATTTGTGAGGTTTGCATTTGTCCCCATCTTTTTGTGCTAACAGAGCTATTATTTTTTAATCTACAACTTTATGTTCAAATTATAAAAGCAAATTTGCATTATTAGTTTCTATTACTTGTGTATTTTAAAGGTTATGATTTTTGTTTTATAAAAATTAATCACCTTCAAGTTTCTACATGAGATGTTTTTGAGTTCTTGCAACATTTACTTATTTATATGTGATATATTTGATATAATTTTTCTAATGAGAAAAAAATTAAGATAATAAAAACAAAAACGACACATGTATTTGAGACAATTTGAAAATCAGAGACAGAAAAACCACTGAAAGGACAATTGTCCATCATAACTGTTATAAATGTTCCAGTGTAATAATTTTCTTTTTCTATATCTGTACTCCAGGTGCATGGTGTCTTTCTTTAAAACAAGAAAAATGTGAAGGATATTTAAGAATTGATGATTTTTACTCTTAACATTTGCTTTCATTTTACTTTTAAGATAGCATACTTATTATTTAGGGCTTTTGGGTTTTTTTGTTTGTTTTATTTTGTTTTTTACTGACTTCTTATTACAGGGTATGGCATTAAAAAACTAAGTTCTTCTGGAAAAAAAAATTAAAGTAAAAGTAAATTAAGTAAATGACTTAAGATAGTGAAATTATATTGCAACAGTTTCAAAGATTTGTGGTCTTATCTAGAATGGTAGAAAGCACCAAAATAATAAGCATGTGGGCTCAGTAGCTTTGTAGGAACAAAGTATTAAAAGTATATACATATAAAGTAAGAATAGCAACATGGCCTTTTCTTTCACACAAAAAGAGCTTATTATTAAATTATATTTTACCCCAAATGTCCAAATTTTGTTACAGAACTGTTTAACTCTTTTGAGGTATTTTTATATTATATTAAAGTTTAAAGTTTAGCACTTTGTCAAGATTTTTTTCTCTTAAGAATTTCTTTTCATTGAACATATTTAACACAAGGAGATCAGGTAGACAGATTTTGCATAAAATGCAAGTTTTGGCTTTTGTAATCTGTACAACACTTTGACATTTCAGATTATTTCATTTTATACAGCCAAATCCACACTTTCCTAGAATGTATTTTTAATTTTTTTTTAATTGTCACAATGTATAAGACTAAAGAGGGATCAGGACATAAAAAGGCCTGGAAGGAAACTAATACTTACGGTGCTTATTGCTTTATTAGTTATATGCTGTTTCATTCTATATGTGAAAAATATCATTAACACTAATGGGTCTTTAAAAATTATATGATTTAAAATGATAATATTTACATCAAGGTTCAACTTAAATCACAGGTAAAACTTAAATCACAGATTTCTTTCCCAGGGGGACTTCTGTATCACCTAAGAATTGAGATTTGACATGCATACTAATAACATTTTGGGGGCTTTTCAAATATTGTTCCAGTGATTAGGCCATTTTATTTCATAGCTTCATTCTCTTATCTTTTTAAAATAAATATTTCACTAGTAAGAAAAAGAAAACAAATCAGACTATGAACAGTATTAGTATTGAACTGTTTTAGCTCATCTTGTAAAATGCCATCATCTTCCTAGATTTCTTTGTAAAATTTACTAACTTATTTCTGAGGTAGTAGTTTTAAGTGTTCTTTTGAATATATGTGGCCTGCAAGGAGGGAATGTGTGTTATACTGCACTTTCTTGTCCCTATTTTCAGATGCTATGTTGCTTTAGTGTCTGTAGAGCAACCTTACTAATAGAGTACCAAAGGAGCAGTATTATAAAACTTCACTCATCTATGGAGCATTTGCCTAACATGTGTGAGTCCCTGGTTTCAATCCCCAGCACTGCCAAACAATTAAATATAAATAAAAACCTATGAAAAATAATATGACAAACACCAATGTTCCCATACCTAAAATTCATAAATATTAACATTTTAGTATTTTGTTTCATATTTACACATATATGTATATATGATTATATATTCAAAATAGGAGATTCCAAATAAAGTTGAGATCTTCTTTGTTTTGCTCCTTTGTCCCATTTTTCTCTCTCCCTTGGCAGAAACAAGCACAGCATAAAATTCTGCATTCTCTTTACCTCTTTCTGTATACCTTTTAAATTTTTACCACATATGTTGTATGTATCGATCTGGCTTAGCAGTATTATGTAGCCATTTGCTTAGTTATTGCTTAGTGTGGTTTAAAAAAATTTTAAAAATAAGTATTCTTCTGTATGTATTCTACAATTTCCTTTTAAAATCAGTATTGTTTTTAAGATATTTACATGTTCATGCATTTAGGTGTAGTTCACTTATTTAACTATAGTATCCAAACTATGAAAATGCCACAGTTTTATCTGTTAATTGATATTTAGATTGTTTTTATTTTTCTTTGCACATAGCTGGCCTCCTTTTAGTATGCATTCATTTGACCAATGGGAATATTGTGACTCTAATCATGTACCCATTTTTTCCCTCTGGGGGACACTGAACTCATAGACATGGCTAGAACAGAAATAACATGGTTAATTCTTACAGTCTTTTTGTTGCAGGCATGGTTTTTGAAAGTTGTTATGTTTTCAGTGTAAATCTTTAACTCTTAAAAATAATTTGTTTCTTTTAGGTGCTTGTTTAAACTGCCAGGAAAACAGCAAAGGGGTTCACTGTGAAGAATGCAAAGAAGGATTTTATCAGAGTCCGGATGCCACTAAAGAATGTCTTCGGTGTCCTTGTTCAGCAGTGACATCTACAGGCATTTGCACTATAAGTAAGTCTTCATTTCAGAGAAAAATCCTCCCCCAAATTCTTTATTAATAATTATTAATTGCATCGATGAATCAAGTTCTGGATATATAGGTGGAAGAAAGTTATAAAAGCAGCAAAATTTTCCTTTTTAGGAATTTACAATCTAACTCAAATATATATGTGAAATGATACTTAATATATCTACAAACCGTCACAATTAGTTAATGCAGGAACTGAGCAACTTTTGCTCACCTATTTGAAGGTACAATTACTAATTAGTTCTTCCAAGGTGCTTAATAATGTGGGCTGATTATGTTTATACAGTTATTTACAAATACAGTTAATGCCATATATTCCTGGTGTATTAATTATCAATTGCTTTATAACCAATTACCCTAAGATTTAGTGCTTTAAAACAATAAATATTCATTATTTCCCATATTTTCTGTTATAAGGTTGAGAGCAGCTTAACTGCACAATCCTGGTTAGTTTTTCCTTCCTTTCTTCTTCCCTAGCCTTTCTTTTAAAATTGCAGCTTTATTGAGATATAATTTGCATTCCATACAATTTATTCAACATGTAAAGTTAAATGTTTTTTAATGTATATTCACAATGTTGTGCAACCATCATCACAGTCAGTTTTGGAACACTGTCATCACCTCTTCCCATCAAAAATCTCAAAAAATAAAACAAACAATTCTATAGCCATTAGCAATCATTCTCATTTCCTCTAGCCTTAGGCAACCACTAACCTATTTTCCTTCTCTGTGGATTTGCCCGTTCTGAACGTTTTATATAAATGGAATCTACAATATGCGGCCTTTTGTATTTGGCTCCTTTTACATGGGGTATTTTCAAAGTTCATTCATGTTGCAACATATACTGGCACTTCATTCCTTTTGTTTGACAAATATTATGCCATTCTATGGATATACACATCATACTTATCCATTCATCAGTTGATGGACATGTGGGTTGTTCCTGTTTTCTGTCCATTACAAATAATACTGTTGTGAACATTTGTTTTTGTGTGTACAAGTGTCTCCATTTCTCTTCAGTATATAACCAGGAGTGGAATTGCTGAATCATATAGAAGCTTAACTTTGTTTAATTCTGTGAGGAATTGTCAGATTCTTTTCCAAAGTGAGTACACCATTTTACATTCACATTTTCCCCAATACTCTATGAGAGTTCTAAGTTCTCCACACCCTCACCAAAACTTAATATTGTCTTTTTATAATTACAGCCATCCTAGTGGATGGGAAACATTATTGTATTGTAGCTTTAATTTGCACTTTTCTTATAACTGTGTGCCTACTGACCATTTGCATATTTTCCTTAGAGAAATATCTATTTATCTTTTGTTCATGTTGAAATTGGATTGTTTATCTTTTTATTATTGAGTTAAAAGACTTTTAGATGCAAGTCCCTTATGAGATACGGCTTATAGGAGCTGAGGACAGCATGGGGGAGCCACCACTTGCCTAGCATTCCAAGGCCCTGGGCTTAAACATAAGCACTGAAAAAAAAATGTTAAAAAAGAAAGATGTATGAGGGCTGGGTTTGCTCGGTGGTATTGCACTTACCTAGCACATGTGAAGCACTGGGTTTGATTCTCAGCACCACATAAAACAAATAAATAAAATAAAGATAGTGTGTCCATCTACAACTAATTTTTTTAAAGATGTATGATTTGTAGATATTTTACTTTATCCTATGATTTAATTTTTTTTCTTTCTTGATGATATTCTTTTAGCACAAAAATTTTTAATTTCAAGAAAATCCAATTTATTTAACTTTTTCTGTCATTGTTTGTGTTGGCCTGAGATTTCTCATGCGGTTATAATCAAGATGTTATCCAGGGCTGTAGTCAGTGATCTGAAAGCTTAACTGGGACTGTAGTATCTGCTTTTAAGTTGGCTTACTCATGTAGCTTGCCAGAGGCAAAAGTCTCCTATTATTCACCATGTGGACCTCTTTATAGAGTTACTTAAATGTTTTTACAGCAGGACAGCTGGCTTTCCCTCAGAGTGAATGATCCAAGAGAACAAGATGGAAGCTGCAATGCATTTTGTAATTTAGTCTCTGAAACAGAGATTGGTTTCATATGTCTATCCTATCAAGTGTGGGAGGGTACTACACAAGAGTGTGAATTGTAGACAAGGAGCATTAGGTGCCATTTTGAAAATTAGCTGCCATACCTGGTAATGGGAACTCGCACAACTCCTCATAGAAAGGTCTTATAGATACTTTCACTGATTCCAAAAATAGTAATTGAGCACCTGGTACATGCTTGTCATCATATTAGACAAGGGATACCAAGATCTAAAAAGTGAAATATGGTCCTTGTTATAAAAGATTTGGCAGTCTAATAGAGATGAAGGCACATAGATATAGCATGAAAAGTAGCAAATGTATTTATAGAATATAATGGGACACAAGAGGAAGGATATTCCGTTGAACATGGGAATGAATATTAGGAAATTTTTTATAAAAGGTTATACATTTAGGTAACATACCTTATTAATCATCATTATTTGTGTAAGTATATAGTAACCATTTAGGATAAATTAGGACTGTTATAGAGTTAGAAATATGAAAATATTATGTATTAGCACCTAAACCTGCATCAATCATATCAGAATTCTACGGTGGTTTTCTTATTTTTAAAAGCATATTGATGTGTTACAGGTGTCAAGAATTTAAGATTTTAGAACTTTATAGGAATTATAAATAAGAATTTAAGTTATATTGGTCCTTGGCTCATATAGAGTAACTTTCCTTTTGAACACAGAATTTCACTTATGATAGTTGCTTTATAAATGATTGTTGAATAGCTGACTAAATTTACTTTCTTTTGAAAGATGGTGCCTTACAAAAGCAATATGCTTGAAATCCTCTGTGCCTTTTCCAAGTACAGAGGATTTCTGTCCATAAAGATAGAAATCATGTCTATATTTTTAACCATTTTATCTTCATTCATAATGTTTGGTTAATGTTAATAATACATGTGGAGTGAATATAAAGGGACATAGCCATAACTCAGACAGAGAGTAGTCAGATGTACAAACTAGGTTTAATAAGAGTTTAGAGGGGAGAGGATTAACTTCCTACTGGGACTATAGAAAAATCTTCATGAAGCAGGTAACATTTGAACTGGGCCTTGAAGAATGAGGATTGGGACATCTAGAAATGTATTTATGTAGAGTTGAGTGGGAAATCAAAGAAAAAAGCTGAATAAGGACCTGACCAGTCCAATTTGACCTGCATGTGTATATTCCAGAACATATATTGTACTCACACTATGGACTAAGGGTAGGACAACCAATTCAGATAGTTTCATGCTTTCAGAACTCACTGTTTCTAGTGGAGAAACATACAAACAAATGCAATGCAGTATTATGGGGAAGATCATAGAGAATATCGTTAAAAGAGACCCCTTAGTAAGTAGTGGCAGTAATCTAGGTGAGAAACGATGAAGGCCTAAACTAAGATCCCTTAGTGGATATGGCGAGAGATATAAGTAGATTGGAAAGATTTTAATGAGGCATGATTGATGTGAATTAATAACTGCTTGTAGGAGTTGGGGAAGAAGACTGAGGAAAGATGATGTAAGTTGGTACCATTCACCGAACATTGGAAGAATATAGGACCTAGGAAGGGAAGATGTCAAGGACAATAATTTATATTAAGTTTGAAATGTTTGTGGATCCAGCCATACAAGTTAGTATATTGTTTGGAATTTTAGACAGAGAAATGGACTATAAATACACATTTTGGAATTGTCATTCGTGTGAGTGGTTGCGCTCACCTGGGAGAATGAACAGGGTGACAAGTGAAAAAGACCAAAAATAGAGGTATGGGAATATACCAGAATTTAAGTAGGGAAGAGATGGAGGAAATGTTCATTAAAGCAATAATTTCTCCAATTTTTCATGTATAAAAAGAGAAGGAATAAAAAAAATTGGGCATTTTTCAAAACAGCTACCATCACAATTGTTTGGACTCCCAACTTAAGGATTTTTCTTTCACCTTCTCATTCTACCTGAATAGGTTCTCAGGAGAGTCCCATCTTTTCTATGTTAAGCTGGAAAACTAGTAAATAAATTAGATTGTTAAGTTGATTCCACATATCTCTTAATGTTGAAAAGAAATAGTAAGGAGGATTTTATAAATATATTTGAGGACTAAAAGTTATTTTGTATTTTTAATTATAGCTTGAGATTTTATTAAATTAATTTGATGTTCTCTTTTAGAATCGAATGAATTGGGACCTAAATGTGTCCAGTGTAAAGATGGTTATACAGGCCCGAACTGCAATACATGTGAAAATGGCTATTACAATTCTGACAGCATTTGTACACCATGCCAGTGTCATGGTCATGTGGATCCAGATAAAAGTCCAAAGATTTGCAAGCCCGAGAGTGGTGAATGCATCAACTGCCTCCACAACACCACTGGGTTTTGGTGTGAGAACTGCCTAGAAGGTTATGTTCGAGACCTCGAGAGAAATTGCATCAAGAAAGGTAAAACTTCACCTAAGATTATATTTTTAATATCTAAGCCTAGCACTGAAAATTTCAAAACCGCTACCTTTAGCTTTAAAACCGTCCAATCTCACCAGAGGAATTTTTGAAAATAGAATTTGATAGATATTTGCCTACAAAGGTTTCCTTCCCTTCCTGCTTCTCTCCTGATGTTCCAAAGTCAACTCCAGAAATTTGAGAACCAAGACAAAGTCATTGTGACAGTGAGACCAAGTGTTCTCACGTTTTCCCTTCATCTACTTTTATTTTCATGTTAATAATTTTAAAGTCCTATCGTTCCTTTTATCCTTTCCTTCCTTTATTCTCATCACTTTCAGCGATCATCAAAGGTCTTTTCAAGTAGGGTCCTATCATCTGGTTAGAAATTCCAGCTGAGAATAGAGTTTATTTCAACATCTGTCCAAATTTTGGGTTTAAGTTATTCCATGTGTGATGGGAGAAATAGTATTAATATTCCTTTAGGTTTTTTTTTAAGTTATTCACATGGCAGAATATTTCTTATAGGGAATTTCAGTAAAGATTTAGAAACAATTAATGATTATAAATTCATGATGAGCTAGGGATATTTGGAGATTATTAGGACACTGAGCGATTAGACCATGTTCTACAATCCAATATACTACTCTAACAGATGCTGAATACTAGGTTGACACGCACTTGGTCTGTGGCAGGTGCAAATTTTCTGCCATTTTCTTGATATACTTTTGTGATCAAGGCTGAAGGACTCAGATATCACTGGAGACCTTATCACTCAATTCTCTTTTCCATTTGGAAGGCAGACCTTGTTCATACCTTATCCATACCAAGGAATACCTAATTAGTGGATAGGAGTTTTTTGGTTTTTTTGTGTTTTTATTTTAAGTTATTAAGTAATATAAACTTTGCCCCTTTTCAGATAAATTTATCTGGCTGACTTATGGTAATGAATAATAATAACACCAACAATAATAATTTTAGTAAGTATCTATGTGCCAAGTACTGTAAGCATTAACTGTGATAGTGCTGTATAGGGTATTATCTCATTTGATTCTGCCCAAGAATTCTGTAAAGTGACATTATTACTCTCGTTTTAACAGGTGAGAAACCGAGGTTTTAAAAAATATTGTCCTATCAGGCTGGGGTTGTAGCTCAAGGGTAGAATGCTGGCTGGCTTAGCAGGTATGAGGTCCTGGGTTCAATCCCAGCATCTCAAAAAAATAAAAGAAAGAAAGAAAGAAAAAGAAAAGAAACAAAATTGACTTTTCTATAGCAACATAATTTTGTTTGAGTCCAAAGCCTTGTATCCTTTCACTAAGCTATGCTGCACTAGTACAAAGTTTAGTACCTTAATTATAAAATAGCTATAAGCTACACAAAGGAAGAATTACCACACCTGGAATTAAAGGAAGCTTGTTTTTTCTGTTGGAGGACATCAAATTTGAGCACTTAAATTGTGTTTTTCAGGTGTATTTAAAGGAAATATTTGTTTCAGGAAATTTTACCTTCCTCATGAAATGCCATCAGACATGTTGGGCTTATAAGTCAAATGATTGCCATCTATCTCTGTCACTTTTAACCATGTGATTTAGAACTCAGTAGTGGCATCTTTACTGCCTTTACAGGAATTTATAGGATTCTATCCATAAGTGAAGAAGGATAGAAAACTCCAACATTGGGGCTGGGATTGTGGCTCAGAGGTAAATCTCTTGTCTAGCACATGCGAGGCCCTGGGTTCGATCCTCAGCACCACATAAAAATAAATAAACAAAATTAAAGTATTGTGTCCAACTACTTCTAAAAAATAAATACTAAAAAAAAAAAGAAAAAAGAAAAGAAAACTCCAACATTGGAATTTTCTCAAAGATTTTAATAGAGATATTACACATATTAGAGAATAGCCAGGAATGTAACAAGTTAGCTTCCCAGACTCTGATTCTTA
This sequence comes from Ictidomys tridecemlineatus, assembly GCF_052094955.1. Taxonomy (NCBI): domain Eukaryota; kingdom Metazoa; phylum Chordata; class Mammalia; order Rodentia; family Sciuridae; genus Ictidomys; species Ictidomys tridecemlineatus. Next base: position 196,594,212 of record NC_135480.1, on the reverse strand, counting down.
TCACTGTATTTCTTTAAAAATTATTTTTAACTTGCATTATCTTAAAGCAAAGTACCATGTCAACATCCCACATCCACTTCCACTCCCATGTGTATTTCTTTTATTGTTTCTTGAAACTAGATAATTTTGTCTTTTACATTTCATTCTCTGTTTTTTATTTTCAGAAGTTATTGTTCCAACACCTGAAGGTTCTACCATTTTGGTTTCCAATGCCTCTTTGACCACATCAGTGCCCACCCCTGTTATAAATAGTACATTTACCCCCACAACCCTGCAGACTATCTTTTCAGTAAGCTCTTCTGAAAATAGCACTTCAGCTTTAGCTGATGTATCATGGACCCAATTTAACATCATCATTTTGACAGTCATCATCATTGTGGTGGTGCTGCTAATGGGATTTGTCGGGGCCGTATATATGTACCGTGAGTACCAAAACCGGAAACTCAATGCCCCCTTTTGGACCATCGAGCTGAAAGAAGATAATATCAGTTTTAGCAGCTACCATGACAGCATTCCCAATGCAGATGTGTCGGGACTGTTGGAAGATGATGGCAATGAAGTGGCTCCCAATGGGCAGCTGACCCTGACGACACCCATGCATAACTACAAAGCCTAAGGAGCTGGATTGTTAAACTACAGTGCTTACTAAAACAGCATCAGCCCTTGAGCCAGACAATTTGCTGAGAAAGCAAAGGCAAATAGTGCATCTGAAATTTGCAGGTACAAATCTGTAATGCGCTTAGCCTATCTATTGCTTTTAGTATTGCCATGAAGATCTGAAGCATTCAGTCATTAAGGACCTGAAGTAAAGTATATTTTTGTACCAAACCACATGGGAGTATGGAAAGGCTGAACCCCATAGTGCAGCCCAAATCCTCTTTGACCTCCAAATAGACTGTTGGGGAAGTGTTCGCCTCGCCAACAGTAACAGGATGATGGTTGGGAAGGGAGGAAAGGACTGCTAGAAGACTTCATCTCTATTCCTGAAACATATTTTTTTTAAAGGAGGGCCAGGAATTATTTTGATTTTACTCTCCTAAAAGACATCATTGAGGAAAAGATGGTGTCTATGCTGTATCACAATAAACAATCTTGATTGTTTCTAGAATAAGGCAGAAAAGTCCCAAGAAGATCTTTAGAAGGGCTTGATTTTTTTCCTCCCAGGATTCTCAATCAATGATGAGATTAAAGCACAGGATGAGCTTCTAATGGTAGAGAACAGAAGGCAGCATTGGGGGAGCAGGAAGCTGATGGTCCTCCTCAGGGGCTCTGTGTAAATGATAAATTGTCTAAAAATAGGAATATCCCTGCCTCTAGAGAAATAAGGTGTACATAGTTAATGTAGCATATCTGGTCAACATTGTATTTGTATCTATTTGTAAAAAAAATTCATGTCATATTTTATCATCTAGAATTTATTTGTACAGCAGTTAATGGCACTGTAAAAAGAAAATATGAGTATTGGTTAAAAAACTGTAAAATAGATGGCAATATTGCTAGAGCTGGGACTCTGGTGAGCATTAGTCATTTTTAGTCCCTCTTTGGACATTGTTGAAATTTATAAGAGGTTGAATGTTTCTAATCTTTCTTTCCTTTCTCAACCTAAAAGTAGAGTTATATGCTCTTTGACCTACTATAGATTCAAGCAATAGATTTTGAAGTCAATAATTGTTAAGCTGGGACACAGGCTACATTTTCTAAAACACTCACCTAAATTAGACACTAGCCATTCTATATGTTTTACATAGATTAATATAAAACATTCTCATTGAAATATTTTTTCCTGAATGTAAAAGTTAGTCTTCCAAAGGATAGAAATATTTGATTTTCAAAAGAAAAGCCATCATCTCACTTGGGATCCCTGGTTTTAATGCCTGTGAACTATTTATATCTTCCCCTCAAAACAAAACAAAACAAAAAACTCTTATAATTGAACATATCCCATCACTCATTTGCCCTCTCTTTGCAGTGCTGTAGTTCTTCCATAATCTTATTGTCTGGTTAGAGGGTAGCTCTGTAGTTGAATTTTTTTTTAAACTCCTGGAGGCCAACTACTATTGCTCTCATTTATTATGATATTGACAGATTGTGGATTAAGCAAGCTAAGAAAGGTGACCAGAAGTCAAATACAGATACTTATCAGGAGGAACAGCAAACAATGAGACAGAAAAAAATGAAGACTTCTTAGACCTAGGAAATCTAATTGACCCCTTTGACTAACTTTCTAAGATAAAACCCTAGAATTTGTTACCTTTTATAGGAGACCCCTACAATGTTCTCAGGGTTTGGAAATGATGTTTTCTAGAGGATAGATAGGCATAGAATCTGCTTCTGGTAACCTGACGATATTCTGCATATTTGACCATTGATCACAAGAGTAGACATTATATTAAAGTTATTTCATATTTCTATTGATCTTTGTAGCTTACAAAGCACTTTTCCATGTGTGTGCCCTTTGTTCCTACCATAGCCCCTGAGAAAGTAATCATTCTACCCACGTTTAAATGAGGAGACTGAGGCACAGAGGGGCTGAATGTCTTATTCAAGGATCCTCAATGTGTGTCATTATTAGGCTTGGAATGAAGACTTCCAACTCTGAAGCACATGTTCTTTCAACTATACATTGATGCAAAAATTGCCTAGCCACACACATAAGAAGGCTGGGAAGAAGAGTCCCATTGTGGATGTTTCTAATTTTTTGTCATTACCAGGTATAATACAGAGCCATAGATCTAGGAAGGACTCTGAAAAGAACACAGGAAGATTACTATCTGAAGCCAGCATTAGTGATAAGAAAACAAAACTGCCATTTCTGCTTCATTTAGGTGATCTACTCCCTTCAAACAGGGAGGGGAAGCTTGGTTTCCTCAGAAGTTTCTGCATAAGTGTAGAGGTTGTGTCCTGAAATTCTAAGGAATTATATAAAGTGACGTACCTGCCTTTCTCTGATACCCCACCTCCTGCCAAAAGAAGTCAGGATTGAAGCTGGTGAAAAATAAATGTGTTAAACAGAAGTTAATCCAATAAAGAAAACAAGAGTGTCTGTTGGAATCTAAGACCAAAACTAACCAGTTAGGATTCTGGCCACATATAGATTCCTTGAAACAGACCTTAAAAGATATTGCAAATAATTGAATCACAATGTTTATCTTGTTAGCAACTCTTAGATCATGTTCTTAGTTTTTCACAAAGGAAAAATATTAAGGCCTTAATATGTGTTTTAAATAATTTTATTTAGTGACCCTACATTTTTGCTTGTGGAAATAATTTTGCTCCAAAATACAAATCAATCATGAGTTGTTTTACCACTAAAGTCAGACTAGGAAGTTGGTAAGAAATGAAGCACTACACACTGTTGCTTCCTCTGAAGGCATCCCCGCAAACTCTGGCATCCAGCAATGGGATCCCAGCAGTCCTTTAGAAGAATAAAAATTCTAGGGATTAGGAATGAGCTGTTTTATTTCAACAAGATAATACCAACGTTGAAATGGCAGAGGCTATTAAGTGATACTTTTATCTTCATTAATTCATTTTAATAAGCCCTTATGCATTTCTGATAGTTAGATACTTTAGGTAGTATTGTTAAGTATGTCTTCATCCTCCCTTACTTCCCCCTCCCTCCACTCTACCTCCCAGGGCTCTCTTATTAATGGAATTTCTTCAACTATAGGAAAAAAGTGATAATTTTTTAAAAACTCATATTTATCCTGAGGTCCCATGGACCCAGTGTTTAACTTTTCCCAGTGAGATCTGGATTTTAAGAGATAAGAACAAATCAGCTATATGGAATGGGAAGAGAGAGATTTTTGAACAGGGTTTGTATCAGCCTCAAATTATATGGCTACTCTCCAGCTTTAATATTCCCAGGATAATTGACCATCAGAGAAGTACTCACTGACTTCCTAGTTGATTTTGGTCAGCTGACTGTCTTCAAGATATTTAGCCCTTCTTGTGCTATTGTGGAAATGAGGAGCTAAAGCAACAGTACTTATTTTTGGAAGATTTAATTAGAACTGGGTTATTACATCATTGGTCCTACACTTTTTGGAAAATATAACACCACCTGTAATTAATATATACTGGTTCTCCTATTTTGGGTTATGTGGTTAGGAGTTGAATTTCCTCATCTCAAAGAAAGCTCTCTTGCAAAGTGTTCAGAGAAGTTAGAGCTAAGAAAGTCTTCCTGGCCTCATCCACAAAGAACTTTTGGTTTCTTTTGATCTTGAGAGTAAGGAGTTTGGGAGCTAAAATGGGTTTGATGTGTGCTGGGAGTCAGGAAAGGTTAACATATATTTCTCTTCAATCCTGAGCCAGTCACTATGCCAAGGGGAAAAGCAGGAAGAACACACTGATTCATCTGAAGAAGTCAAACAGGATCAAATGGACTATAAAGGTTACAAATCATTAAGACATCAGTGGTTGAATGATGCTTTTTCCAAAGCAATGGGGAATCCTTCTTGTTATTTATGCATATGCAATAACTAAAGCAGCAGGCCTAGAATGTGAGCCCAGGGCCTCAGATTCAAATTAGTCCAAAAGCAAAATGAATTTGTCAAGTTTTAATGCTAGGCACAAGCACTCTGTAACAAGTTAAATTTCATCCCAAGTAATTAGGGAATGTTTCTAAAACATTAAACTTGTATTTATGTCACTACAATTCTAACACAAATTTTAAAAACATGTTTCACTCATGTGCTGTACTAGGCTTCATGATGCATTTCTAAATTTGTGTATGATTTGAATATATGAAAGAATTTATACAAGAGTGTTATTTAAAATTATTAATAAATGTATATAATTTGTACCTATTGTAGATTTGTTGTTTTACTCTTTTGTGTGGTCAAAGTTGATATAGGTCTGTGTGGTTAAGAATATTTAAAGAATGTTTTCTACTTGGAGAAAAGTACCACATGAAGAAGATTCCCTTTCTTAAAATAAACAAACACCTGAGAAGAAAATACATATTAATATGTACTCGTATTTGTGCTTTTCTTCCCCTATTAAATCCATTGGTATTTCTATGAAATTTTCATACAGATTTTTTTCACATCTATGAGGAATTTCCTTTTTTTAAGTAGAAATCTGAACATAAACCATGTTCTTTGTGGTGATTAGTTAATCATAATGAGACTACACCTTTTTATTATTTTAAGGTACCCTTGAAGATCTTCTATTCTGACAGTTAAACAATGTTTAATGGCATGCCATCTAGAGATCTAAGGGTGCTTTGTGGCAAATGTACACGTGTGTGTGTGTTACTGAAGATTAAGCCCAGGAACCTTATGCTAATGTTTAAACACATCCCCAGATCTTTTTATTTCATTTTGAGACAAGGTTTTGCTAAATTTATGAGGTTAGCCTCAAACTTACAATCCTCCTGCCATGGCCTCCTCTGTTGCTGAGATTACATATATGTGCCACTACAGCCAGCTCTAAGGGGTACTTTGAAACAGAAGAAAAAAATAAGTCAAGAATTTCTTTTTGCTGAGAGCTTTATAAACTTAATTTACTGTATCTCAGTTGGTATTTATATTTTAAAACTTGTTTTTTCCTTTCTAGTCACATGAGAAAACAGATTCTGTAACTATATAACACTTTATATATTAATACATGTAGTTCTGTGATGCACTTGAATTGGGAACTACGCTAAGGGAACAGAATTAATTATGGCAGAATTCTAAACAAATGATAATTTCTAGAGAAAGTAAATATGAATCTAAATATACTTTTGATGAAAGTCTATCAAGACATTGACTAGACTGTATTATCAAAATTAGTTGTATTCATTTTCCATAGGAATACAGATGCATATGTTTAAACACATTTCATTTGTTCCATTATAATTAAATCAGTAACATCAAAGTAACCATTGTGCTTAGTTATGTTTCAAAAATTTAGCTAAATTACAAACAGCAAAATATTTTCATGAGATGATATATGAGAAGCATTAATCAATAGGTTGAAAATCAGCATTTTAAGTGAATATTAAAATCATAGTTTTACCTATAAGTTTTTCAAGGCAATTTTATAAGGAAATTGTATTAATTATTGTAAGGCTTTCTAATACTTCTGCTTACAAAAATGAAAGCCATCATACAATATTAATTTTAAAATGTGTTTATAGATTATATTAATAAGAAGTTGGTTTGAAGTCTTGTATTCCGAATTGAACACTGCATTTTAGACAGTTGCAGAAAAAAAAACAGGCAAAATATTTTCTTTGTATGTAGTAAGAGTTGGCTTGGGTAATAAATGAAGTGTTTGGAAGGAAATCTTTTGTGGTTTCCTTTGTGTTGTCAGACCAACTGCAAAAATTGTGTGTCAATACTATTTCTTCAATCTGTGCCCCACATAAGGAGGAGCCTCAGCTCTGCCCACATTCATTACCATTTTAATCCAGTCATATTAAACTCATGATAAATTTCCCATATATGCCAGGTTATATGAAGTCTTTTGGCTGGTATTATTTCCTTTATTTAAAGCATCTTTGGGAGTGTTCATTCATTTTTTACAATGCTTTGATAAAGGAAAGTTTTTTGATCCTTAATTGTACCTGCATTTTGGCTAATGAATACCTTTTTAACTGAATATATTTTACTGTCAATGCTTTTGGGTTTCTCTCTTGCCTGGAAGACTCTGTATTCCTTGAAACCAGGAGGATTTGTTCTTCTGCCTCTAGCATCTGGAATATTGCTGTGCATTGTAGATGCTCACTCAATGGTGGTTTGCAAGATAAGGTACCAAATAAAGAGTTGGTTTGTGAACTTTTTTGGTGAAGTATCATAAGAAATCTTATGTGCAGCATGTAGGACTGCTGTGTTTTGTCCCCCAGAGTCATGTGCTAGAGACTTGGTCCCCAGTGTGGCAGTGTTGAGGTAGTGGAAGCCTTCGGAGATGGGGCCTCAAGGGAGGTGATTAGGTCTGAGAATGGATTGCTGCTTTTCTCATGGGAGTATGTTCTCATCTCAGAAGAAATCTCACGAGAACAAGTTGTTATAAGTGAGCCTTACCTTCCCTGAATCCTTCTTCCATATGCTACTTGACATTCTTGAATGCCATTCACCATGCAGCCCTTACCAGAGCTGGCACCTTGCTCTTTAATCTCCAGAACCATGAGCCAAATAGTAATATCTCTGTCTCTCTCTTTCTCTCCCTGTATCTCTCTCTTTTTTTCTTTTTTCTCTTCTTTTTTTTTTTCTTTTCTGTGTGTGTGGTACTGTAGTTGAACACACAGCCCTGTGCGGGCTAAGCAAGTGCTCTACTACTGAACTACATCCCCAGCCTTCCCAACCCTCAATTTTGTTTTGAGACAGGGTCTTATTAAGTTGCCCAGGCTAGCTTCTAATTTGAAATCCTCTTGCCTCAGCCTCCTGAGTCATTAGCCTGGCAAACTCCTTATACAGATTCCGGCTTCATATATTTTGTTAGAGCAACACAAAATGAACTGAGAGAAGGATATTTCTTATTTAGTCAAAATATCTAAGAAACCCTTGAAATTGTATTTTTAAATTATTTTTTAGTTGTAGTTGGATACAATACCTTTATTTTATTTATTTCTATGTGGTGCTGAAGATCGAACTCAGGGCCTTGCATGTGCTAGGTAAGCACACTACCACTGAGCCACAACCCCAGCCCCATGTTGTTTTGTTTATGAATATAATTGAGAGTTTTTGTTTTTTGTTTTGTTTTCAAGAGAAGGTCTGTGCATTTACTCATAGTCTCAAAGGATCTGTGATCCCAAAGGATTAACAATTACTTGGATGGGGATTACCTCATGTTTTTCAGCAATAAAATATCCTCCCACTGAATGTGAATTGGTACAATTGGAAAATTGCTCTCTATCTAAAATTGCACTCCTGGGAATACTTCATAAGAAAATAACCTAAAAAGCAGAGACTTCTGCTCAAAATTTTTGTTTTCCAGAATTATATACACAGTTCCAAAAACTGCAGGCAGATTCTAAATGTTTGACAATAGGGATTTAGTCTAATGCAAAATTATTAAGAAATATTAGGAAGCATCATTAAAAACAGAATGAAAGTTAAGAAAAATGGGATATTTGAATATGTGCATGAAGTTTCACTCCTGGTGTATAATTCAGAGAAACTCTTTTGTAAGTACACCAAAAGCAATATTTAAAAATCTTGGTTGCAGCATGATTTATCAGAGTAAAATAATTGGAAAAAGCACAGATGTCTGTCAGTAGAATAGTTAGACTGCGGTTTATTCATATACTTTGAAAAGAATTTTATGCAGTAGTGGAAAATGTGTGAATTACATTTATATATATATATATTATATATAAATGATATATATAATATCAATGTGGATGAATCCCCAAAACACAATGTTGAACAAGAAAATCAAGTCACAGTGAATATATACAGATAATTTCTTGTATAGAAGGACCAAAAATGGAATATAGAATACTATGTTGTTTAGAAATACGTAAGAAAACTATAAATAAAAACAAGTAATTGATTGATACAAAAGTAAATTTAATTTTGGAAGGGGTGGGAGATGCACAGATGGCTTTGAAGGTCTTGAAAATATTCTGTTTCTTAAGCTGTGTGTGGGTACATGGATTTTCACTGTACAGTCATCCATTGGTATCCATGGAATTGTTTCCAGAACTCCCTGAAAATATCAAAATCTGCAGATGTTCAAGTGTCTAATAAAAATGGGATAGTATTTGCATATAACATGTGTATGCACACATTAGAATATATATATAATGTTTCACAGTGAATTTTTTAATAAGGTACACATGGATGCAATATGTTGAAGAAATATACAAAGAAAATATTTAGAAGGAAACAGCATAACTTGGTGATATCTATGTTAAAGAACAAAGAAACAAAACAAACATTGCATTTCATAGTGGTAAAAAAATAAATTCACCAGGCCCGGTGGCACACGCCTGTAATCCTAGTAGCTCGGGAGGCTGAGGCAGGAGGATTGTGAATCCAAAGCCAGCCTCAGCGAAAAAGCAAGGCACTAAGCAACTCAGTGAAACACTGACTCTAAATAAAATACAAAAAAAGGGCTGGGGATGTGGCTCAGTGGTTGAGTGCCCCTGAATTCAATCCCTGGTACCAAAAAAAAAAAGAAAAAGAAAAAGAAATTCATCAAAAGGATACAATAATCCTATATGTGTATTCAGCTAATAACAGAGCTTCAAAATACATGAAACAAAGTCTGATAATACTAAAAGGAAAAATAGACAAAACTACATTTATAGTTAGAGATTACAATAACTCTCTTAATGTATAGAACAAATATACAGAAAGCCTGTAAAGATACAGGATATTTGAACAACACTATCACCAACTTGATCTAATATATATAGAATGCTCCAACCAATGATATCAGGCTGTACATTCTTTTTGACTGTACATGGAACATTTACCAAGATAGACCATATCTAGGTCATAAAATAAGATGCAACAAACTTAAAAATATTGACTGATCCAAAATATGTTCTCTGATCGTATCAAAATTAAATTAAAATCAGTAACAAATGTGTCAGGAAAATTCTGAAATATTTGAAAACTAAACTTCTAAATGACACATAGATCAAAGAAGAAATGAAGAAAATTTATAAAGTAGTTTGAACAGAATGAAAATAAAACCACAGCATTTCAAATTTGTGGAATGCAGCTAACAGGCACTTAGAGGAAAGTTCATAACATTAAATGGTCTATATTAGGAAAGAGGAAAGATCTCAAGATCCTAAAAAAGTAGAAGAGGAAGAACAAAATAAACTCAAAGGAAGCAGAAAGTATGGAATAAAAAATGAGGAAGAATAAATTAAAACAAAAACAAGAAAGTCAATAGAGCTAAAAGTTAGTTCTTTGAGAAATTCAACGAAATTGATAAACTTCTAGCCAAATGATCAGGCAAATCAAAAGAGGGAGAGAACACGAACACACACACACACACATACACAAATAAAACAACAAAACCCAATGTCATAAAAGAGAGGGGAAAGGGGAAATCACTGTGGATCCTACAGACATTAAAAAGTGATAAATTTGATGACTTAGGTGAAAGGTACAGCTTCTTTAAAAAATACAGTCTACCACCCTCACTCAAAAAGAAATAGATATCCTAAATTGTCCTATATCGACTACAGAAATACCTTGTAGTTTAAAACCTCCCATAAAGAAAATTCCAGGTCCAGAAAGCTTTACTGGTGAATCTAGAAACATTTAAAGAAAAATTCTTACCAATTCTACATAAACTTTCTCAAAAAACTAAAGAGGAAGCAATATTTCCCCACTTGTTCTGTAAGGCTAGCATAAGACTAACAAAGACCACCAGAAAACTAGAGACCAGGGCTGGGGCTGGGGCTCAGTGGTAGAGCGCTCGGCTGGCATGTGTGAGGCACTGGGTTCGATCCTCAGCACTGCATAAAGATGAATAAATAAAATAAAGGTATTGTGTCCACCTACAACCTATATATATATATAAGCATATATATATATAAACTATATATTTCATATATAAAACTAGAGACCAATATCCCTCATGAACATAGGCATAAATATGTGTAAGAAAACATAAGCAAATTCAATAAAACGATATATAAGTGAGTTTAACACTTGAAAATCAATAAATGCCATTTACACTGACTCAAAAACAAAAAGCACATGATGGTCACCTCAACAGATGCAGAGAAAGCATTGGACAGAATCCAACATTCATTCAGGATAAAGGTGATGGTGATGATGATGATGATAATGTCTTGTGATATTGTGATGCAAGAAAAATAACATTTTTGTCTTTATCTGGTTCCTAACCAGAGATCCTTAAAGCCCTTGAAATTTCCAATGTGATAACTTCTGTTTTAAATTTTAGTTTTTGTCTCTGATTCTTGAAATAGCTCCAGAGTGATAAAGGTGAAAGGAACATCTTTTGTTACTATGTCTGCCACACTTGAGTTAATAGATGACTTTTGGAAAACTCCTGAAGAAGGGGATATTGTTTGCCAAAGGAGCCAAATGCACAATTAGGAGGTTGGAATTTTTGACCCCACCTACCAACCTCTGGGGAGAGAAGGGCTGGATATTGTGTTTAATCACCAGTGGCCAGTGACTCAGTCACCCATGCCTATGTAATGGCCTTCATCAAAACTCTAAGTGAAGGGGTTGGAGAGTTTCCAGCCTGATGAACTCATGCAGGTTCTGGGAGGCTGGCAAATCAGAACTGAGTGTGGAAGCTCTGCGCCCCCATACCTTGCCCCATGCATCTCTTCCATTTGGCTCTTCCTGAGTCGTATTCTTTGCAATAAACAGGTAAACATAATTAAACTATTTTTCTGAGTTCTGTAATTCATTCTAGCAAACTATCAGACCACAAGATTGAGTCATGAGAACCCTGAATTTACAGCCAGTCGAGAGCATGGGAGGCTTGGACTTTAGATTGGCATCTGAAATGAGGCCATCCTGTGGGATTGTGTCCTGTACTCGTGGGATCTGACACCACCTTCAGGTGGACAGAATTGGATAAAATTGTAGGACACCCCATTGGGGTCCATAGAGAATTGGAGAATCGTTTAGCATTGGAAAACCCACACATTTGGTGTCAGAAGTGAACTGTGTGAGAGTAGACAGACACAGTTATTCCTCTCTTTCATCTGTGCTCTCAGATTTTCTGTTCAACTGGAGAACCAGTGCTGTCTTCATCTTTGTATTTCCATTGCCAAGCACAGACCCTGGTTCCCACAAAAAGCTCACTATTATGTCAGTAAATGAATAAGTGAATCACTGGTACATATTGCAAAATGTTCGTGTATAATGCAGTGCAAAGGCTGTCAATGAGAGCAAGATGAAGCCCCAAACCAAATAGAGTGTTAATTTTTAAAAACATTTTATATGTATGTATGTATGTATGTATTTATTTAATTTATTTATTTTATGTGGTGCTGAGGATCAAACCCAGGGCCTTGCATGTGTGAGGCAAGTGCTCTACCACTGAGCCACACCCCCAGCTCCCAGAGTGTTACTTTTAAGAAGCACCATGTCACTTGCAAGCAGGGATGTTTACTTCCCTTCTTGGAATGGTGCTAATGAAACTCATTCCCACCAAGTGATTGCAGCCCTTGGCCCGGGGCTGCATTGCACTACCACATGTCATGGCCTTGGCGTGGCCTGGTGGACAAACCTCCTCTGATATGTGGATGTTCTGGCCCCACCCCTTCTTGTCCTTATTTTCAGTAGCTTGCAGAACCAGCAGGCTATGTCTCAGCTTTCTAATTCTCCCATTTTCTAAATGAGCCATTGTTGTCTTTAATCACCATGGCTAAGGGATTATCCAGCCTCATTTTAAGAAGCTATTTTTGCCAAGACATGAAGTTCTTCCAGACAAGGATAAAGACATTAAAGATTGTCTATTAAGATTCTGTTTTAGTTTAAATAATAATTTGGGGGTAATTAAGCAAATTGTATAGACTCCAATGGGCCATTAATCCCCAGAGGAATTGTCTGAGACAGAGAGGTCTGCAAATTCTGGGAAAAAAAATCAGAGTTTGGCAACAGTTGCATTTTGAATTTCCTTGTGCTAAAATGAAAAGATGGCAATGTTGACAGGTACTGTCTTGGGTAGTAACTTCACAGTCGGGTACAGTGGTGCATGCCTGTAGTCCCAGTGACTTGGAAGGCTGAGGCAGGAGGATTGCAAGTTTGAGGCTAGCCTCTGTAACATAGCAAGACCCCTCTCAAAATAAAAAATAAAAAGGGCTGGGAATGTAACTCAGTGGTAAAGCACCAGTATCATTTTTTAAAAAAACTTCATTTATTTTTAACATGTATCTCACTTTTTTGTATTAAAAGACAAAGATCTCCAGGAGCAGTTGGGCATGCCAGGAATCCCAGCAGCTCAGAGGCTGAGGCAGGAGGATCAAAAGTTCAAACCCAGCCTCAGCAACTTAGTGAGGCTCTAAGTGACTTGGCAAGATGCTATCTCTAAATGAAATATTTTTTAAAAAGAAGGGCTGAGAATGTGGCTCAGTGGTTGAGAGCCCTTGGGGTTTAATCCCCAGTACCAAAATAAATAAATAGAGACAGAGACAGAGACAGAGACAGAGAGAGAGAGAGAGAGAGAGAGAGAGAGAGAGAGAGAGAGAGAGAGAGAGAGAGAGATCATTAAATCTTTAAGCATATCAAGGAGGAAATAGAAGTATTCCAGAAAATTCAAATTAAAGAGGCTATGTTAGCAATGGACAACTAACATAGCTATGAGCTTCCCAGCAACCTACAGTGAATATTGGAATGCCAACAGAAAATCTTTTTTTCTGGGTTGTAGAAAATAATAGGTTGTAGCACAAAGAGGATCTGCTTTTGAAGCAAAGAGGTGTGTCTTCCAGATGAAGCCTCACAGCTCTAGCATCTTGGGCAAGTCAATAGGTAGCTCTTAGTCCTGTAAAAGGAGTAATTCTGCTGACCTCCAGGGTCACCGTAAGGTTAGGTGAAGTCTCACATGTGAAGCACCCAGGCACACGCAAGGCCTACCACGAAGGATAGTTCTCTTCTTCTCTCCCTTTAAGAAATCTTCAGTCAAAACTTTACCCCCTGCCTTCCCAAAATCTGGTGCTGTTCTTTCTCTAGTGACTGGAGAATTGGATCAAGTGCCCTGTGGCTTATTTTCCAACTAGAAACCCAATCTATAACCAGTATTGGAATAAGCCCACTCCTAGGTTTTGGGTACATTTGAAATGAAATGAGATGGTTTTTTAGGTTGAATTGATGCTGTTTCTGTTTTGAGCATGTGATCTGGTGCCAGGATGCTGAATGAGGCAACGTGGCATCTCATGGACATTCTGCGGTGCCACCGAGATCCATTAGGAGTTGCTGTGCTTGCTGGGGGGGGGGGGTGGAGCGGCTGGAGAGTGGAGATTGTGAAGTGAGGGAGTCGCAGCCCTGGGAGTCTGCACATTTGGGGTTTAATTCATGCTCTATTATAAGTTTACAGTGAACTTGGGCAGCCCACTGAACCCAACTGGAGCTCAGTTTTTCCATTGGTACATCCAAGACATTTACTGAAATGTTCCCGGTGACGGCCTTTTCCATTCTTGTATTCCATTATGTGGGAAGGAAAGGGGACTAGGGCATAAGTTTGTTAATTCTGGTCAAGATTTTATGAATTCAGTCTTTCACCAACATTTATTGAACCCCTATTACCTGCCAGCACCATAATAGACCCTAGGAGACAGAATTAAAAGTCCCTGCTCTTCAGACACAAAAGGGGACAAACGGTACAATTCCAGTTACCTGAAACTGCAGGAAAAGAAAAACCTTCAATGACAGAAACTAGGTCAATAACTTGCCCAGGTGGAAGGGAGATGGATATAACTGGATCACCAGGAAACTTCTGAGGTGAGAGAAATGCTTTATTCCTATGCTAATGTGGTAGCCACTGTCCTCATGGGGCTATTTAAGCTAACTACATAAAATATTTAAAAATCCTGTTCCTTCATCAAGCAGCCACCTTCCCAGAGTTCAATAGCCATATGTAATTAGTGACTATAAGACACCAAAAATCTAGAATATTTCTGTTAACCAAGTTCCATTGGAGAGCACAGTTGATGGGTGGTGGCTACGTGGGTGTGTATTTTGCCAAAGCTCCTCAGCGGGTAACTTAAACGGAATCCAGTTTATTGTATATAAACTCCATTTCAATAAAATAGACTTGAAATAAGATCCTCATCTCAAGGAACTTACGGGATCATAGGAAAGATGGCCAACCTAATAGCCGATTATGGAGCTGGGATAAGTCTCACACAGAAGATCATCAGTTCAGGGTGTTGTGGGAGTCCAGAGTAAGGCATCTCTCCAACAGGCTTCTTCTTGAACTGTGGTTGGAAGGACCCTGGGAATTAGGCATAGAAGGGGAAGGAATCACAGATGATAAACCACTAGCACAGGGAGTTTCCCTGTGGGAGGGCGGAACAGGCAGCTCTTCTTTGGGAGGGACTCATGGCTTGTCAAGCAGGGCAGATGGGCCTGCACTCCTCATCCTTTGGCTCAAAGTACCCTTACAGTGTTCTGGTGTGCCAGAGAGGGAGGCTCCTGCAAGAGCAAAGCAGCCCTGCCCTCATCCTTCTGAGGAAGTTCCCAGCCTTTCTAGGCCCTGACCTGCCCTCTAATGTGAGTTCATTGCCGTTAAGAGAGAGGTGAACTTTACCATCCTCTCCCAAAAGTCTAAAGGCTGTGTGTGCATCTTTTAAACTGCAAAATGTCCAGAGAATTAATTTATTCGATTATCCTTCTTCGCCTGGAATGATTGCTCTTTTACATATTCAAATGTAGAGCTGGAGAGGGTGCTTGAAAGGCCTCCCTGGCATCTGAGGATAATTTTTTTCAATAGCATTTGGTTCTCTTACAGCTAGACCCAGGGCTTAGATGCCCAGAGATCTGGCCATGGTACTGAGGATCATCAATTTAGGCAGGGAGATCTTGGCTTGGGATGCATCTATGCCATCTGTAAGTTTCAAAAAGCTTAGGAGTACCAGCTTTCAGGAAACAAAACTGAAATCCAAGTTCTTTTCTCTGTAATTAGCTTTCTGTGTGACTTTGAGAAAATCAGTTCCTGTCTCTGACCTTCAATTTCCTTATCCATAAAAGAATGACACAGTTGTCTCAGAACTGTTCTGTGGGCCTCAAAAAGTGAGACTCAAAACAGTGTACTCTGTTGTTGATAGGGTTTCAATGCTGTTTTTGTGGGGCCTGGATCTTACTGGTAAAAGACCTTTCTCTAATCCCTCCATCAGAATGATTCCATCCCTTCTCTGGGTACCCCTAGAATCTTACGTTATTTTCCTTGTATCAACAAAGTACTTAAGGTGTTTTACTTTGCTGTATCATTTGTGTACTTGAGCCGGCTTCTTGAGGGCAGAGATTCCAGCAACTCATGAGAGGGCCTATGGCTAAGAGCATGGGTTCACACTACAGCTCCCCCACCTCGCTGCTTAGACGGTGTCAAGGAGGAAAATCTTCCTCTACCCTCTTAGGCTTAGTACTGAGAGGTATGAATTAAACTAACAAAAGACAGATTAACAGGAGGAAAGATGTACAGTTTTCACTAATAGTTCTGTGTACAGGAGTTCACAGAAGTCAAACAGGTAATTAGATGAGGGAGCTTATATGCTGCTTTTTTTTTTTTTTTTTTAATACTGGGGATTGAACCCAAGGGCTCAACCACTAAGCCACATGGCATATTCCCAGCCATTTTTTAATATTTTATTTGGAGACAGAGTCTTACTAAGTTGCTGAGGCTGGCTTTGAACACATGATCCTCTTGCCTTAATCTTCCAAGCCACTGGGATTACAGGTGTGTATCACTATGCCTGGCTTATGTGATGTTTTAACAAAGGAAATGGAGTTCCGGCTTCAAGGGATGACAAGTCATGGGGCAGTGACTGGGAGTCTACAGGGGAAATGAATGGAGGGGGTGAGAGATTCATAAAGGCAAACATATGCCTTGTTTTTAGACAGAAAAGGGAAGGCAGAGAATTCCTCCTGTATATTGCTGATTCTCAACTGCCTTTAGTTCAACATCATCCTTATGCCAAAGCAATGTATTTTAGGATGGCATGTTTGGATTTCCTCCCATGGCCAGAAGATCCTTCTTGCTGAACCTCAGCTTTGTCAACTATAACACTGGGCATAATCAGTCCTTGTTTCATAAGATGATTGTGAGGATTGAGTGTACTCAGTACCGTGCCTGGCACAGACAGCTCAATACATGGTGGCTGATGTCAGTTATTCATGGAACATCAGAGCTGAGGGGGCCTCAATATTGTAGTCTGAAGCACTCAATATAAAGATAAGAAAACAGGCCCAGAGAGTTGAATTCCAAGTCTAAGGTCTTCTCATGTTGATGTGTACTACCCTTTTTAATCTAATAATCCACATTCTACTCCTTTGATGTGGGGTATTGCTCTTTCCTCTTCCTATCTTTCAGTTATTTTAAATTAACACCTAATAATCTAACATATTTGTGCTATTTTAGTACATGTGTGCCTTATGTACTGATTGCATCAGGGTGATTAGCACTTCCAGCTCCTTAATGCTTTTTTGTTTGGAAACTTGAGCTCTTCTTTTCTACTTGTTCCCAAATATCTTGTAGTTTGCTGTGCACGATAGTCACTCTCCTCTTCCCATCTTTTTAAAAAAATATTTATTTACTTTTAGGTGGAAACAATATCTTCATTTTATTTTTATTTATTTATTTATTTATTTTAAAGAGAGAGAGAATTTATATATACATATATTTAGTTTTCGGTGGTCAAAACATCTTTATTTTTATGTGATGCTGAGGATCGAACCCAGTGCCTCACGCATGCTAGGCGACTGCTCTACCTCTGAGCCACAACCATAGCCTTCCTCTTTCCATCTTGATGCAAAGTCTGGCTTGGGGTTAATTTGACAAACTGGCATTGAGCACCTACTGTGTCCATAGCTTTGGGCTAGATGTTGGGCTCAGAGGCATCAGTGGCTTGGTACACCAACAAGCTTTGAGAAGACAGTGCATATTCATTGGAAATGGCCCCTAACAAGGACTGCTAATGCCAAGGGTTGGTTTAGACAAGTCCTTGAAAGCAAAGGGGCAGGTTGGTGTTCCAGGAAATACTGCTGACCTTGGGACCAGACAGATCTAGGCTTGAATTGTGGCACAGACATGTGCTAGAAGGGCATCGTGGCCAAATTGGGATCATGTAACAAAACACATAATGATAGTAAGGAATTATAACACATAAAATAACACTTATAGCCATGAGTCCATATTTGATGTAAATAAACAATCAAATAAATGAATAAATGGGGGAGAAGCAGCAGCTTTTCCATACAGTAGAATTCCAATTAATAGAGAAAGAATGACGGGGACAAAAATGATCAAATTGGCACATACCACTCCAAAAACTATTTTGAGTTAGAATTGCCCATAGATGTTAAACTCAGTGGATGAAGAATTTCAGAAGGGTTCCGCCCCAGACAAAGGACTTTTAGATGTAAGCTCTTTCCAGCCATTCAGTGACCTTGTTCAAGGAAATAATAATGCCAGCTTTGTGGCTGGATGGCCGCTGTCAAGGAGATGGCTTCAGACAGTCCAAACAGCTGGTAGCAGTAATATTGCCTCCAGGGTTGGCAGCAAGAAAAGCCATAGTGAGACAGACAGGGCAAAGGCCTCTGTCTCTGATCATGAAATACTACTGTGTGTTTCTACTGCAGAAGAAAAAACAACTTCCCACATAGACTTTCCTTTGTGCAATCAATTCTATTTTCAGTTTCCAGGATCACTGGCGGGGTTAGCACATAATCTAGAAGCATGGTATTGCTGAATAGGGCAACGGGTTAATACTTTAAGTATCTCATTAGAAAATGCAACCATGTGAGCTTGACATTATCTGCCTCACTTTATCCATGAGGAAACCTAGGTGCAGCAAGGGTAAGATATCTCCAGGTTACAGGATGAACTGGACTCAGAATCCAGGCACTCAGATGTCCAGTCCGGCAGTCACACCGTCCCCATTAAAACTCACCTCTTAGCCACCCTGAAGCCGTTATTTTAGGAAAAGAGGCCAACACACCACTTAAATATTGTGTTGTCTGGATGTAGACCGAATGTCTTAGTCCCAAATTCTAAGATGGAGTAAAAGAAACAAATGGGAAAGACAGGCTGTGCATTAAGAAAGACACCCAGAGCCATGGTCCAGTTGTCAGGAGCCGCACATCTGGCTCCAATTGACAGTAAATTTACTGTGTAATTAACTTGGGCGAGTTTACTGATTGGGCCTATTTACAGATTGTAGGTGCGAGTCTCAATGGTAACAAAAGATCACTAAATGCGAGCTTGGAGTGGGAGTATGGCTGGCCACTTGGCTTGGGGGATGAGTTGTTTCAAACTGTGTGCAAAGTACGCTTACTTTAGGACCCCGCAGGCAGAAATTTTCTAAAGCGAAGCAGTACCTGATATATCTGAGTTTCAACTCGAGAAGGAAGACTCTTTGGTGTATAGATTCCAAGGTTCTAGAAAAGCAAACATTGGTTAAGAAACTCTGAGCTGCGGTGAGCTATATTCTCAGCTCCCGCTTAAATTAACGGATCAGGACCAGCGTTCACCCTCAACAAAGATGGCGCCGGTCCTGGCCTCAGCCTGGGTGCCCTAAAAAAACATGGCATCCAGCTTCTCCTTCCTTAGTTTTGGACGGCCCAAGCGAAAAAGCTCTGCCCTTAGTTAAGATGGCGCCTGCCCACCTGTCCCTGCCCGGCCTCTGGCCTTGGCAGATTGGCTTCACTGCGCGCGCCTCGTTGACCCCGCCTCATTTCCGTAGGAAGAAGCGACCGGAAAGATGGCGGCGGCTGCGGTTTGAATTCCAGCGGCTCCGCCGGAGTCCCAACAAGAGCTGGGTTAGAGGGGGCGGGGACCTGGGAGCCAGGCGGATCGCGACAAGCCAGCGGAACCAGTGGCGCCTTCGCCACAGATATCAATGCCTCTGTGTCCATGATGGACTCCGTGTTGGAAGAGGACGTCACCCTCCCCGGGACGCTCAGCGGCTGCAGGTGCGGCCGCAACATTGGAGGCCGGGGTCCCCACTGATGGGGGTTCTCCCTAACCGGATTTGGAGTTTGCTATTGAGGGTGTTTGAGAGTGGCCAGGGGCAGTGCACTGGGTGGGCTCCTTCGGGAAGGGTCTCTGAAGAGCCCACCTGCTGATACTGTGGGCTCTGGGTCCCCACCTACACTGCACTAGGCTGATACTTGGGGACATACTTTTGAAGAGGTTGTGGAGGACAAACAGGTAAAGGGTTTTATAAAAGAGTCGGGTGAGAGAGAACCGTTTGGAGTCTGCCATCTGTGGGGGGCTGGATGGAGGACAGGGAGGGGCCTCGAGGGCACTGGTGATTCATTATGAGGCAAGTAGTCATTATGTCTGTCTAGACTTTGTTTATGGGGGACACACAGTGGCTATGCAGACAGAGGTAATGGAGTGTAATGGTTAAGAACCTTGGATGGAGATGGACAGAACTGGAATCCAATCCAGTCCTGTAAACTGACCAGCTGTATGATGGTGGTAAAGTGATTTGACCAGCTTTCCCATCAGTATAATGGGCTAGTGGTGATACCCTCACATTATCATTGGTGTGAGGACTAAAAGAAGTGATACTTGCCTGGAAATTTGCTTGACAAGTGTAGGGCCTGGTACCAGTGCTGAAAAAAGTATACTGTGTTGCCTTATTATTACTACAATAGGTTGAGTAGCCCTTATCTGAAATACTTGGGATCAGAAATGCTAGGAATTTTGTATTTTGTAGTTTTTTTTTTTGGATTTCTGGAATATTTGAAATACATAATTAGATAACTTGAAGATGGGACCCAAATCTAAACATGAAATTTATTGCCAGGCACAGTGGTGCACACCTGTAATCTCAGCAGCTCCGGAGCTAAGGAGAATGGAAAGTTCATAAGCCAGCCTCAGCAATTTAGGGAGGCCCTGAGCAACTTAGCAAGACCCTGTCTCTAAATAAAATACATAAAAAGGTCTGGGGATGTGGCTCAGTAATTAAGTGCCCCTGAGTTCAATCCATAGTGCAAAAAAAAAAAAAAAAAAAACCAAAAAAAAAAAACCCATGAAATTTATTTATGTTTTACATATACAAAGCCTAAAGGTAATTTTGTACAATATTTTATTTTTTTTCTTTTAGTTGAGATGGACACGATACCTTTGTTTGTTTTTATGTAGTGCTGAGGATTGAACCCATCGCCTCACATGTGCTAGGCAAGCGCTCTACCACTGAGCTACAACCACAGCCCTTGTACAGTATTTTTAATGTGCCTTCAGGTTGACTGGGACCCGTGACCTGAGGTCAGGTGTGGCATTTTCACTTTGTGGACTTTCATATGGGTGCTCAAAAAGTTTTGAATTTCGGAGTACTTTGGATTCTGGATTTTCAAATTGGGGATGTTGAACCTATATTATCAATAGTGGTAGAAATCAGGAATGTTGGCTGAGAGTGACCCCCAATGGTCCTGCTGGAGTCTCTTCTTTCTGTAGTAGACTTGATGGAGGCCTAGACTGCTCCAGGCTGGGTTCCTTTGATTGTTCTGGACTCCTGGTAGTAGAGTGGATAGGAAGAAATGGAGGAGAGCCCTGAGAACCTGTAGTGTTTATCCAGTTCTGTAGGACAGGCTGCTGTTTTTAGTCAACAGAGCCTAATTGAAAGGTGACCATGTTATTTGTTATGCAGACCAGGATGCTTTTAAGAGTCAAGTGGGCACAGTTAATACTTATGCCTGGATAGCAAGATAGACATAAACAATTTCCACCTTGGGCAAACCTGGAAAATGGTTACTATGTTTACTTATTTATTTTATTTATTCTTTTTAGTTATACATGACAGTAGAGTTTATTGGGATACTCTGTTGATTGAGAACCTGCTGGATATTAGGCAGAGAGCAAGTCCCTTTGAAGCTCCTGCTAATTGGATCCTGTGAAAGTCCATCCTGTCTCTGTCTTTCCATTTTACCACACTGGCTCTCACCAGATTGTCCTGACTTCCTTCACTCATCTAATAGTCTTTAATACACTCAAAAGCTTTGTTTTTTACTTGTTCACATAAATCTGATCTTTTCATCTCAGAGAGTTCTTTTCATCTCAGTGTTGGTGGGAAACCTTTGGGCTTTGGGACCCAGACTTAATTGGGTTCAATGCCATTTCTTTCACTGACAATCCTGTGACCCTGGGCAAGCCACTCATCTTGTGAGCTGAGTTTTTGCCATCTGTAAAATGTATTCATTTAAAGCTCAGGGTTGGCATAAGAATTAAAATGAGTCTGAAAGGGTTTAACCCATGTTTAACCTACAGTAGAAACTCCGCAGATCTGCAAACATTCCTTTCCTTCCCCTCCTTGCCTTTGCATGACCCAGGTGCTACCTACATACCTGGTAACTGCCATTACCCTCCATGACTCCCTGCCATTTTCAGGGTGAAGCTCTTTAATAGGGCTTCCGGGGTCCTTCATACTCTGGCGCCATCTGCTTCAGTAGCCTCCTCTCTGCCTAATTTCCCAACTCTGCCTCCTCCCTGAGCCCCTTCCCCATGCCTGGCTGCCATGTCGTTTCTTACTGCCAGACCTGGGCACTTGCTGTACCTGCTATCTGGATTACTCTCCCCACTGCCCTTTGCCCTTTGTCCTATTAACACATCATTTTTCAGGTCTCAATTTAGGTGTCATTGTTGGGAAACCCTTGCTGACATTCGCCATTCTCATCAGGGCCATCTGAAACTTTCCATCCACCCTTACCTGTTATTGACCTATCTTAGCCCTTGTTGATCTCACTGAATTTTGTTGACCAGGACTGAGTGTCAAATAGGAATACAACATAAGTTACATAAAATTTTCTAGTAGCTGCATTAAAAAAAAGTGATGAAAAGTTGTTTTTTTTTTTAAATTTCTTTGTGGTGCTGGGGATGGAAATCAGGGCCTTGTTCATGCTTGGCAAGCCCTCAGACATTGAGCAAATTCCCCAGTCAAAATGGGTGAATTTAATAATTTATTTATTTAGCCTAATATTTCCATATATTATCAACTAATTTGTAGTCAGTACTAATGAGATATTTTCCATTCTTTTTCAATCTTACTAAATCTTTGATATCTGGTATGAATTTTGCACTCACTTATAGCCCTTCTGAACTTAGATGAACCACATTTCAAGTGCTTAATGGATCCTTGTGGCTGGTGGCTCCTGTTTTGGACACTGAAGCCACTGGCTGTTAACTTATTTGTTGCCCAGATCAGATGGGGACCCATATGAGAGCAAGGACTGTATTTTGTTCATCTTTGTAACCCCAGTTCCCATCCTAGTACCTGGCATAATAGGGGCTCATGATTTTTGTAAAATCATTGAATAACAAATATCCTCTTGTTACAAGTGGTACCACTGAGGCTCTGAGAGGTGAATAGTCTGGGAACACACACACACACACACACACACACACACACACACACACACACGTACATGATCAAATTAGGACTACTGTCTAAGCTCGCTGACTCTAGAGCTGTCCTGCTTTCCAACTAGTTCTCTGAACTAATTCAAGGTTGAGAGGATTTGGGGAGGATCTATCTAACAGAGCTCCTGGCACTGAACTGGCCCTTGAAGAGTGGCAAAAATATCCTTAAAATATCCTGAGAGAGGCAGAGTTTCCATTTGGTGGTCACATGCAGGAGGATAATCCCTAGGATAAAGTCATACCTTTTTTACTCTAATATACTTTTTGAAGGGCCCTTATGCTTGGTAATTTCCAATTCCCAGTTTTAAAGTCTAAACTGGAGTCCAGTTTGTCCTTAGACTTTTGTTGAATTAGGTCAGTTTACGTCATTCCTTGTAAATCTGTGGGTACCCCAGACTGCTCTAGCTCTGTGAAACTTAGATCCAGATTCTGGCCACAGGGACCTTGCCCAAGCCAAGGCCCTTTATTAAGTCTTGCCTGTTGGTGTGGGAAGAACCTGGGCTTGCTAGTCAGAAGGACTTGTATAAACCCTCGTGTGACTAGATGCATGGCTTTGTGTAAGCCATTTAACTTTTGTGAGCTTCAGTTTCTCCTTGATGACAATACCTATTTTATCGATGGCTGTGTGGATGACGTGGAAGTGCCTGGCACCTACTGGAGAGAGTGAAATATTAGCTAGCTGGGTTGTGCGGATGCCATAGTGTGCTGTTTTCTGGACAGGATCTTGTGTGCCAGTGCCCTGAGCCCTTCCTCTGTGCAGGCTCCAGTCTGCCTTTGCTTAGCTGTGGGCTTCCTGAGGTCTGAGCCCAGGCCCAGAGACCCATTGGCTTCTCCAGCACATGGCCTCTAAGTGCCTGCTGCCTGGTTAGGAGCAGACCAGACTTCTTTAGCTGTAAGCACAGTTTGTGCTTTGGGCAGAGAAACTGGAAGCTAGAAGGGGGAGGTCAGGAAAGAGGATGGTGGATTGCAATTTCTGGTGAGGGCTTGAGGGTGACAGGAGTGCTACTGCATTCTAGGGTAACCCTGGCTGCGGGTTTGAGGACAGCATAGTTCATCTCACTGAATCTTTAGCTCCTAGACTGTGCCTACACTTGGTGGAGGCCCAACACTTATTTGCTGAACAAACCAAGTTTCTTTCCTTTTTTTTTAGAGATGAAGATCATGAATATAGGCCCCATATTTAGTGGTAAAATGATGCTTTGCAATCACTGTGAGAAAATCCACAATTTGGCATTATCTGTTACTGTAAAAAATATGCCTGTATGTTTCTTTTTTTAAAAAAAAAGATTTATCAAGATCTACTTCATGTACCATAAATTTCACCCATTTAAAGTATACTGTTTAGTGGTTTTTAGTGTATTTGCAGAGTTGTACAACCATTACTGCCATCTGATTTTTTATTTTTTGGTACTAGTGATTGAACCTAAGGATACTCTTCCATTGAGCCACATCCTCAGCCCTTTTTATTTTGAGACAGGGTCTCACTAAGTTCCTTAAGGCCTCTCTAAGTTGCTGAGGCTGGCTTTGAACTTATGATCTTCCTGCCGCAGCTTTCTGAGTCACAGGGATTAGAGGCAAGCACCATCGCTGCCCTCCAGTTGAACCTTTTCATCATTCACAAAAGATAGCAATCCCTCCCTCTTCCTCCGCTGCCCTGTTGCAACCACTGTTTGCTTTTTGTCACTTGATTTCCCTGTTCTGGACGTTTCATATAAATGGTAACTCACAATATATGATCTTTAGGACTTGGGGTGTAGCTCAGTAGTAGAGCACTTGCCTAGCATTCCAGGTCCCCTGGGTTCCATCCCCAGCAAAACACACACACACAAACACACACACAGAGCACACACACACACGGAGTCTTTTGTGAGATTCATCCATGTTGTAGCATGTATCAGTACTTCATTTCTTTTTATGGTCAAATAACTTTCCATTGTACCCAGGTACCACACACTGTTTAGTCATTCATGTTCATGAACATTTGGGTTGCTTATTTTTAAAATCTATTATGAATAGCATTGCTATTATGTACAATTTATTCTTCTCTTTCTCCTTCTCTTGCAGTGTTGGGGATTGAACCCAAGGCCTACTACATTCTAGGCAGGAGCTCTACCACTGAGCTACCCCAGCCCTCTTTATTTTAATTTGAGACAGGGTCTGACAAAGTTTTGGAGGCTGGCCTTGAACTTAGCAATCCTCCTGCCTCAGTGTCTGGAGTAGCTGGGATTATGGGGTTGTGCCCCCATGCCTGGCTTTGTCCACAAGTTTTTGTATGGACATATATTTTCATTTCTCTTGGGCATGTGCCCAGGGGGTTTGCTGAGCTTTCTGGGAACTCTGTATCATTTTCAGGCACTGCGTAACTATTCCAAAGTAGCCTCGCTATTTGTCTCTCCCACAAGCAGGGTTTGAAGGTTCTAGTTTTATTCACATCTTCACCAGCACTTGTTATTTTTTTGTCTTTTTATAACCTCCATTGGAGGTGTGACATGCTATCTCATTGTGAAATTGCTTTATATTTCTGTAATGACTAATCATATTAAGTATTTAAAAAAATTTTTAGTTGTAGATGGACACAATACCTTTATTTTATTTCTTTTTAAAATTTTTATGTGGTGTCAGCGATTGAACCCAGTGCCTCGTGCATGCTAGTCAGGTGCTCTACCACTGAGCCACAACCCTGGCCCCCATATTAAATATTTTTTTCATGTGTTTATTAGCCCTTTGTGTTTTCTTTGGTGAAATGTTTAATCAAATCCTTTGTCCGGTTTTAAAATTATGCCTATGTTTTGACCCAGCAGTTCCACTGCCTGCTATCAATCCTAGAGAAACCCTCATACATGTGCACAGTGAGACCTGTATACATACAGCTTGTTTGTAAAAGAAAAATGGAAACAAACTGAGTTACTATCAGTAGGAGATTGGGTAAATACCCATCTTTTCAAAAGTGCCTTTCAGACTGTTTGTGACCCATTGGTAGCTCATGCAATTCAGTTTAGTTGGTTGCAACCAGACCTTTAAAAAGTGAAACAGAATAGAAAGTAGTTCTGGAATTAAGGACTGATCGTGGTCAGTAAAGTTTGAAAAACAGTGCTGTGGAATGCTTTGTGGGAGTTACGAATATTGAAGCACACGCGTTAGTACTGTCATCAGAACATCTTCAGGACACCTTTTATAGAGGAAAAATGTTGCAGAATAGTATGTATAGTTGGTCCGCATTTGTTTTCTCTTTATGCTAGGAAATAAAACCCCATGTCTAGAGAAGGGCCTGGAGGATCTGATGTGCATCTTCTGACACCAGTGGTTACTGCTGAGGGGAAACTGAGGTGGGCGTGAGGAGTGGTCAGGGAGAACTTTAGGTGTAGCTGGAGTTTTGTATTTATGTTTTTCTCTAATTAAGAATGAATCTCATGGGATGAAAAAGGAATTGTTAAAAGGCAAACAAAGGCGCACTTGTTGGTGTGATGTTTCCGAACGTGATGTCCAGTTCCCTCCATGGCTCTCCTGCACTGTCAGTGAAACGCTGGGTCCTGGATTCTTGTGAAGTGAAAGGACGATTGTTGCTGGCAAATAGAAGCCCAGAGGGGAGGAGAGAGGAGGTGCAGCTGCATGGGGGTGGGGGGGCACTCGCTCACTCAGCAAAGTCCAGAATAGCAGTGTGTGCCCTATGCCAAGTACCACAAGCCCTCTGCCTCCATGCATTGGGTCCCCCACCACACCCCAGGAAGGTGTTGGGGACATCAGGTGATGTAGAGGAACAGAGCATGGGATTTGAAGTTGGGCCAGCTTGGGTTTTGTAGCTTTACTTTTCTGGGCCTTTGTTTTCTCATTTTAAACAAAATGGCAGCATTTTAGGAAAGCTCAGCAGGCTGTGATGAGGACTAGGTGGGAGGCTGCCTGCCCTGTCTTGCCCAGGATACCTGCATGGTGAGGGTGCCCGACAGGGTGGGTTTCTTCTGATTGCTTACCTTTGCACGTGAGGAAACTGGCACTCCACCATGTGTCATGTTACTTAGTGGCTTTGGGCAGCCCAGGCAGGGATGTGGCACCAGGAACTGGGTTTTGGCTCACTAATCCTTTGTGATTTTGAGTAGATAAGTTCCTCTACCTTCTGGACTTCATTTGTCCATCTATGAAAGGATGAACTCATGTCTGAGCCCTCTTTTGATGACCTTGTTTAATTTCCAGGGCTCTCCATGAGGCCCCAGCCTTATCCTAAGGCCAAGAGTGAGGGAGTGATCAGAATGGGAAGGTGTAGTTGGAACTGACTGGAGGGTGCAGATGACAGATAGATAGCGTTTTAAGAGCAGGCAGGTAAAATTTGGCAGCTTCAGTGTTTGCCTGTTGGAAGCTGAGACAACTTTGTCTTTGTCTGCCAGGTAGTTTTCAAGTGTGATTGACCTTGGCTTGAGTTACTCATGGGCTGTTCCAGCCAGTGGGAGTTAATGTAATGGTCCTGGCAGAATGAATCCCGGTCAAAGATCTAGGACCAGACTCCAGGGTAAGCCTGGCCAGTAACCTTGTATGTGACTTGTGCTTTTGCGCCACTCTCTATATAAGGTGGTAGTTGAATTTGATTTTAATTTTTGAAATTCAGTGTAGAAAATGGACTTTGACCTTTTGGTGATGCTTATTGGAAGAAATTAAAAAATTAGAAAAAATTAAAAAGGAAGAAAGTATCTCTCATTTCCCTACAAATGATGATTTTCAGTATTTCAGTGTATTTCTTTTGTCTGGGTATGTATTTATGGCCCACCCATTCTAAAAGAGGATTTGGGGTGACATTTGTGTACATTTATGTATTCAGGATTGAGGATTACTCCAAGTTTTTAATTAATCTTTATAGCAGACATATTTTATTTTCCTGATGTTGGATTTGGGTTTTTATGATAGTTTCAATTTTGGGCTCAGTCCTGAACTTAAAGATTGATTCCAACTCCATAGTCTGGTGATCAGGCAAAATTATCAGAGGGCAGAATGCATTTGGATTTATAAGCAGGAAAGAGCAATCTGCTGAGAAGCTGAGCTGAGCCTCTATCAGCTCTGAGTTTTTCAGATTGGGTCAGGGAAGCATTATTAGGCAATAGACATAAAAGGCCTGGATTCTGGACTTGGTTCTCCACAGCCATGTGACTCTGGCTAGGACACTGACATTGTCTGGGCTTCAGAGCCTTTCTTTGAAAAATGCATGAACCCTCAGGGAATTGGGCAGTTCTAATGATGGTAAATATTTCACGAATTATAAATTGTAAAACATTATGTGTTTCAAGATGACAGTGATGTTTTTCTCCTGCTTATGGAGGGTCCACAATATGCCAAGTACATTGCTGGGCACTTTGTATCTTGTTTTGATTGCCCATTACTTTATGAAGTACTGCTTTTCTCCTGTTACAGCTGAAGGGGGCCAGGCTTGGAGAGGTACCTGCAGAGGCTGTGCTACAACCCAGGGCAGTTTCTGTTGTGTCAAATCATACCTCCAGTTATGGTCTAGTTTTCTGTCAGTATCCTTAAATCCTCACTGAACCTATTCATATAACTCAACCAGTAAAACATCTTGGATGAGTGGATTCTGCTTTTTTGTTTGACATTCTTTTGCTTTGGAGCTGGGGGTCCAACCCAGGGCCTTGTATGATATGCAAACTCTACCACTGAGCTGTACTCCAGCCATCCGACATTCTTAAGGCATCTAAGTTGGTGCCTGATTCCCAGAGTTTTAAATTTTGGTTGAAATGGCATTGTTTCAGCCATCTTTTTCACCGCTGCAACCAAAAGACCTGACCAGAACAGTTTTAGAGGAGGAGAAGTTTATTTGGTCCTTGTGATTTGAGAGATCTCTATATATAGTCAGCTGTTTCCAGGAGAGGCAGAGCATCACGGTGGAAGAGAGTGGTGGAGGAAAGCAGCTCAGGACATGGCCACCCGGTGGGGAGAGAGAGGGGTGGGGGGAAGGAGGGAATGCACTCACCTCACCATGGACAAAATATAAACCCCAGAGGCCTGCCCTCAATGACCTACCTTCTCCAGCTACATCCTACCTGCTTACAGTTACCACCCAAATAACCCGTATCAGGGGGTTAATGCACTGATTAGGTTAAGGATCTCATCATTTCAACTTTGAACTTTCTTGAATTGTCTCATACATGAGCTTTTTGGGGACACCTAATATCTAGACCATTGCAGGCATATTTATGATAATAATAATGATAACAAAACAATAGATGTAATTTATTTAGGACCTACTATGTGCTGTGTTTATGTACCTAAATTGACTAATTTTCACAGGTAGACTGTAGCATTCTACTCATAAAATTTATGTAATTACTGTCTACTTGGCACAGTGCCTCTGCATCCAGCACACATTTGGCACATGGAACATTAGATGTGTGAAGGAATGCATGAATGACCCATCTAGCAGGGGTCGGTCACACAGCTCCTGATGTTAGAGCTGGAACTGCGTTCTGAGGCGGGACTCGGCCCCAGTGCCTGAGCTTCATGCCTCCCAGGTAGCTGGGCTGTGTGTCCCTCTCAGCTGTGGCCTGGTGATGTCGTTCATATCTCGGCAGTCTGAACAGTCTCTGTTGTGCGAACCTGGCTCCTCTTTTACCCTGTGTGTTCTTTCCTAGTGACCTTGCTCCTCCTTGCCCAGATGACCTGGATGGCATCAATACCTGTGTTGGATTGGAAAATGGAGGTAAGCACACAAAGCAGTCACTTTTTGACTGAGAACAAGGGAAGCAGACATGGACCAAGTGCCCTGAGGCCCGGGGCTGAACTTCCATCCCTCTGGGTCCTAGAGCCCACCAGGCTTGGTACACAGCCAGTGCTCAGCATTTTACAGTACAGATGTGTTGATCTGCCCTCCACCTCCCTTCATAGACGCTGGGCAAACTCAGGAGTGCATGTCCGAGGCAGTACTTCATGGGTGCAGTTGCCTGCTGTCACACCTGTAGGGATTCAGCTAGGGCTTGCCGAACTGAACAGCTGCATGGAAACTGGACATAGAGCTGGTGGCTAGACCTCACACGCGGTGTCTGTTGTTCTCTAGGCCGAGTGGCTGGAGGCCTGAAGAGTTGCCGTCTGGACTTGTGCGTGCCAAGGCCTTGCAGGCAGCTGCTGGGTTCTGTCGGCCGGCTTCGGCCAATGCTGCTCAGCCCGTCCTTCACATGGCTGCTAGAGCGCACGGGACGTGGCTAAGTCAAGTGGGGTCTTGTGCTGGAGTGGATTATGAGGTGCCTTTGCAATCAGATCTTGCTCAGCATTCTTCAAAATTTCCATTTTTGGCAAGAGTGAAGTCCCTCC